>NC_051176.1:215164811-215464811 GCF_013339695.2 Rhipicephalus sanguineus | reverse complement strand
CATTCCATCGTAAACTGTTCACCTTGAGTGCGCACTTCATTAAGGGGGCACACATCATTCCGGCAACAAAACGCGTAGAATACCAGACTATTGCGCGTCTTTCTCGCTTTGGCACAAGTGCATAGGATATCATCAAAGCATCATATAAAGTGCAGGGAAACATGAGTTAGTGAACGTTCGTCTTGACAAAACAACGCTCAAAAAGAAGAGGCAAAAAAAATGAGTACGTTCCCACACGCTTTTCTCCGTCCTTGCTCTGAAATCTTGTTTTTGTAAAGTCGGAACGAAGTGAGCTTAAAACCTGCTACACTCTTATCTGGGTCTTCAGCATTCTTTTTTCCCCTTCCCCTTTTTCCCCTGAGCAGAGTAGCTGCCAGAGCGCACAAGCTCAGGGCAACCTCTCTGCCTTCTAATAAATTCTCTTTCTCTATCTCTACCAAAAATTCTATAGGTTAGTATTCGCAATTTTGTTCATAAGAGTTGGTAAGAGCACACGTCCGCCAAATGTGCTATCGACCACATTCTGGGGTTTCTGCACCTAAAACCCCAGAATTAAGTTAACGTTTCGTTGAGGCCTGCGGGCTTTGGAAACCCTAGAAGCCCTTTCGTGGCATATAACGCAGAGGTGGTGGTTTGCTATGGGACGAGAATGTGCTGTGATTCCAAGCTCAAGCCGCACTGTAGTTTTAGAGCTACTTTCAGAGGCTGTATATCTGTCATGAGGCGGCAACAGTCATACAGAACGTGGAATAGGTCCTCTGGAGAATCGAAGCGTAGCACATTGGCGAGCTCGTCCGCTCGATGCATACTTTGCAGAAAACGTGTATGTCGACCACAATATCGAAACGGCCGTTCCTTCAAGGCTTATTTAACTCGAATGACTGAACACTTCAAAATGATGTACAGTGACGGGAACTCCCGACCATATATTGGCACCCACGCTAATACACTCGTCCTTAAATGTCGCACCTGCAGCACGAGCGCGAAATGTGCATTTTATTCAAGTCATTCCCACACTTATTCTTCTAGTTATTTCACTCTCATGGTTCGGCTCCGCGGTTACTACCTGTCCTAAGTAGACGTACTCCTTTACAACTTCCAGTGTCTCGCCACCTATCGCAAAGCGCTGTTCTCTACCAAGATTGTTCCACATTACTTTAGTTTTATGCATATTAATTTTCAGACCTACTCTTCTACTTTCCGTATCCAGTTCAGTAATCATGAGCTGCAATTCGTCTCCCGCGTTACTCATCAATGCAATGTCATCAGCGAATCGTAGGTTACTGAGATACTCTCCATTGACTCTTATCCCTAGCTCTTCCCAATCTAGGGCCCTGAAAACCTCCTGTAAACACGCGGTGAATAACATTGGAGAGATCGTGTCTCCCTGCCGTACGCCCTTCTTTATTGGGAAGAATAAGGATGGGTTGGGGCTCATTCGGCAAGCATTATCAAATCATGAATGGTAATCTACCACTATCCCTCAAGAGGAAGGTATATAACAGCTGCATCTTACCGGTACTTACCTACGGAGCAGAAACCTGGAGACTTACAAAGAGGGTTCAACTTAAATTGAGGACGACGCAGCGAGCGATGGAAAGGAAAATGATAGGTGTAACCTTAAGAGACAGGAAGAGAGCAGAGTGGGTCAGGGAACAAACGGGGGTTAATGACATCATAGTTGAAATCAAGAAGAAGAAATGGATATGGGCCGGGCACGTAGCACGTCGGCAGGATAACCGGTGGTCATTAAGGGTAACTGACTGGGTTCCAAGAGATGGCAAACGCGTGAGGGGGAGACAGAAAATTCGGTGGGTAGATGAGATTAAGAAGTTTGCAGGTATTACGTGGCAGCAGAAAGCACAGGACCGGGTTGATTGGCGGAACATGGGAGAGGCCTTTGCCCTGCAGTGGGCGTAGACAGGCTGCTGATGATGATGATGATTCCCACACTAGTAAGCGTGTGTGTGTGTGTGTGTGTGTGTGTGTGTGTGTGTGTGTGTGTGTGTGTGTGTGTGTGTGTGTGTGTGTGTGTGTGTGTGTGTGTGTGTGTGTGTGTGTGTGTGTGTGTGTGTGTGTGTGTGTGTGTGTGTGTGTGTGTGTGTGTACGTGCGCGCGCGTGTGTGTGTGGGTAGGAGGGTGCGAAAACGTAGAAAAATGCCAGACACTTCCTTGTGCACCAGCCGCGGTCTTTCTGGGAGACTCGGACGAGACGACCATATATATACTGTCTGGTACATTAAGAGGCAAGGACCCTGTTTCCGCGTTAAAAAACGATCGCGGTCGTCGTGGGAAGTTTTTGTCAAGCGCAAAGAACAATTTTGCGGAGTCGCTTTTTCACAGCGCAACCTAATAACCAATTATGACTTCATGGCTTTGTAAAACGTACCAACGTCTTGCTTTACAGTAAAAATTTACGATAAGGCACGCGCGGTTTGCACGCAGGAAAAAAAAATAATAGCACTACATTTAACAAGCTAGGCGGTCGACCGGACCACCTCGCGCTCCTCACGTAAAAGAAACGCAGCGCCGCGTCCCACGCCACTGGAGAGGACTCATGACTTGTTTTGCGGAACAGTGCACGCTCGCGTGCTCCACGACTCGCGGGCGCCAGAAACAGGCGCACGCTGCGCCTCCGAGCAGCGGTTGCCATCATGAGTGTCAGGGCGAACCAAGCGAGGAGACAAATGGCCTGTCACTGTATACCCACACGCTGCAAGGTGCGTGCCCATCGCTCTCGGCGCTTAGGCGGCTGTTCCGATTAAATTACGCAAACGCGAGCCAGTCTATACAGCGAACGACGCGGGTAAATTTAAATGCGAACGAGTCTAGTCCCTAGACGAACGAGCGTGTGTTTCCGTTTCGAGGCGTTTACGTCCACCGCAGCGCGTGCTGCGCACTCAGTCTACGACGGGTCTTGGAAACGCAATCAACTTTGTGACTGCCTACGCAGCCTGTGCCGCCCAGGTAATGAAAAGCAAGAGGATTCTTTTTCTTTTCTCCGCCAAATCACGTTAGCTCACGCACCAGTTGTGTAGCGTATGCCTTCGCTCATCCAGTCTTAAGTGGAGGGGAAAAGGGAGGTGCTGTATCGGCCATGCGCACACTGTCCCGGGCTCCTACGCAACGTAGACTGACGCTGTCCTATGTACAGTATTGGCCGGTGCTTTTGTATGCAGCTTTTGATTCCCGCCACGTCCTTTTTGCCGCTGCTAACTCTCTATTGTCTAATTACTGAAGCAAAACAGGTCCCACGTATAGTAAATGACACCGTTTATGCATGCAGCGATTGTGTCAGCAAAGCCCCCAGTCATCTCGCTCGCGATCGTTAATGCCGCGTGATGACAGCCTGTGTGTGACGTATCGATGTGCACTTAATTGTGGTAATTTAGTTGCATTTAGTCTGGTGGTGTCCCTTGTGTACACGTGGTTACAAGAAGTACAAGTGCGCAAATTTGGCTATTCATGCAAACCACATGGGTATAGTCACTACGACTAGCGCCATCACAGTCTTCCGAACAAGACGCAACCCCAAGTGTTGGTTGTTTCCCTTAAGGCACCACCGATATTGGAGCGAACCACGCGAAACGAAACAAAGCATGTAAATAAATAAACCCCGAAAGGAAAATAAGGAGATAACCTCGCCTTTCTGACGACCCTTTGCGACCAAGCCTCGGCGGAAGCGCGCTGGCGAGGCCCAAAAACTTTGAATGCGCTTTGGGGCCGAGGTCCGAAATGGCGTCAAGAAAAAACGCACGAAAAGGCAGGCGGCACGGAGCGATCATCAAAGGTGTGCCGCTCACTGATGAAACGCTTTCGGAATGTTCCCATTCGGTGCCTGCTGTTGCCAGCTCCGCCGGTACAACACGACGCAGAGAAATAATCTCTGAGTGAAGATACACTTCCTTCCAGTGTTTTTCACTTCGCGTAATACCTCGGTCACAAAGGCAAATTTAGTGTCATTTTGAGCGAGTGCACTTACGGCCCCAGAATGTCACTTTGGCGGCGCGCTGCTACACGAGAAAGGTAAGTGTACTTTGGAAATGGTGGTTATGGCGATGGGTACTTTAGTAGCACAACAGATATTTGTTAGTTTAGACAATAGTTTTTAATTAAAAATGTGTTACAGCTATAAACAGCCCTTAAAATAGTCTTTACGTACAAACGCGGCGGCTGCGGCCATTGCACGGCGTGTGCTGGGCATGCCCCTGGCGGTCGTGACTGTAAACTGCATGAGATCGAGAATACCAGTGCAGTTTTTTTTTGTGTGTGTGCGTGTGGTATAGTATGTTTTAGTACATAACAATATTCATAATAACGAAAACGATAGTTTATAAAAATGCTATCAACTCGGCTCCAGATAATACCTTATTTATTCTCGAGCCACTGCTACCAAGGCTAGACACTCCGTCGCAGCGAAGTGAGATGGTCTCACCGGCAAGTACACTTTGCAGCGAGTGTCACTAAGCCTTCTCGTGTGACAGCATGCGAACGACACTAGCGGCGAAGTGCACTCCCTCAAACTGCACTTAAGTTGCCCCGTGTAACAGGGGTATAAGTTGATGAAAGCGCTATAGAAACGTCGTAAGACCGCTTCAACGCGTGACCGTTGCTGCGACGCTAACAATTCGGCTGCACTAAAGCAAATGCGTCGCATAGAGTTACAAGTACGTTTCCCTCCTTAGTATAGGAGGTGATGAAAGCAAGGAGATAGTGTAACGTGAGACTCCTTAAACAAACTCTGACGCTGCCGCCCCAGTACCATCCGTGTATGGGCGTACTAGCACACTTGATGAAAAAAGAAAAAGCTCGCCGTTCACTATAAGGTAAAAAGGATGAACAGAACATTGTTTCAGGCACACTTAAACTATTTCCCCTTGGAGAAGTGGGATATGATAGAAGAATGAAACAAGATAACGGGAAAGAGGCGAGTACCACTAGGTAACGCTGATGCCGAAATCTGAAAGCGCAGACAAGAACACCAAACGCATGTACGTATGACTCAGCACATTAACCATTTCTTGTCAAACATGGCGTAAACAGTTCGTGCGAAGAATGAATTCATTAGCGATGCATCGCCACCTAATTTCGCATACACTTCCGCGGTCGGAGGGAGCGTCGTCATTTCGAAAATACCGCGCGGTGCATATTGCGCAGCGAATCCAGTGTAACAAACCAAAGGTCGTGCCGCGCGCTTGTGTACTTGGAAAGACAGAAGGCCCTGGCAACACGCTGGGGCCGATAAATTCAACAAAGCGGGGAATGACGCACTACGCGCTCCTGCACGAGCAAAAAGAGAAGACAAAGAAACGACAGTAAGAACAGCGTCAGCGATAGAGGCTCTGCAACGACCCTGCAGAGACACGCGATACATGGAATGCCGCGAGTAGCTTAACGCGCCGCGCGAATAGCAGAGTAACGCCCCAAACCAGACAGCGCTAATCCCTAATTAGGTGCGCCGGCGCACTGGCAACCACGCAGAATATACTGCAAGCGTATACAACTAAAGGAACTGCGCACCACGGTTCACGGCGTCAGAGCCGAGGAATCGTTCGGAAGACAACGCTGAGCAGCAGCTCAAGTTCTCTGCGCTGAAACAATCCGCCAAGCAGCGAGGCGAACGGACGCTGCAGGGAAAACATAAAATAACGAGCACAACCGGCGCCGCGACTCGAAAGCCAAGGAGCACGTGGCTCTCGTTTTTCAAAGGGCATTCCTTACGTGGCTTCTCCGTGCTTTTTTTTTTCTTCGTCTGTTTCTTGCGGCAACCAAATCCGCAAGACGGGCCCGAGCCGAAGAGGCCACGTCGCCGACGCATTCGTTTAGCTGGAGGAGGAAGGAAACGCGGAGTGAGCGTCGTCCTCGCCCTTTATTTTCCATGAGAGCGTGTCCAGAATAGCGCACATATGGCGCAGCGACGCAGACCGCGGGTGCGCGCATTGGTCGCCCGTAATTCTATTTGATCACTCAAAACATGAGCACATCGTGCCATTGTTGTAAAATAGCGAAACTCCTGTCAGCGATCGATCAATCGATCAATCAATCAATCGATCAATCAATCAATCAATCAATCAATCAATCAATCAATCAATCAATCAATCAATCAATCAATAGAACCTCCCCAAGTTCTGGTCTATCACTTTGAATAGCACATATAAATTGCCGAGATAAACGCATAGTTTATCGCCCTCTGAATAACGCGGTTTGCGTTATAAAAAAGAGAGAGAGAGAACTTAATGAATCAGCTATGATTAATTAGCGTCAATAGAAAACAAATAGCACACCGAACAGTGTTAGGTCTCTCATTAGATGCCTGACAATGCTCCAAAGCAAAAACACGCAGCCAAACATGTTCTCGTGCGAATTCTAACAGCGGAGCTGTTTGAGCCGACCGTTAGTCCGCGCTGAGTGAACAGAAAACTATCATCATCATGAACCGGCACGCGCTCTCTTCGTCCTCCTCTCCATCTTCTGCTTCGCTCCCAGAACACGTGCGCCGATTTGTACGGCGTGGGATGCAATAACTCCGATGGGCGAGAGAACGAGTACAGAGAGAGAGAGACAAAGATAGAAAGAAAGAGAAAAAGAGAAATAGAAAGAAAGGGAGAAAGACAGAAAACATTGAAAGACATAGAAAGAATGAGACAAAGATATAGAAAGACACAGACACAGAAAAGAGATAGAAATATAGAGAGGACAAGACAGAAAGAGAGAGGATCAAAGAAAGAGGGAGAAAGAAATAGAGAGAGAAAGGGAAGAAAGAGAAAGAAATAGAGAAAAACACGAATATAAATAATCAGACACACAAAAAAGAGATAAAAATATAGAGAGAAAAGGAAAGATATGAAAATAAAAAGAAAGAGAAACAAAGAAGGCCACCCAGCTCCTCCAGGCTTGCCACCACTACAGTGCGAAGCTGCCTTTCTCTTTTTCTCTCTTCGCATCTCTCCAAAGGCACACGAGAGCGCGCGCTGTTCTTGCGAGCTACTCCGGTGCCGGCACCCACCGTACGCGAGTCAGAGCAGTCGCGTCCACAAACATTGTTTTGGCGAAGTATAGGGGCTGCCGCAGATTCATTAACTCACTCCTCACTTCGTTTCAACCACGAGACCCATGAACTTTAGAAAGTAGGTCGGGGCAGCAGCGAGGTGCATGCAATCAACGATGTCCTCCACATCTCAATCTCGCTCGTATGCACGGTCTTATACCACGGCGTCGCTCTCATCTCTATACCGATCCTTGCACACCTATACACTCGCCTGAAAGCTTAAATTGAAGAGGCGCGCTACGGGAACCCGGGTGAAAAAGAAAACACAAAAAAAATAGTTGGATTCAAATCCTCCTTATGCGCGCAAGCGCGCGGAGTCTTATCGAGCGACAATCGGACGATTGGCCTGTGCATGTGAGCGGGAAAACTATTTGCGGTCTGGCAGACGAAGCGATCGAATTTTTTTCCTCGGTGGAAATTGTTCCCTTCAGCGGCCAGTATCGACGTTGCTCTCCGAACGAAGAAGGAGAAGAGGTAGGGGGTCCTGCAGACGTGCTTACGCGAGCGAAAGTGCTGATAAATGCCAGGGCAACAGGGTCGAGGAACGCGAGCTGCGTAAAGGTCAACCGGTGGCCACAGGACTGTCAAACGGTGTGACCCGCACGCTGCTGTTGCTTTTACCATACGCCGCGTATCAAGGGGCAACGAAGAAGGACGACTGTTGGTGTGTGTGTTGTGTTGTTTGGTCGATCCAATGAAGAGCTAACGAGTAGCCGGCGCCTTATTTGTGCGCCAACGTATCCTTGATATCATATCAATAAAAAAGAAATGAAGGCAAAAAATACAAGAAAAATTGCGTGTCATTCGTATAGGTAAATAAATTCGCAAGAAACAAGAACTCTTGTAAGCACTAGCTGATTGTGAAAGGCTGACCGCTTGAGCAAGCTAATATGTCAAATACAACGACTGGCTGGCACATATATACTATATGTGCCAGCCAGTCGTTATATCTGCCATATACGCGTGTATATTTATAGTCTTAAAAATGTTCTGGACAAAAGTCATGAGGTTTGTAGTGATAATTAATGATAATTTCTGGGGTCTTACATGCCAAAAAGCACGACATGATTATGAGGCACGCTATAGTGGAGGGCTCCGGAAAATTTCGGCCACTTGGATTTATTTAACGTGCACCTAAATCCAAGCAAATGGGCCTCTTAACATTTCGCCGCCATCGAAATGCGACCGCCGCGGACCGGACCGAACCCGCGTCCTTCGGAACAGCGGCCGAACATTGTGACCACTGTACCATCGTGGCAGCGTCATTGAAAACTACCGTGAACTGAACAGAGTGCCTTGAAAGCTCTGGAAACTATGCAGAAGACCACATCCCCGAGAGTATAAACGAGAGTAAAACGAGAGTAAAAAAACATATCCCCGAGAGTATAAGCGAGAGTAAAAAAACTGAGTGGACGGTGCAAGATGATATTGATTTCCCGAGGATAGCTGCTTGACGTGTTTTTTTTTTCTTTTTTAAATGCGAAGCATTTCTTAGCGAACCTTTGGCACTTTTAGCGTTTCTATCTACGTATCTATCTATCTATCTAGCCGCCTACACTCTAAGAAAAAAAAAGAGTCAAAAGAGGGTCATGGAACCGTGACTCTCTTCGGGCGTCCATGTGACCCCTTTTGGAAGGTACAGGCAGAGAAAAAGAGTTAGCAGTTTGGAAGGAGTCACTGGACGCTCCTGAAGCGCGTTTCGATAGGCTTCCGTCACGAAAGAGCCGCCGTATACGCCATACATATCGCGCGCTTGCCCTTTGGCGCCGTTGTGGCGCGTTGCTCGCCGACGGAGACGGGGTTGGCGCCGGGTGGCGCGCCGCTTCTGGCTTCTCTCTCAGTCGTTTCAGCGTCTCAGTCAGTCTCAGACTCCTCGTCTATTGGAATGCGTTGCGTGGTTGCGTTGATAGCGCGGGTTGCGTGTCTTGAAGTTTCATCAGTTTCATGTTCATGCGCGTCTTCGGTGGTGTTGACGCCGGCTCCGTGCACGAAGTGACGCTTGGAGAGCGTAATATTCATGGAACTGCGGATACGGACAACGGGCGCCAGTTAACGGTGAGTGTACTGCTTTCGTAGGTACTAATTATACAGCTTTAGCTGGGCGTCTGCAGCAGCTCTGCGGAATCTGCCAGCCATTTCCAACAGTAGCCAGTGTCCGCGGGGCTGTTGCGGATGCCCAACTAAAGCTGTCAGTTAACGAGTTGCCACCGTTATGCGCGTTGCTGTACAAGCTCCGTAAAGTGAGCGATGCCAACAATTATCGAGGGTCATTTCTTGCTGATCGCACGTTGTGTCTGCACTCTGAAGGTGCAAGATGTCGTTTTGAGATGCACGTTAGTCTACTTCATAATAACATTTCCATCGACCTTGAGTGTGCTGCGTGCTTCCGCGCGTGGGAACGTGAAAAAAAAAAAAAAGCCTGTGTACAGAACGCTCACACGCACTGTATATAATGGTTTTTGTTGTTAAAGACGGTAGTTTGAAGTGCAGATATAGTACGGTGGCTTCCAGAACGTACGCGGTAGTCATTCAAGTTGGACACGTACGCCTCGCCAGTAAGGCGAAAAAGCTCTTGACTTTCGACGGCGCCCGTTGTTGCGGCCGCCGCTGTGCACTTTTTTCCTTCGTTACTGTTTGCTGTTTTCATGGTTTGCCAACATCTGCGATGACGCTATAACAGAATCAAGTGAGTGTACGTGATTGTGGGAGTTATGTGTGCTAATTCTAGCATATGACATGTCTGATCTCGACGTAGACGGCGTCCGCACGCGCTGGGTGTCGTTCGGGCCCTCGTACTCGCAGGTGTTTATCTGAGTATGGGATACGTTTGTAAAACATGCGGTCAGTAACCGCTCACGGCGTGCCCCTGACTGCCGGAGGATGTGCTTGGGTGTCGGGGTAAGCCGGCGCAAAACCGTGTTTATTCTGAAACCAAATTTTGAGGCGATTTCTCAGAAAAGAAGTGCTTTCATTCGTGTATAGCCAGTGCGTATTGTTACACGAGGTTCCCGCTGCCTTTTACGTGAAAATTTGTTTTCGTTGCGAAATTTGAACTAAACACTCGTGGCAGATGTGTGTACAATAACGGTGTGTTGAACAAAGGGTGGTTTTAAATACAAATGATGTGTGTGTTTTGGTTATTGCCAGAATCCCGGGTCACTTCTCCCGCCTCTTCACTCCAGTTGACAGCCACACTCGGGGAAACGAAGGTGCCGCTCTGGTCTGGCGCCTCACCGCTCGTGATGGGAAAATCAACAGCAGCGTTCGCCCTGTCAACGAGGCAGTCGGTCCTACATTTCT
This sequence comes from Rhipicephalus sanguineus, assembly GCF_013339695.2. Taxonomy (NCBI): domain Eukaryota; kingdom Metazoa; phylum Arthropoda; class Arachnida; order Ixodida; family Ixodidae; genus Rhipicephalus; species Rhipicephalus sanguineus. Next base: position 215,454,463 of record NC_051176.1, on the reverse strand, counting down.
TTTGGTTGGACAAGACGACGTAGGAAAAGAGGTGAGTGGCACCCACGCAAAGGAGCCTAAACCAATTTCGTTTGTTGTTTAAAAGAGGCTCACATCATCTTGTGCTGCAAGTTTGTCGCCAAGTGGCGTGTTACAAAAGGTACTATTTGAAAGTTGTGTTTTACACGATAACGGCAAAAAACTTGGTTCCTTACCATGCGTGTTTGCATTTGTTGTTGTGTTGTGAGCCTTCATTGTATCTATGTGAACCACTTATTTTGTAGGTTTCGCAAACCTTTACTGCAATTTCATTTTCTCATCATAATATCACGTTCTGCTTTTCAGATACCGTTTTTCATGGTGCTCACGCTGAACAGGAGCGACAACCTAGCAAGCCACAAGTCTGATGCCTACAGCCGTCACCACTTTTTGATTTATTCTTAATCATAAGGAATAAAGATTGAAACATGATGCCTATTTCTGCAGTTTATTTTTCACTATATGGCACTACGCACACCAGTCACACATTTTAGTTGGCTATACTCATAGAAGCATGTAAATGACGAATACCCAAACTTCTTAATTGGAAATCAAAGCCATCTTTACGCGCTTTCTATGTAACTTTGCTGGAAAATATGTGTTGTTTTGACGAGTTTTATTAAAATAATGCTAAAACTGAACTATTCTTTTTTTGCAGTCGCTGGGCAGAACGGCAAGTATTATTGGACTTGCTTAAAACGAATACTCCACTATTTTCAACAGTAGTCGCGCGAAAGTAGAGTAAGGGTAAATGAGTAGCTTAAAATACTTGTGGAGTCGCTTGACGCTTCGGTGTGGGTCACTTGACTCCCGTAGGAGTGTTACCGACTAGAGTCGTCTGACTCCCTACAAGTGGTAACGTGATCCTTGTGATGAGAGTCTTTCCACTCTTCCTAGAGGGTCAGGGGACTCTCCTAGAGCGAGCCGACCCTGACCCACCAAGAGAGTCACCGTGACTATTTAAAGAGAGTCCTATACGTGGCAAGTCGGAACTCTCCGAAAAGAGTCACGCATACTCTTTTTTTTCTTAGCGTGATACGTCTCTGTGCTCTCATGATCACCTCCTTAACTTAGTGTAGACCAAAATTGGCTTGGGAGGGTAAGAGGATTTGACGAATATGATTGTCGGGTCATGACATGACTAACGTGTGGCTCATACCCGTTTACCACGGGCCGCGGTGTACGGGTATGCGCCACAGGTGATTGACAGTTTATATCTACCCAGGAACGGCGAGAACAGACATAAATAACTTAAATGCTAGAGCCTTAAGGAAAACCAACATTGGGAGCGTTGACTCGACGAATAGAAAGAATGAAAACTAGGATCCCAGCAGGAATCGAACCCAAGCATTCCGCGTGGCAATCAGGTATTCTACCACTGAGACACGCCAGGTCTATAAACTCGTTTGGAAAAACAGCCTACGCAGGCGTAATATCGGTGCAACGTCAAGTGTGGTTGTGGTGCTTGCTATCTAATTTTACAAGAAAGCAATAAACACTACATGATACTCCTACGATGTTTACTCACGATACAGGCGTCATATAAGATTAACGTCTGTGGTTCCAGTGTTGGCTCCGCTTTTATAGCTGTCTAAAAAACATTACGTTTGTATTCCTATGACTCAGCAAGCTAAATGTAAGCATTGCTCGATCCCGGTGGAATACATGAACGAAAGTTACATATGATATCCACATCACCGCACCGTAAAGTGCACTTCGTCCACCAGAACGACGCAGTGTCCTCTTCATTTCTTACGAGGCTGGGCGATGGCCTCATGCTGACAGAGGATGATGCCAGATTGATTGACAGCCGCTTTGTAGACTAGGCTACCTAAGCCACGTACGTCCAGGTGGTCTACGAATACGACAAGCACCATCCACTGATGTTGGTGTACGTAGCACACCCCAGGCCTACCAGCCTCGACGGCCTATACCTCATCAACGCGAAGGGCGGCTTCATGTTCCGACATGTCGCCGGCTCTATCGACAGACAATTTGTCGACGGAATGACCGAGGCATCCACGAATTCCAACAGCTCTACTATACCACATACTTCACTACACATGGACCCCTCGTTCACCACGATCACGACCGGATCCTATAACAAGTGATGACCAGTTGCTGGTGCTCTCTGATCACGGTGATGACGTCCTTGTTCAATAACTGTCAAGAACTTCTTGCACACATGCACACGGGTTCGTGAAACGTTCGTTCGTTCTCGGGACACGTATGAGCACTACATATCAGCTTACCCCTTCTGGTGTTGGTAATGCCCGCGTTGCCGTTGGCAGCGTTACCCAGCTGTAAACAACTGGTTATATAACACATATGCGGCTCTTCAACATATATGTGTGTGTATAAAATTTATACAAATCTTTAGGGCCATTTTGTAACCGTGTCGCTCAGTAAAAAAAATATTACGCCACAGTCACCTTCCCGCCGCTTGCTTCGCATAACATCGACTCCCACGGTACGTGGGATCTGCCGAATTTTTTCTCCTTAGTATTATTTTTTTCATCTTCCCTACCAAAATGCATTCCATGTTTGACGCTCATTCCATGTTTGACGCCCACACGGAACTCCCACGCCGTAAATTCCACAAGCAACGTCGGATCGTCACGCATGCACACATGCTGCACCGACATTCTCGTTAATCAAAAGCGCCTTAAGTTTACAAAAAGTCAGCAGTGCCTAATTCATTATGCCGTGGAGACTTCATTATTTTAGCGCAAGAAAAGTGCACAGAGCATTTCTGCATAGTGCGTTCATCGTTGGTTGTGAAACTGCCTGCAACTTAGCACCACCGAGCCTCCTTGAAGATGCGCATAATAGTGCGCAGCACCGCTAATTCTGGAAATTGCGCGCACTTTTCGGCGCGGTCCGGGATTTCTCGCAGCACCTGCATCTGACAAACAAATTCTGCGACATGTGATGCAGCCCGTTCACGTCGCGCAATGTGGCTAGAAAGATGTGCCGTCAGCCGCCTATCTCCTCTTGTTCTAGTCATACATACACGTATAACGACGAGCCTTTATACGAGCAGCAGAGGCAGTTTCGAGACTACAAGCAGCTAGTCATTTAAGTAACTCTCGCTTTCCACTTATTTTCGTTGTGTTTTGCCGAGCTAAGTTTTCGCGAAACAATAATAATAACTGCTGGGGTTTTACGTCCCAAAACCACGATATGATTATGAGGGACGCCGCATAGCAGGGCTCCGGAAATTTCGACCATTGAGGTTCTTTAATGTGCGCCTAAATCTAAGTACACGGGCCTCTAGCATTTTCTCCTCCATCGAAAATGTGGCCGCCGCGGCTGGGATTCGATCCCGCGACCTTCGGGTCAGCAATCGAGCACCGTAACCGCAGACCACCACGGCGGGTTTTGTGCAAAACAGGCGACTGGTTCCAGCACACGCGCGACTGGTGATCGCGAACACACGACCACGCCCTATGAGTACGAGAATGAACACATTACAACGGGCAGCACAGCAACGAAATCGATTCAAAAAAAGACGTTCGCTAGCACAGCCGATGTTCAATGACTCGTGCCGCGCCGTTAGAGGCGTCCTGAAGAATGTGATCGCTGAATCATGCGAGGCGTAGCCACCCTTGCGAGAGCTGAATGGGAGCAAAATGGAAGCATGTAGCTCAGCGCTTGAAGCGTGGCACCACTACGTATTCGGGAACAATCTTCGCCTTGCCCCGCCACGGTGGTCTAGTGGTTATGGCGCTCGACTGCTGAGCCGAAGGTCGCGGGATCGAATCCCGGCCGCGGCGGCTGCATTTTCGAAGGTGGCGAAAATGTCTGAGGCCCGTGTACTTAGATTTAGGTGCACGCTAAAGAACCCCAGGTGGTCGAAATTTCCGGAGTCCTCCAATATGGCGTCTCTCATAATCATATCGTGGTTTTGGGACGTTAAACCCCAGATATTATTATTATTATTATCTTCGCCTTAATGAAGAAGCTTTCGTCCCTCTAATGCAGTATACCGGGAGAATCCTGGAAGGTTCGTCAATGAGAGCACATTGGCAATGCGTTCAAGACAACGTGATGTCAATCAGCTGCAGCCAATCGTACCGCCAGCAGCTCATCTGCGGCACCACGCTCGCATTCTCGACTCCAGATGGTCGCTGCAGAAATGTTCTGTATTGCGAAACGGCGGCCGCGTTTCGATGGGGGCGAAATGCGGAAACGCCTGTATATCTAGATTTAGGTGCATGTTAAGAAATCCCAGCCGGTCAAAATTAACCCAATGTTCTCCACTACGGCGTTTGTGATAATCATATCGTGATTTCGGCACGTAAAACGACAGAAGTTGTTATTAAGAACTGCGAACACTCCGTAACACAAATGCATGCCTAACTATTTCCAATATACCCTATAATAACGAGGACACGCGAAAACTGCGAAGAATCCTTCCATAACGCATAGGTCAGACGGATCCAGACATTCTTCTGCTCGCGCAAAATATCATCCGAGGCAGAAAATCATTTACCGATCTTCTCACTTTCTCTGTGGCGTACGCGACTTTAGCCAACAAAGACCCTTTGCGAACTCGGCGGTGATGTGCGTCTTGTATCGATCGCAGAAACCAGCCTTCGCTGCGACCTTTTGGTATGTTACGTGTTCAGCGATAAGTGTTAAGTCACGCGAATCAAGAACCAAGACGAAGAGAACAATGTATCGTCCGACCGGTGCTATATTGGCACGTGTTCGCGGCGTTCTTCAAATTTCTTACTCCTAGTTTCTCACAAGGAGGACGAAAAAAAGAAGCAAAAAAGATTGCTTCACTGCTATTTTTCTATCCCCAGGAGAAGGATTGAAAAGTGAAAATAAAAGAGGAATAGAAAAGTGAATGAAAAGGAAAGAAAGGTGTTACTGGGATGAAACTGACACGTTAAGCAGCATGACTCGCAATGCCTGCACCGCGGCATTCACGGAGCGCCTTTCGTGGAGAGGAAACTGGTCACGAGATTTCAGTACCTCGCTTCAGCGGCAGCACTCGTCGCAGGCGGATACGCCCGTAGCGTTCCAGCATATATTTGCCTTTATCATGCCGCTAATCTTGATAAGACTGAGCAAACGACACCAGAAGGAGGTGCCTCGTGTGGTGCGCGAGCCGGTAGACTGGTTGTTGCAAAGCCAGCGTACCGCAGCGAGCGGGCCACGCGAAAGGAAGGTAAACACTGCGAGACAAACATCAAAACTTCTTTGTATTAAAAGCAAACTCGCAGAACACGTGCGCGCATACCTACGCCAAACGTAAGCCCGGCTGCCCTGCCCTTACCCCCCCCCCCCCCTGCAATTCGTGACTTCACTGCCAGCAGCGAAGCTGCGAGTCATCGTTTGGGTAATCAGCGACGCAGGGGCCGCCGGTGATGTGATCGAAGTTCGCTTTTTTTTTTGCTTCATACTGCCTTCCGCTTTTCTCTTTATTTATCCCTACGTTCCAGTTTCTAACGAGCCCTTCGTTGCACTCTCGCTTTGCTAGGGCCGCGTAATTAAAGGGTCACACGGCCGTCGCAAAGCACCCGGCTCCACTATTGTCCTTTTCTTTGCCGCGCAACTTTCTCGACGCGGTTCGCTTGATCGGCTCGAATAATGGATGTTGGAAGAGTTGGCCGGGGGTGCGAAAAGGATCGGTCCTGCACGGGAGTGAGGCAACGGTCGCGCCGAACGTCACCGTGCAATGGGCGCGCGCCTGCATGAAGGAAAAGCGCGGCTCTCGCGCGCGGTCAGGCGGCCGGAGGTGAATAATCCCCGTGAAATGCGGGGCTCGCTTTTTGTTGCGCGTCCCACCGCAGTCGCGTTTCCGCATTCGGCACGAAGCCTAACGCGAGCGAGCGCAAGGAGATTGCCCCTCGACGGCGAGAACGTCGTCACGGATACGCACTCTCTCGTGGGAAAAGCAGCGACGGTGCAGAGGCCTACGCATCATCTGCCGTGCGCGTCGAAAAGAATCTGCGGCGGTCGCGGCCGTCAAGGCTGCGCGCAGGTGACGCAGAAAGAGTACGACGCTCTACGGCGAAGCCTGCGTGGAATGAGCGAGGAGGCGGCAGTGCCCTCGAGATGCGAAGGTATAACAGGATTTGACACGCGTCTAGGCGGACTGCTATCTAGGGAAAAAAAAATCATGGCTGATCCCTCTGTCATAAGAATCGGTATAACACGAAAGTTAAACGTGTCTTCACAGACGTAGGTGAGCGTTTGTTGTGCACTGTTTCGCCCCAAAAGCAAAGGAATGAATGCTATAGCAACAAATTGTAATGTCACGCGAAGAACGGTAAGCAGCTCGAAACTTCCAACGCGCTGCTCAAGCAGAAAGGACGTACGGAACGAACGTGCAGAGGATGAGCGCGAACTAACAACAATCACAGCTCGACAGTCAAAGCGCGCTGGTCAAACACAAAGGAGGACGCCCGAAGCGAACGCACAAGCATACGCTGGATGAGCGCGCGCCCTGTAGAGGCGCACGCTCATCTCAACGCGTGAGGCGACGACCTTTAAATCGCGCCCTTCACGCCCTTCGAGCCCTTCGCGCCATCTCGCTAGTGATAACGAAAACACGCTGATGTACCACCGATCTCCGAGTACCGTCACCCGCAAATGTTGTAGATAAATAGCTCGCCGTTAGTATAGGGAATAACGTGCCGTCTGTGGCCGAGTTGTTTCGCGCTGCGGAGCGAGGCGCCGTAAGTTCGACTCCCAGTGACGGAACTTTTTCTTCTAGTTTTTTCTTTGCCATCTGTTAGTCTTTATATTTTGCAACGTCATATCCCTGACGGAAATAAGTCAGTGGAGCCGTGGTGGACCCCGGCATAAAACACTTTCGTGTTAAACAAAAAAGTCACAGTTTCGCCGCAAGGGCGAAGCAATGAATGCGATAGCAAGAAAAGCGGCCCGTGATGGACGCGCTGCGACTACCGTGCGTCCATCACTACCCGGCAGCTACTAGACAGTTTTAATTTCACGTACGTAGGGACTTCTCATACGCAAACGTGAAAAGTACACGTACGTTACGTGCACGACATATGAAACGCTTTTAGCTACACGCACGCGACGCGCGGTGAGAGCTACCACGTAGCTCTACTGAGAATCATGAACACTGCGGTAGTTTGTTCAAGCGCCCGCGCGAGCAGACAGCGGAAGGGCAAGGTTCTCGCTGCGCAAATATAAGAAGCGAGAGAGCTGGCCGACGCCTTTAAGTGCGCCCGCGCGCTCCTAGCGCCATCTCGCTGGTAATGAAGAAACGCTTATAAGCGCCTCCGTCTCGGAGGACCGCAAACGGTAAAGGGTGTGTATATAACGCTCGCCGTTAGATTCCAGTGGCACGTACGCTTTGTGGAGTAGTGCTTAGCGCACCGCGCTGCGAATTCAGAGGTCGCTGGTTCGATTCCGCGCTTCGGAAGCATTTTTCTGATTTATTTTTCTTTGGGATATTGATGCATATATACATACTTATACATATACGCAGCATGACGGCGGCGACGGCGACGGCAAAAATCAGCCGAGACTGTCCATATAATTGCTATCGCAATAAAAATTCTGCAGAAGTGTTGAAAGGCGGGCAAGTTGGTATAGGTTCATACTGAAAATTGGCAGCGCAAATTTTCAGTATGAACAAAAAATTCTACCCGACGACATCTCCTGGAGCTGCGCTAACTTTACCCATGAGTTTTAAATACAACTTTAGCCGCGAGTTTTACATACATTTACGTGGACGCGTATATTAATCCGCTGTATTCGAACATAACTGTGTCCGCCTCTGTGATACAGTGATTACGGTGCTCGGCTGCTCAACCGAAAGTCGCGTGTTAGATCCCCGCAGCGACGGTCGCATGTGGATTGAGGCGAAATGCTAGAGGCCCGTGTACTGTGCGATGTCAGTGGAGGTTAAACACGAGATGGTCAAAATTTCCGGAGACCTCTACTACGGCGTGCCTCATAATCATATCGTGGCTTTGGTACGTAAGACCCCAGATATTATTATTATTATTATTATTATTATTATTATTATTATTATTATTATTATTATTATTATTATTATTATTCGAATAAAATTGTGCGCATGACTGTACATCGTTCGAGGGCATATCGCGCATTGAGAAAAACTTATAGGAAACTACGACGGGAAACCAGAGTCCGCGCAGTATAATATAACCGCAGCTATCGCCAACATGAATGGCGGGGGCCCGGAATGCGAGGTTTTGCGAACACCGTGCATGTCCTGTAGTTTACTCGTGCTATCTATAGGGTCCGTGTCGAGGATGCCAAGAGTCTGTGTGTGCATATCGGTCTAATATAAACCCGACGTCTTTCTCGGCGAGCTCCGTGCGCCGATGCGCAAAAATTAAGCGCAGTACGAGCGACTCGCGGCGCCTGTTCGACGTCGAATGAAACCGGCGCCAAAAATTAAACCCGGCTAAACAAACGTTTCGACAGAAGAAAAAAAAACAACCACAAAGATTACGCCCACGGGAATGTGTTCGCAATGGTTAGCGATCCCTAGAGAACCATTAAAAACATTTCTCATATCAGTGCATGCAGTCATTTCACAACCAGCCATAACTTTTCCAGCGGTAACACGCATGCAGCTTTTTCACGCGCATTCATGCGTTACCCAGCCGCGCGTAGCTGGTTTTAAGCCTAACAGGCGCTACAGAGTGGAAAGAGAGGTATAATGTTCCCGCACACTTAACTTCATGGCACTGCGCAGGCGCAGCATTACACGACTATATCCGCTGCATATATACGATCGTATACATCACGCACCAGTGGTCACCGTGCATATACGCAGCATTTGCCTCAGCACACGCAGTTTCATTTTACGAGATTCTTTATTATATGCAGTTCTTGCAGTCTATACGCGTACATAGCATACAATTGCTGCGTGGGTTTCCATGAGCGCTAATGAACTGCGGCACAGGCAGCTCGCACATTTTTGTACGTGCTTACATGAGCTGCAACAATTTATTTGTACTTTCTTTCAAAGGGGACACTAAAGAGAAAAACTCTTCGTCTTCTTCTATTAGTAAACGAGCCTTTCACAATACGATAACTGCAACTTTTGCCGCAAGAATGCGGTTGCGCCTTAAGGCAGGAAACGCGCAAAAAAAGAAAGTTCAGATGCCACCTTCTTTTGTAATAATAAACATAGGACAGCGATATTAATAGCAAAGTTCTCAAAGAATAAATTATCTATCTAAACTAATTTACTGTAGCCCAACACTTCATGTTCCTTGAATATTCTAGTCATATTACAGTACGTTTATGACGCGTAAAATTTCTCGATTTACTGAACATTCGCACCACGTCCCATGCTGCAGAAATCACGACAGCGCTGTACGAGTGTAACGGTATCCATCTCCGTACTCTGTGACCACGCACCCGGAAAGAACCAGATTTGATGCGCACGTTGGCACTGTCACGAGCAGCGCCACACGACTTCGAACACTAACCCTACAAGGCTGGCACACCGATTATATAGGCAATACCGTTCGGGTAGAGTAATTAAGTGCAACCATCATTTGCTGCCCTTCGACGACATTAGCTGCTGGGCTGGTTCACTGTGCGACTTCCACCTGTTCACTTTACATCGATGATAGGTGAAGTATACCAAGCAAGCTCCCAGTGGCGTAGCCAGGGGGTGGCACACCGGGCCCATTCCAGGCCACGGCGGCCGCATTTAAATGGGAGCGAAATGCAAGAAGACTCGAATACTCAGACTTAAGTGTGCATTAACGAACCCCAGGAGGTCATAATCAATCCGGAGATCCCTACTCCGCGTAGTCATAGTCAAATCGTGGTTTTGGCCCGCAAGAACCTAGGATTTATGTTCATTTAATCTTGACGTTGGACATATGAACAAAGGCAGCCGACCAGTGGCAAAAGCTTTTTTTTTTGTACGAACAAAAAAAAAAAGCTGCAGTCATTCCACTGTGTGAAGATTGGTGATCAGCAGGGCTGACGGGCGCACTCCCGTCTCTTCTCTCGTCGCCATTCTTCATAAGCGCGCTTTTCCTCGGGCGTTCTCACAATGGGGACGACCGTGCCAACGCAGCGCCTAGACTCGACTGGCATGGAGACACACCTACTGACAGGCTTTTTTTTCTACTTCAATGCGTTAGTACTCCCACCCCTGCCTAGAGGGCACTAGGGGTTTTTACCATTTTTAATGCTTGAAATACATTTTTAGAACGATAGCTCTACACCTCCCGGTACAAAACGAGAAAAATGCCTCGTTCCGTGAATCAGACCTTCAAGCTCACCCAAGGTCGTGCCAGCGTCTCTGAGCTGCGTCTGCGCCGCAGAAAAAAATGTTTACACATTGCCCGCGAGATGACCCGAAATTCTCACCCACTAGTTCGCGCCGACGTTTCCCCAACGGGGCGTTGATCACGTGCTTCGTTCCACACGTCTCGCGTGTCGTCGCAACGCCGGCCAAGGAGCTTCAGCGAAACGCCAGTCGCGCTGAAGACAAAGCGCGCTCGCGTGCGTGTTCGCAAGCAGGAACACCGTGGAGATGCGCGTGAGAAATGCAGCAGCTCAACGCCGGAGGCTCGTCGACAGGATCCCGCAGTTCGGGAGCACAAGGTCTTGCCCTTGCCTAAACCAAGGCATGTAATAAAGTTAACTATCTGCAAATCAATGGTCTTGTCCGTTTCCAAAGCAAGCAAAACCGAGTTATCGTTCGACAAACATGGTGTAACCGCGTTCAGCCAACGGCTTTTTCCCCCTTTCTTTTTTTTTTTTTTTACTCACGCGAACGCCGCAAACACGAAGTGCACGCACTTTCGCGCTTCCTCTAAGGGGAGCTAGGGGTTTCTTGTACACTCAGACGGACGCCGCAAATTCCAGGAGGCGTGCCATTTACAGCTCCGATGTAAAGTTGTGAACTGGGCTTTTGGTGCTCATTACAACAAAATGGGGAGGTTTGCCGGCTAAGGCACTCACGCTGTACAAGCAATTAACCATCAAAACACCCGCAGTCTACATGACTACACCTAAGCGCGGATTACGAGGTGGCTTAAAACTACTCTTCCAGTACAACTAGAGAGAATGCGCTGCCTACTTTACTAGAACAAGCAGGCGTACAGATGAGCCACGGTATAGTCTGAGAATCCTAGAAAGTAACGTTGGCTGTCAGGTCCAGCAGCAACAAATAAATCTTCCGCGCTGTTTGCGACGCTAAGCTGCAGCAGAAAGGCGGAGTCGGGCACTTCCCTTACCATTTCAGTTCTTAATTGGCCCCTAATTAGATGCGCGTTTCTTCCGGGGCGCTACAGCAATGGAGCGTCTGTAGCGTTGCGACAGGGCGCGTAATGAGATGGGCCGCTGTGCACGGAACACGCCCGAGAGACCTCACGCGTCTCTGCGCCAACGGCGCCGCTGCCGCCAAAGCATTCCTCGCCCATAGCGAGCACCTAGGCTTCGTTTCTCTCTCGCCTTTCTTTTTCTTTTTTTTTTACATCTGCGTGCTTCCACTAATAGCTAGCGCGACACGACATCGTCGGCGTACGTTGCACCGCGAGCTTTTTCGCAGTGCATAAATGTGGCGACGGACTAAGAGCTCTCATTCGTTTCATGTCTTCTCCTTTTTCTTTTTTTTCTCTTTTTGCGCCCATTACTGCACCCGAATAACGACAGTATACCTCCTCTGAAAACTACTACTAGAAAAGAACTCAAGCTGACGAGGCGCGTTGCTGTGCTACAAAGAGCGTTCTCGTCACCTAACTCCGCACATCTTTACCCCTTATAGTCTCCCAGTTTTACTCAACACAGACCTAAAGCTGTCTGCACTAAAGATCTCCTTCCTTTGTTTCCATAAGCAGTTCCTTCCTCGCCGCGTAGTTCACCGTAAGTAGAGGGCGAAATTGAAAAGCGTTGTTTTGTTCTGTAAAGTCATGTTGGCCTCCTTCGCTACTAACATGCATACATTGTTACCATCTGCTCTCGGAGCAGCTTAAGCGGAAGAACTGCTTCGAAAGAACTTACGCCTAGGGCGGTTCGCAAAAACCGCTCTAGGCGCTATTGCGTGAGAACCTCAACATGAGGTAGGAAACACTCCGTAGGCCTAAACACTACCTATTTCCAACTAAAGCGCCCCATTATTAAATTATAATTATTTTTACCACGTCCTGTTCAGGCTCGCGTGCAGTGATGTTTACAACATGATAGAAAATCAAGCGTCACCGGATACTTATTCCTTAATTTCCTTTAAAAGAGGAAGCATTCACGCTAGTAATGCAAACTAGCCAATCAGGACATTCTACAGAGAAACTTTATGCTTTAATCCATGAGTGATACTTTGCAAGCAAACAAGTTGTATGCAAGACAGAAAAAAATATTTTAAGGAAACACATTGTAAAACGTAGTTAAGTGCAACACGACAAAGTGCAAGAGAGCACAGGTATCTGTGTTTATCTCGAAAACTTGAAGCGAGCGGTATCATATCATGCAGGGTGTTTTTTTTTTTTAGACAACACAAATTTTTTATAAAAATGCTATGACAGTCGGGCCCTTGTCGTCTTCGCAAACGAACTCTACACAGAAGCGGAAAAACTTTGCCGCACCTAAAGTTACACTCAAATGAGTAATTAACAAACACTGGTTAATTAACTGTTTAATTATTAACGTTATGGCCGTTGTTTATATGAAAGAGTTGTAGGGTGGGACAATTTATGACATGCCCATTTTTTAAAAAATCGCGAAAACCGCCCGTAATTTGAGATAATAATAATAACCGAAATTCAAGGCCCCGAGCTAGACGAACCGGAAACTGAGCGCACCGGGAGCGCAGAAAATCCGCCATCCCTGTTGCGTCAGACCGGAAGCTCACGTGATAATTTTTGAAAAAAAAAGAAAGGCGCGTCGCAGCAGAATATGGCCAGGAAAAACGGCAAGCCGTCTCAAGTACCCAATTGGACCGCTTATTTTTTGTGTTTGGTGTGTAGTGCTTGTCCGCTTCTTTGTTAGACTCGAAAAGAAGTGCAAAGAACTCGTTCGCTTGTCTGCGAGAAGTAGCGCCGCGGTGGGTGCCGCCTAGTTTTAAGGTGCACAGCGAAAGGAAAAGTGGAAATAGCGGTTTTCTTGGGTACAGCGCGAAATAAACGCACAAGCACTAAACACCATACGCAAAGAATATTAGGCCAATTTGGGTATTTGGGACGACTTGCCGTTTTTCCTCACCATATTCCGCTGCGACGCGCCTTTTACCAAAAATTGTCACGTGAGCTTCCGGTCTGACGTAACAGGGATGACGAATTTTCTGCGCTCCCGGTACGCTCAGTTTCGGTTTCGCCTAGATCGGGGCCTTGAATTTCGGTTATTATTATCTGAAATTACGTGCGCTTTTCGCGATTTTAAAAAAATGAGAATGCCATAAATTGTCACACCCTACGACTCTTCCATATAAACAACGGCCATAAAGTTAATAATTAAACAGCTAATTAACCAGGGTTTGTTATTCACTCATTTGAATGTAACTTTCGGTGTGGCAAAGTATTTCCGCCTTGGTGTAGAGTTCGTTTGCGAAGGCGACAAGGGCCTCACTGTCATAGCATTTTTATAAGAAAATCTGTAGTGTTTAAAAAAATACACCCTGTATATGCATATGAGGGCAGGTTCTTTTTATTTATTTATTTATTATTTTTGTCTGCAGGAGTGGTCTTCCGAGAGGAAGTTTTCTTGAAATTGTTCTCCTGCAGTGCTGCTAATTATACGAACTGCAATGCAGGGATTTCAGCACTCGCGGAGCTGACGCAGTTCGTCTTGTCTGTCGTCTCTTATTTCCGCCTGGTGCGACTGAGAGAATGCAGCTGTCACGACTTCCGCTGTGGTTTTCTGTCAGGGGCGCATTGGCACCGCTACGGGAGCATCTATGGCCTCGCTGATATCATCAGCTCCGCTTCTCCGCTCAGCACAGTGCAAGACACCCACTATTGATAGGTATGCGATTGAAGACGCCGTCGTTGAAAGCGCAGCGTGAGAAAGGAGAGGACGACGATGCTCACAGCGACGCCACGCCGGATAATTTGGGAGCTCGTCCTTGCGCTGCCATTCTCACCTCAGGATGCGTAAGTTGGGGACACCTGTCACAAATTTCGACGTGAATATCTCGTAATACGAACGACGTAGAAAAAAAACAAAACATGATGAAGTCACTTCAGGATACGACTGCGTATTTAGGTTTCCAATAAAATCATATACCTTAAATAAAAAAATAAGGAAAGACATTAGTGTCTTTTAGTAATCCCGCGCTATCTCACAATTATTTCCCCTCCATGTTATAGGTGCCCGAACACATCTCAGCGAGGCACATTTCCAGAGCCTCAACTAAAAATAAGTTATCTTGACGGGGCGCCTTCTATTTGGGAAATGCCGAAACCCGCGTCGTCACATGTAATCCCTAGCTCCTCGTGTGGTTCTGTCTTCAAGCCCAGGGATAAGCGGAGGGCGTGAAACTCCATAATTCCATAATTCAACGTCGCCACGTCGTCAATGCTGGAAAGAAACGAAAAACGCTAAACGCAGCACGAATATAGCACGAGAACAGAAGGACCAACGAGTGTCAACTGAAGGGGACACGACTCGCGACTGTTTTGGGGCAGTGGAAAAAGTGCAATGAGACGACCGTCCGCTTCACACCAGGGGCGAGCGCACTCTATATGCTAATTAGGTGGAATGAACGTGAACTGGAGGTTTCCAGATGCAACGAAAACCGCTCGAATACATTTTAATCGAACCGCGCACGCCGTTCCTCGTCGACTGCATATAAAGCTGACGCATTAAAGCATTTCACAGTATATACCGGTATAAGCAGATCCGGCGCGGTTCGCATCTCCAACCCCGAATGTAATCTGTGCGGACAAAGCGGGGAAGGCGACAGGAAACCGGCGCATTAGAAACAAGGTCGCGAGGGGGGAATCGTTCTCTTTTAGTCGGGTATACAAAACCGTGTGAATTGCTGACTCTGAGAAAATGAGAAGCGTCGATGGAAGCAGTGCCTGTATGAGCTGCGGGCATCACGACACAGTCGCGGCAGCTCAGCCTGGAGCTTTATAAACAGAAAACGCGGATGTCTCCGAAAACGTGAGAACTGTTTTAAATAGATTGAGCTAAGGGATAAGAGGGGCCACTGCCATTGCCTGGCAGCCTTCGCCAATGAGGTGTTCAGCATCGGAGCTTGCTTGAATTTGCTCTTGCGAAAAATACACCGCGCGTGAGAACTTTTCGGAAATACGGGGCCCCAGTTGAATAGGCTGACACCATAGACTTCTCGCCCCACTATTTCAATTTTTTTTTTTTTTATCGAGGAAAGCGAAACAAGTGAGAATAATTAGTGGAGAAGAAAAAACGCCGATTAACGTGGGGTAAAAACCACAAATCAGCAAATGGCGGATGACTTATTGTGAATACGAATTTGAAGGTCATTATGTAACGACACTTGTTATTTTATTCATGTTTTTACTATGCCTACGTGGGCGCGTATCACCAACTCGCCCAAATAATTACTCCGCTAAGTTATCGCGGACACCGCCCCACTCACTGCGATAGGGAATAGGAACAGAATCGAAGGAAAAGAATCCTTACTTCATAGGGTCTTGGAGCCCGTATCAGTGCCGGCCAGATTAATAGCGAAGGCGGCCGGCACCCATGCGCTTAGAGCACTTACGGACAAAAGAAGTTTCCTAAATTCGGCGCGAGAATGTTGTTTAGGCGACGTAAGTGCGCATTCGTTTGCCATCGGCAGGGAAAATATGAATTCCACAATGGTGAACACATGTGAAGATACGATGCTGTGTCTCAAATGAACGAAGCGCCGACATACTATATGCTGCATATGTGCCTATTATATGCAGGGCCTTATCAACCTAACCTAATAAACTAATTGACGAAGACCAATTAGCCAACCTGTAACCTGAATATCAGTATGATAAAAATCTTCAGTGAGTAAGTTCTAGAGGATTTTCAGATACATGCAATACATTTCTTTGTGTGAAGATGTCATATTAAATTTTCTGGGCTCTAAAGAAAATACGCAGATCTGTAAGATAACCTTGGTCGATACTCGTAAAGTTCTTACGGTATTACTCTCAAGAATAGTACCGCCAAGATGAAGCCGGCCTATCACTACCCTTTTAACACATTTTTCCCGTAGGCCATCATCCAATGACGCAGAGCTCTTACGAGCGAAAAACTCGAGTCCATTCCACTCTGCGAAGACGTGTGACCAGCGGAGCTGACGGGCGCACTCCCGTCTCTGCTCTCGTCGCCCTTCTTCATAAGCACGCTGCTCCTCGGGTGTTCTCACAATGCGCGGCAGTCCCATAGTACCAACGCTGAGCCTCGACTTGGCTGACGTGGCGAAACAAGTACTCACTGGTTTTCGTCAGTTTAATGCATTAGTCATCCCACCGTTCGCTAGAGGGCACCATGGGCTTTATTAGTTTAGTGCTCCAAATACACACTTGAAGCATTAAAATGATAAAAGAGATGTATACTTCAAATGATGACAAACAAACTTCACTTAAAAAAAACTGTTCCCCTCGAGGGAACAGTGGTAGAACTAATGCATCAAAGTTAGTTCAATTCCCTTGCACGTTAGAGGACACTAGGGGTTTTTGCATACGGACAGCGACACGAAGAAATCAAGGTTGGTCACATACAGCGCCACTGTAAAAGCTTCGTGAAGCCGCCTTCGCGTGAATATGCGCGTGCGCTGCAGGACATACCTGGCCTCATTAAAATTTTGAGTAAGAAGCCTGTATCGCGGGTGCTTATATCGAACGTACGCATATTAGCCCGTGTTGACACAAAGCTAATAGCGCTACAATTGGCCGTATCCTCGAGAGTTGGCATGCGATTTCTGTGGATATACATTTCGATACCCCCCCCCCCTCCCCATCCCTGCATAAGAAACACAGATGACAAAACTGGGCGCCATGACCGTTCTCTTCGATCCATCCCCGTTACTTCGGTCGATGACTCTATGAGGGATCTAACATTGCCCCACATAATCGTCTGGTCAGGTTGCCGAACCAATCGCACAATGTTCATAAGAAAAAGGAATCATTGAAGTCCTTCAAAATACGGTTCCAAAGTCTGCATTGAAAGGGGTAACGTTACGGAGATAATAAAAATTAGCGTAGCTTGCAATGGAGTCGCACTGTGAAAGAGACAGCGGAGCTTATGCGCACCTAGGTAGCGACTCTTGCTGTTTTGCTAAATTCTGCAAATTTTCTTATTCTTTCTTCCTCTACTTATTTTGATCTCTCTGTTTTCGTGAGCGTTCTTGTCTCTGTTTACTTCTATTTCTTTCTCTCTCTCTCTCTATCACTATCACTTTCTCTCTCTTTATTAGTCTTTATATCTTTCTTTCTCTTTCTTCCCTTTCTTTCTCTCTCTCTCTCTTTCTCTTTCTTCCTATGTTATGCCTTACTCTCTCCCCTCCTCCTATCCCTCCTTCCCTCACATCTGCCTCCTCACCTTCACTTCCCTTTTTCAACCTATACTATACTATACTATACTATACTATACTATACTATACTATACTATACTATACTATACTATACCATACTATACTAGGTGTTTTTCTTAAATAGTCAAGGTTTTCAGCAATTGTCCCCCTCCCCCCCCCCCTCCCCGAAAAATATTCCTGCCTACGGGCCTGCTATGCTATACTATACAAGGCTATGCTATGATCTGCTAGCGTGCCTCGATAACCGAGTGGTTTAGACGCTCGCTTTCGGATCGTGCGTATACGGGTTCAAATCTCGCCTCACGAAGAATTTTTTCCCCCTAATTATTTCTCTCTTTCTCGATTATAATTTCTATTTCTCTCTCTCTTTCTCTCTCTGTACCCGTTGTCCCGCCCATCAGAATTATTGCATCCCACACCTGAGAAATCGGCGCACGTGTTTTGGGAGCGAAGCAGAAGATGAAGAAGAGGACGAATAGAGCGCGCGCCGGTTCATGATGATGACCATGATGATGAGCACCAACATGGCGATCAGTACTGACGAAGTGCCCAAGTGTCTCCCAAAGAATTAAGCGGTGCGAAGACGAAGGCGGTTGCGTCCGTAGTGAGGCAATCGAAGGCGAGAAATAAACCGCTGTCCCTTTTTCGACCTCAGGGCGGTCCAGGTAGCCCTTTAACACAGAGAGAGAGAAAATGGGCGGAGTTGAAATTTAACGCCATTCCTGTCACGTCCATTTTGCTCTCCATTCTTTGTCTTCATTTCCGTCTTCAGGGAATGAACCGTCGATGACGGCACATTTTGCCAGAGCACGAACCAGGCCAATGTTTCTTACCTCGCGAAATTAGCCGCGCGCATGCTCTTGCGGCCTGCAGGCGTTGATTCCGAGTCACGTCTCGCTAATCGACAGAGCGCGGCTGTACACGGGGCGCTCAGATGAAGAGCATGGGCGCGACGGCCACTCCGTGCGAGGTTATCGGCGTCAAATCGGTGCCAGCACCTCGGCCGTCGCCCCAAAACACACGGCAACCTCTTGTCTGTCGAGTTGAAGCCGCGCGCCAGCTTTCTCAGCTCGCAGGTGGGCGGCGCGATTTATTCATGATAAAGTCGAGCCGCGTTTCCCGAGCGAGTCTGAACGACGAGGAGGTGTTTGCACGCTAGCGCGACAAAGGCCCTCGGGAGCGTTCAGGCCGTCCTCTTTCACGCACAGGTGTCGCTGACAAACGGCGCCGCGGCAGCCACTATAGTCTAGCGATGCTGCGCCCAACGGTGCATTCGACGACGACGCCCACCCACTTGGAGCGCAGCTACCAAAGCTAGAGCGACTAAACGCGCGCGCAGCCCTCTTTATTCTAGTTTCTGGCGAGAAAAGCGCGCGTGCCAAAGAGTTCCGGTCGCGCGCGCGCTTTTCGGTCGGGCTGCGTGTGTAGGGGGGAAGTGGAGGCGACCACAGTTCGAGGGTCTCGCAAATTGGATTTGCGCCCTTGCGCGCCTGATATTGAGCTCCCCTTTCCCTCATCCATTCGCTTGGCTTTCCTGCGTGCAGGCGCCACCCTTTCATAGGCCACCGCACGCGCAAAGCACATGGCCTGCTGCTCCGCACGCTTTCCTCGCCGGCAGCTAGGGACAGGTATAGTTCGCGCTCGCTATGACGGGCCCCTCATCGACCCATAGCCGGACGTCCAAAGAGTATGACGCTCAAGGCGGGTTCGCACGAAGGACAAAACGACCGATTGATTCCGCGGACCGTTCATGATCCGGCTCAGTGGCACCCAAATGCTCTGTGCTCCGACGCGACGTGATACGCTAGCCGCTCGGCTGCACCATTTTGTGTCGGTGAGCAACGTTACGCTTGAGCCACGGACTGAACCGGTGATGACATCCATCGTGACCATCTTTACTAATGTGTCCAGAGCAGGAGGTGCGGCAATCAGTGAGGCGTCCCATATATATAGCGCTATGTCTGCACTGAGTCGCGTAACGAGGCGGTAGAAAAGGAACACAATTTCGCCTCACGATGATTACAACGTTCGAAAATGTTTTCTTTGTTGTCGAACGTACAGCACATTTGCAACCTCGCTCGTTCAAACCCATACCAAGGCCTCGTCAGGAAATCAAAAGGAAATGACAATCGTTGCAACACTTCCACTATTACATAAATGATCGTACAGAAATGGTCCTGAGATGAAGGAGCATCGAGCAATCGGATTTGATTAAGAGAATTATAGAGATGCAGACTTCATAAGTGAGTGACGAGCTGTTAAGAAGCCTTCGCAAGAACTTGCGTAGACAAAACTAGCGAATAAGCCCCTCCCGCCGGCCGCGTATAAGGTAGCGATTCTGTTTGTCGCGATTCCATTCACCTGTTGCCCCTATACTGCTCAGGGCAGGCCCATTCACAGTGTAGAGAATTCGAATCGCTAAAAAGAACGCGATGCCGTCGATATCGACGAGAAATAAGTAATTGAGAAACGCGGCAACAAATTACTTGCAACCACTCAAGCGTGCCTCCTGCGCTGCTGCGTATATATCGCGCATTTTACAACGCGAACGACTCTATTATCCCCTTTTTCTTATTTGAGCGATGAAGGATCCATTGTCGAGCTTTCGTCCATATCACGGCGCTCGGCAACTGCCGTATACGCGCGGCGCCTACAGAAAAGGGGCGATCTAGCGAGATTGTCTTGACGAGGGGGTGGTATACATATAGAAAAACGAGATCTGCAGCCGAGCCCCGCGGCCAGGGCGTAACCTGTACGCCCGTGCCCCGAGTGCGCCCGCTCGCTCACTCTGCCGCGTAACACCCACGAGGTATGAGTCCTTATTATCCGCAGATACAACACTTGTCCGCAAAAAAAAAAAAAAAAGCGATGTTTCGTGAACTTAGGCTCGATGAGCCACGCCTGTCCGCCGTTCGAGAACAGATGGCTCGGGAGTTTGGAAGGCGAGACCGTCGGCGACGGTTTCCGGAGCTATACGTGGGTCGGGCGAAGTGGGGAGACTAAGCCGCACCGCCCTAAATAGATGCAGGTGACGGTACCGTATAAGATGCATATACGTAACACAGTTCGAAGCCGGCCTGTAAACTGCTGCTGCAGCTCACTGCATCCGGCCAATGGGATATATTTCAACGAAAAAAGAGTTAGGCGTCTATGTATTCTTTCTTATTGCTTTTTTTTTTCATCTTATGAACCGCAGCTGGTGCGCCGCTTATCGCTGATGACGTTCTTTCCCTAACCTGGCCCATCAAATAAAGGCGAAGAAAGGGGTTCCGGATACTCACTTCCGTGTCGCGCCGATTATGCAGCACGCGTATGGTGCCATCTCAAGAAGCATAATGCAACTTACATTTATTTATTTATTTATTTATTTATTTATTTATTTATTTATTTATTTATTTATTTATTTGAACGACCCTTTCGAGTGAAACAGAGGCCGGGCCTTGACAAAAAAGCCAGGACGACGTCAGAGCTAGAGATTTTTCTTTGTAGTCGATCGTACGCTCTTTTAATTTCGCCGCTACGTTTATTTCGATCGGTGGACATGCATAATCCGGTGCCTCAAAATCATATCGTGGTTTTGGCCCGTAAAAACGCCAGAAACGTGCATAATCAAAAGAAGAAAGTTTGTATACGATGGAATGTGTACACAACCCGGAAATAAGCATCCCTTCCCCCCGCACCCCACCTCATCCCCTTTGTGGAAGTGTGCCCGAGTTTATATATAGCGACTCACCTAAACTGAGTGTGTAAGAAAGGGGACGAATAAAACTCGGAAAGAAAAAAACAGCACGTATGACTGATATAGCCTCCCCTGCTTTAAAAAAAAAAGAAGACATGAATTTGTTAGATACCTTACTTCATAACTAAAGCTGGCGATCGCGGGATTCGAGTGCTTGATGAGCATTTTCACTAAAGTGAACGCGTTTGAGGGAGCGGAGCTTGGCGGGGAAATGTGTCCCTTCAGATATGCAGCTATGTACAAACGACATTCTCCTTTGCATTCATCAAGATTGACCCTACCGTCGAGCAATACCGCAATCGCGAGGTCCATCAGGACGGAATGCTGAGCAGCCTAGACCTCGTCGAAGTCTCCAACAGCCTTCCGAACACCGGTCATTTTATGCCGCATACATTTGTACTTGAATGTCTCTTGAGACGCGACTTCAGGTTCGCGTTCGGCTTCGGAAGACGGTCACTTTAACATCATCCTACCTTCGCGAGCACGAAATACAGGTAGATATCACGTGAAATGTGCGCAGTTGTAGCATTTTATCATAAACTCATTGTCTATAGGCGTGACATGAACCTGTGAAGGTGCTTTGGCGCTTTCAGGTGAGACTAGCTTGTGTGAACGCCTTTGACTGCGTTACGTCGTGTCGCACGCTATCAAGCGCGCTCCATTCTTACATTGTGTCTTCAGTTCTCCTCTCTATCTGTAAGCTCCTGCGTTCTTTAACCAGACGGTGTAACAATAATAACCTGCGGGGTTTTGCGAGCCAAAAAACCATGATACGATTACGAGGCACGCCGCAGTGGAAGGCTCCGGAATTTCGACTGTCTGGGTTCCTTAGCGTGCGCCCGAGTACAAGCACACGGACCTCTAGCATTTCGCCTCCACTGAAATGCGATCGCAGCGGCCGGGATCGAACACACGACCTTAGAGTCAACAAAACCAGACGTTGCTTCACCTCACATACCTGCATTCTCTTTCTCTCTCTTTCCAGCACACTTAGTCGTAATCTCTGAATGTATCGGAGGGGAAACAGCACAAGAGAAGACGAAGACAAGAAAGGCGACGCCTCGTCTTCTCTTCCTCGTCTTCCTTGCGTCCTCGTCCTCGTCTTCTCTTGCGCTGTTTCCCCTCCGATGTCTAACCAACACGCCCAAGCTTCGATACTAACTCTGAATGTAACTCTAAATGACCACGATGACGGATCAATGAATGCGAGTGGAGTACACTTTCGTTCGCTAATACCTTCGTTCGTTACCTTCGTTCATTAATAATTTTGGTAGCAAGTCCGTGAGGGGCCTATACAAAAATAAAGAATTATTATACTGCCTCTCTCTCTCTATCACGCACAAATATACACGCACACAAAGGACACCAAACGAAAACTATGAACTGCTTAACTTTGGGGAAAAGCCGTGATCATACTGTAGTTGGCTACTGAGCACGCTTAGCGACCCGCTGTCGAGCCTGTACCGACGCCTTCGCATTTCAGTGATTAATTTAATCTCATCTTGTGCTCAGAGCCATGGAAAACGCACTAGTACATATGCCTGTGAGGAGATACTTTAATGACACAAGCTTCGATCACATCCTTCCTCTTTTTTCTTTTGGCGTGAGTACATTTAAGACCTCCGTGCCGCAAGCCCAGCAACGCGTCCTTATAATCTTACTTATTAGGAGGAGCGCAAACGAGGAGACAAGAAAAGACAACACGCGGGCTCCTCAGCTCATCAATTTCAAAATGTACCAACAAGCACTATTTTCAACCTTTCTATAATTTCACGTGTTTAACCGAGAAAATAAACCGTTCATAGTAGAGCATAGACGCCATGGTTGAACATACACATCCGTCCGATATATTTATACACGCATATCATCGCATGCGCATTCGTGTGTGACCTCTCGTGCTCGCGTATACTCGAAAATGCATCCCGAGGCTATTCGGGGACAGCCGCGATAGCCTAGTCTCTAAAAACTGGTGAGGGTATCCCAGGAGTAAAAAGGTCGAGTGCGCTGTGCATGCCAAGCTTAAATTAAATTGAATTATGGGATGTTACGTACAAAAAACCAGGATATGCTGTTGAGGAACGCCGTAGTGGAGGGCTCCGGATCAATTTTGACGACCTGGGGATCTTTAATGTGAACCTAACTCAAAGCGCAAGGGCGGGTTTACTTTTTGCCTTACCGAACTGTGGCCAGCGCGTCCTCGAGAATGGCAGCGCAGGTTGGGGCTACGGCGCCCGCATTTCGACAGGGGCATTTCGACAGGGAACGAAGTGAAGCAATACCTTGGATTTAGGAGCACGTTACAGAACCTAAGGTGGTCAATGTCAAACATAGGCGTATCTACCGGGGGGGGGGGGGGGGGGTAGCCCCCCCCCCCCCTTTCGACAGTGGTTATTGTCGGCTGCATACTGGGAAACTATGTCAGGTAAAGTTTTACTTGAACGCAGCAATAACGTAATCTTCTAATAACATTTGTCCCACGATTCTCCTCTGACGACTGCTGTGACGACTGTGACGCACTGTAGGCTACCTGCGGTGCGAGCTGCCTATTCCACGCTTGTGCGTCTTGCGCTCGAGCACTGCAGAGGAGGCTAGCGCTCAGCAGGGGCTCTATACCATTACAGCAATCTGTCATGATATTATTTTGTTATGCCTGGCCGGAAATTTAGGTAATCGGCGATGCAAATATGGGCGGCAACCAGTAAATGTTTCATAGCCCGATAAAACGCTCTTCTTTTTCAGGAAATTCGGTTTCTTTGAAAACGAATAGCATCGCCACTGCTCCATATTCAAGCTCCAGTGAGTTGATGAGTGGGCAGAAGTGTCCAGTATTTTAGTTGTGCCTAGCCAGGACAGCTAAAATAGATTCCCACTTGAGTATCCGGTTAGCCTGCTTCACTTGGCTTATCATATGGTAGCCTGCAGTGATCGTGGAGGCTTGTAACAAGGCAGTAGACTCGAGCACATTGAGAAGCCCAGCTTTCAAGTTTGCCCCGTTACTTGATTACCTCACCAGGGAGATGATCAGCACCACCGGTTTTCTCGACTTAGAAGGCTGTCTACCTGCAAAGGATTGTGTCTGCATGCTCCTAATAATGTTTAGTTCGCTCTCTACCTCTCTGTCGGCAATGATGAGTTCACAGAGAGTTCTACAGGCGCAAAAACAGGTCAACATCGTTATACTACAACTGAAGGTATCTATTATACACACATGAATCCATCTTACCCGCTGCTATATAAGCAGCCGCTGCCAATGTGATTGGCTGGCAGCCTTCTTAAATTACGTTCAGAAAGAGACACTGTCTGACTATTCCAAAAAAAAAAAAATGGGTTATTGCTCAGCACCGTAGTGTGCTGCTTATTGTGCACACTTCATTTCAACCCGCGAGTTTTTGCGGACTTGTGACGAACGAGTAACAAGGAGGCGATTTTATGATACATTGAAAATTTTTGTCGAATAGCGAAGAACCAAGGACAAACAATAGGCCGTATTGAAAATAGTTCATTATTATTATCTTTTTACGATGTCATGCGTACGTGGTAGTTACGCGGTGGATCACTTACTCGTCATTTGTTGCGTCGTTTTACGAGCAGGTGCTGTGAGCATGACCCAGAAAATTTTGACCAATCATTAACAGCTAACGACCTATACGGAAGGAAACAATACAGAGTAGTTTAACGTTATAATCGCCCACATTTTTTAAAGGAAAATTTGAGCTTACACAGTTTACGTAGGCTATTTACTTGGAAGAGCCGGAGGGGAGGAGTAGAGGGCCCCTTCATCGGTTTTCCGTCCAACCCCCGCCCAAGATGGGAATTGTAGGAGGGCGAGGAACGACAACTAGTATATAAATTCGTAGTCATTTATATTCTTATAACTATGCACAACCAGCTCAATGTGGTTTGCTTAAGTATTATTCGACTGAACTTGGTCTTCTTCTTAAGAAAGACTTTATATTAGAGGGCTCTATAACAGTAAAGCAATTGGCACTCGGAATATCCTTGCTTGCCAGCCACATGTTCTGAGTACCTTGCTTTGCCAGCCACATGTTTTGTTTAATAAGTGAGAATTTAAGGTACTAGAGTCACAGCAGGTTCTTCATACTCGTATTTACAACGCCAAACTAAGACTGGGAAGTTTGCTGATGCAATGCTCAGATAATCAGGTTAAATTTGGGTGTACTTTTTAAACTTCACGGTAATACTTCCAAAATGTTATTAAACACTGCTTTGTTGTCGCGGTATAGGGCGGCCCAGCCTGCACAATCTGTTAGTGCAGATTCTTCCTTGATTTAAAACAAACAGTTTTGAAAAGCAAGTCATCTGGTCAGCTTTATGAATATAAAAAATGGCCTCATATCACACACACACACACACACACACACACACACACACACACACACACACACACACACACACACACACACACACACACACACATATATATATATATATATATATATATATATATATATATATATATATATATATATATATATATATATATATATGCTGCGGACAGAATGAGCGACGCCAGCCCCCCCACTCGCGAACGAGTTGGTACGCCACTGATGTCAAACGGGGCCACAACTAAGCGCCGTGATTCATAATTATACGATGGTTTCGACACGCAAATCCCCGGAATTTAATTTCATCGTCATCTGTACAACGCGCTAGACTTCGTTAGGAAAGACTCTTTCACATAGAATCAGCTACCACATTGGAAATAGTTCACCTACTGTATGCGTGGCTTGCTCTGATCGATAACTTGCAAGCAGTAATAACCCGGTCAAGAACGATCACCGCGGGAAAAGGCAGAACAGTGCGCAAGTTACAATAGCGGTGTATACCGCGGCGGAGGCAGACAAATGGGTAGGCTACTATGTCCCGGCAGGCAGTATACGATTATCCGACACCTATGATGAGCTGACGTGCACAGTTTTCCAAGTGGTCTGAGATCAGACGTATACAGAATGCTTTATTTAAGCTCGTTTGGGGGCCATCCCACAATAACAAAAGAATGGCGTCGATAAAAAAAAAATGAATCAATCGTCACGTCAAGGGCGAGGACATATTTGCTTCTGGGGGATCTGAACACGTGCACCCGTAGCCCGGGCCTGTTGTTCTAAATCACGCTTGCGGTTCTATAAGCAACGGTAGGCACTTCCGAAATAGGGTCTTCCTATGGGATTAAGTTACGCTTTGTATGCACACGTTCAACCTCTTTCTGTAGAAGAAAAAAATCCGGCATATCCCACGCACTGTGGGAATCGATATTCCTGCGAATCGATATGCCTGCGAAGAGCTGCATAAATCGCCTTGTTTGTATTTGAGGCAAATGAAGTCATTCAAGCATCGACATCTAGTTGACTATATATCGCATATGTTGTCATGCATGCATGCATGTACAATCTGGATATCCCATGCTAATGAAACGTATATTCTGGTATATACAATGAAGCAATACCAGTGTACCTGTCATTTATGTTCGTCACGCACTCATGCCATACCAATTTTAGTATATACCCGGTTAACAAAACGGCCGGAAGAGTACCAAGACAGGGTCAAGAAAATCATGCCATACATGACATGCATGTCATGATTTGCACGTTAGGACCTGTCATTTATGTTCGTCATACAGTCGCGTCACGCAATACCAATGTTGGTGTACATCAAGCTAGCGAACCGGCCGCACCATGAGAGTGGGATGTAAATCATGCCGTACAAGGCTTGCAACAGTATCTCCCACTTGTGGACACCGTCTCTGGCGGTGGGTCTCGAGCGCCCAAGCTGGAAAGCGATAATCAGTTCCTCGTGATTAGAAGCAAAGAAAAACCTGAGCGCTGCCGACACATGCGGCAAGCAAGCGCATGAGAACATGGCCGAAGGGTGAACAGGCAGAAACTCTGCGCATGCTCAGTTGCCAGACTCAGCGTACGCCAGAGAAAAAAAACAAAAAAGACAAGACAATAACGAAAGCAATGCGCACACTGCCACGCACGTAATGAAGTACCTACCTTCTAACAAATACCTCGAGAAACGGCATCTCGCGCGCACGCCCAGCGTACTTTCAAAGAGCCTACTCAAACAGAGCAGTGCCTGAAAATTCCTAGATAAGGTGGTGCCCAGATAGAGGATACAACAAAATAATCCTCAAGTCTACGGCACCATTCGTCGAGTATTTCACGGTACGCGGGATAGTACTTTAGGTGTGTACAGCGCGAGAACACCAGCGCGAGGCAGTGACGAGAACGAGTTCAATCAATTTCCATAAGGAA
The DNA here is from genome assembly GCF_013339695.2 of Rhipicephalus sanguineus. Taxonomy (NCBI): domain Eukaryota; kingdom Metazoa; phylum Arthropoda; class Arachnida; order Ixodida; family Ixodidae; genus Rhipicephalus; species Rhipicephalus sanguineus. The sequence continues at coordinate 215,426,952 of NC_051176.1, read as the reverse complement.
GGAAAGGAACAGAAGGAAAGAGTAAACACCAACAACGAAATTTCCACTAGCCCTCAAGAGTCGAGAAGAAAAAAGCGGCGAGGGGGGCGTGGGGTTCTTGTTTAGCTCTTTTTCTCTCTCTCTCTCTCTTTTTTCCTGAGCATCGCAAGAGAGCGGAGCAAAAAGCGCGCGTCAGCACAAAGTTGGCATCGTCGCCTCAGCGCGCGCGGTTTCCGTCAGTTTGCTGGCTGACAACTGTGCACTCAGAAACAACGTCCTCCTAAAACACCAGAACTCGCACGAAGTGCAAGGAATTTTAGTAGAAGCGAGCAAGGCGAGAGTATAAAAAAAAACAAAGAAAAACCAGCGCGGAAGTTCTGCACTCTTCACGACTGTGCTCGATGCGCTGCCGACTGCGTAATATTTTTTTTTTACCTTTTAATAACATTTATTCTGTGAAAATTTTCAACTCTGCTTTCGAGTTCCTGTTCATTCTTTATCCAGGCACCAACGTATATCCTCCTCCCGTGTCGTCCTCTTGTTCGAGCTGTCGAATCGTCAGTCGGAGCGGCCCAAGAAGAAGCGCAGAGATCAAAGACCGTCGCCGCGTTCATGACGCTTTTTTTTTTCGTTCGTTTGTCTGTTTGTCCGTCTGGCGAAGATTGCGTTTTCTGGGCAAACTCGGAAGGCGACGCCTCAATCTCAATATGAAAAAGAAAGGCAAAAAAAAAGGGGGGGGGGGGGGCTGAAGAAATGGCTAAAGCCAGCGAACATGCTTTTTATTTTATATCATTATTATCATACGGGAACGCGAGCCAGTTCTACGCCGTCTGCACGTGGACCTGAAAAGCCATCGAATCGTCGCTCAATAAAGCCTGTCCTTACACCGCATGCCCATAATAAAAACGAATAAGCGAGGAAAACTACTACGAGAAATCCAAGTCGACACGCAGGTTGGGTCGATCGCGTGCACTACAGCAATATTCGCTCTGTTGCATCATAAGTAAATAAAAGCTAAAGATATGCAAACGTCGTAATTTGCCTTTTGACAGACACGAGGCAGCAGAAAACGGGCTAAGAAGGAATCGCAGAGTGTATGCGGAGATTCTTCGCGCATGTTGTCGTACAGAACGTACTAAAAAAATATACCTACGTACACATCACTGGCATATCGAAGCAGGCAGGGCGATGCCTCGGAAAGTTGGAGGGGCCTGCAGCTGAGCCTGAAGAGCGGGACGGCGCAAAATGACTTTCGCCCCGTTTCCACAGCACTATGCATGCTGAAGAGCAAAGCTGTTGATGTGCGTATACCTTGCCGAGCATATGAGTACGCGCATACGTTCGCTGTCACGCGTGTCAGTCGTAAAAGGGGGAAAAAAATGACAAGCGTGAAAAGAAACAAAAATGGATAAAACCCACCCACTCACATTGAATGAATTAAACGTCACACGCGAGAGCAGCTATACGCAAAAACGACACCCAGCGCACAATTTGACATTTGTAAAACAAAAAAAAAATAATAATAAAGCGGAGCAAGCGGTAGAGCCGCCTTCTTGCAGGGCCATGGTGATACCACCAACGTCAAGACGTCTTCCTCCCAGGCTCGCAGCCGTATGTGTGCGTGTATATATACACATCCTTTTGCCTTCGCCGTGGCGATTCCAAGAAACCCGGCTCCGTCTCCTCGACTGCGCCCCTTTTCTTTTAGGGAAGGCACAAAGCTGAGGCAGCCCGCATTACGCAGTCGGCAGCGCACACGTTAGCACCAGTCGTAGCACAGGACTTGGCGGGTGGCAGCTGCGCTCGGCGACGACTTTCCCGCTTGAAAAACGTCCCGAAAGAAGTGGAGGATCGCGCTGCAGGGAGGACTTTGACATGTTTTTCTCAAATTACATGCGCGTGCGTATATATTTGTGCATGCGCTCGTTAGTATATAGGGCAGGGGCTCCGCAGTTTTCACTGAAGGACGTGTTCCTCTCTTTCTCTTCCGCACTGCTTTGTTCACAGAAACAACATTCCAAACATTCGCGGACCACCACGCGGAATTTCGCCCGGCCAAAAGCAGACTGCCGCTGTCGCAGCTTGAAGTGACAAGTGCCGCATGAGCGCGCTCCTTCGTGCGATGTGCTGCGTAAAAGCGCGCTTCGGCTTAGCGGAGCGGATAACTGGAAGTATAACAGAGACACGGGACGTGTACTGCTCGTTCGTTTCCTTTACTAACGAGTACAGATCGAAAGATGAAGAAAAAGTACGCACGCCCTCGTGCTCCTGCCAGTCAGAGACGGAGATCGCAGAAAGAAAGGCCGTGTCTTCACTGGGCGCCCCTATCTGCTGACAGCGTTAAGGCGCCGACACGGTGAAAAAAAGCTCGCGTATGTACGCGATACGCGAGTCTAGTCGCGTATGTCGCTGCCGAGGTTTCACCAAGAGAATTTTAGAAGTCAGAAAAAGTCCACGAGGAAAGCTAATAAATTAAAAACTGCGACGAAACTACTGCCACTTCGACGCAGGATGACTTTCCGCGTTAATGAGATTAACAATGAAGCAATGTGACGGCATGCTGCAGTGGCGCCACCGAAACCCGAGCTCCCCTTTTCCGCTTCCCTCTTTTCCATCTTAATTCCATCTGGATACACTGTGCCATCTAATGGGGCCGCCGCAAAGTTTGCTCGTGTCCGCCGCAGTGGTACAGTGTTTACGGTGCTCGGCTGTGAACCCGAAAGTCGCGGGTTCGATTCTGGCCGCGGCGGCCACATTTCGATGGAAGCAAAATGCCAGAGGTCCGTGTAGTGTGCATTGTCAGAGCACGTTAAAGAACACTAGATCGTCGAAATTTCCGGAGCCCTGCACTACAACGTGCCTCGTGGTTTTTGTACGTAAAACCCTAGATATTATTATTACTAGAGTATGCTCGTGGCGCATACTCTAGTTCGGACAACATCGTCAAAGTATATGTGATACGGGTTCAATTCCGTCCGGCACCAGTTAAATTTTAAGCTGTGGACTATTCAGGCCGAGACCTGTCTGGGGTAAAACGGTTGCAGACATATAAAGACCAGAAAATGCAAGAAAAATATTTTTTTTTCTTGTTAATACGATTGCAGTGTATATTATGCTCCCTGCTGCTGCTGCCTGCTGTAAAAGCTGTGAGATCTCAGTCAAACGTTCCTCGCTTTTAGCCTCCCACCTTCCATCAAGCCTTGATTGTATTGATGGGAAATAAATTTTTATTTACATTTTTATTATGATTATTATTGCGATAGCATTTATATGGACACTCTCGGCGGATTTTCGCCGCCGTCGTTGCCGTCCTCTCTCTCTCTCTCTCTCTCTCTATATATATATATATATATATATATATATATATATATATATATATAAAGGCACAAAGAGAAAAATCCGAAGCCCCTGACAGGGGATTCGAACCAGCGACCCCTCGCTCCGCAGCGCGTCGCGTTAGACAATTCTACCACGCGCCATGCATCCACCGGCGTAATAACGGCGAGCTATTTATATAGACCATTTACCGCTGGCGGTACGTAGCTCTCGGAGGAGCTTGAGCGTGTTCTCTATAACGCAACGCTCCTAAATTTTCTTTCAATTTGAAAACTGCCCTTGAGACGCTCACGTAAAAGTGGCCCCTATCTGTACCCACTTGCGATGTGGAACGAAAAAAGAAAGGAACGCCGAGTGCACCTTGTATCAGACAACGTCGCGTGGCAGGAGACGCAGAGGGGCCACTCCACGCGCCGCAGTTTAAAAGAAAAAGAATTATCTAAGAGCGTCGGGTCCTGCATAGTCGACAATTGGAGCGCAATTCTCAAACGCAAAAATGTAACAACTGTGACAGTTGTTAGCTCGCGCTTGTCCTGTGTATACGTGTGCGTTCTTTTCGAGCGTCCTTCTTTGCGCTTCAGCGGCGCGCTGCAAGTTTCGAGCTGCTTGTCGTTTTTCGTGTGACATTCTAATTTCTTGCTATCGCATTCATTGCTTCGCCTTTGCGCCGAAACTGACTTTTTATTATTATTACTCCATTAATAACACCATTACAACCATGTTATATCATTTATAGTTATAACGCAAGGTATCATCGACACTTGAATAGGGAAAAAAAAAACTGATCGATTGGTTTTAACATCCCTAGGCCGTGAGTAAGCGATGAGAGACGCCGCACTCGAAGGCTACGGATCAACCACCTCAAACCACCTTAGGTATAAGCTATGAGGGCGTTTTCGCGTTCCTAACGATCGGAACGCAGCCGCCGTGATCGAGAATCGAACCCGCGACCGACCTCGTCCTCTCTAGGAGGACGTCACAGCCCCCGAAGCCCCGCGTCAGGTAGAAGAATGAAATCAACAAATCATCGGCCAGAAGAAAATTTCTTCTGCCTCTCAGCGCCCATTGTAAACTGACAGAGCACAAGGACTTCGCACGGCGCTGAGGTGCAGCGCAGGATGCAAATGCAGAGTGCCTCGCCGGCCCTTTACGAGCTCCCCGCGCCGTAGAGCCAAACGAGTGCGCGCATTCGCCAGCCGCGCGGAAGTCGTGCGCAGGCGGGGGAGCGGGCGGCAAAGAGCTTGCGGAGACATGCCCGCCTGAGTGACTGCAGCCAGAGGCCATCAACGAGACCCGGTGGCTGCCGTCTCCCCCTTGTGTTCGACACAGGCGCAGGTGCGACCCTTTCTCGCCCATTCACATAGACGCACACAGAACGTACACTCTGTAACGGCCTTCTTCAAGCCCCGGAGAACGTATTCCGCGATGCTCCCCGAGCACTCATACACGGCTGGATTACCTCATCACCAATGTCGCCAGCGAGACCTTGTAAATGAACTGTGCCGCTATTTCGAAGTATGCAGCACCTGCTGGCCTGCTTGGCGGATACCTCGACATTCTCAAGTGGCGCGCCCGGAAAGTCTTAATTACTCGAGTAATTATTTTATGGCAGCTACGTTTCCGCAAGACGGTGACTGTGTATCGCTTTTTCTTTTTCAGGCGTAACTAAACAAAACTTTAAGCTGCAGTTAGACAGATGTACAAGCCTGGAAATATACGAAATTGTAATAAGAGGACGCTACGGACGCAGAAGAGGAGGAAAGAAAAAGCAACGCACACGCGCACAAAGAACACACACGCATGCACCGCACTTACAAGCACCGTATAGCAAATATCATACGCGATTTAAAACACATACCAACGCACAAGCACACGGTCTCGGTGCTTCGTCAAGTTTGTATTACATTTTTTTTTTTTATTAGCTAAGCTGTTCTTAGTCGACCCTTCGCCGTGAGCCATCGTAACGCTCAGCAAAGCTCGGTAGTGTGGCGAGAGCTAGGCAAATAGAGTCCTTAATTAAACACAACTTTTAAATCTCTATCTTTCAGAAGTATCGAAAGGTCTTGACCCAGCCGCCGCGCCCTACGATAGGCCTGTTGACGACACGTGACCTTTTCGCCTTCGCGCTCGGCAGTGTGGCGAGAGCGAGGCAAGTTAGAGGCAAGTAGAGAGTGGCGCTGGTATGGAGAGAAGTCACGCTGGTCATGTGGCCTTGCGGTGTGGCGAGAGTGAGGCTCGGAGGAAGGGGAAAGGGCTGCGCATCTCTCGCATCTTGGTGGTTCGGGAGGAAAAGGAAAAAGGCACCTAATCTCTGTCTGCCTTTAGGCGACACGGCGCAATGCCTTATAGGGGTGGGGTAAGGGGGGATAAAAGAAAAGTAGAAAGAAATAGGGAAGGATGTGATCGGAGGTCGACAGGGGCGACGAAGAGAGAAGAGGACAGGAAAGATTGGGGAGCCGGTCACAGGAGTCCACGGACGGGACCACGATTCAGCCAGGGGCACGATGCACGCCGGTGACGAGGCGGCGAAGGCCCCGCCGATGAGAGGCGCACGGCATGGCGGTCGAGCAGCCGTCACGGTGCGCCGACGGCGAGAGGCACGGGCGCGTCCTGAACGGGCGACCGGGCATCGCGGCTCGCAGCACGGTGCAGCCCTCCCCTTCCTAGCGAGCCTGACTCTCGCCACACTGCAAGGCCACCTGATCACTTCTACGCCGACCCCGGACATGAAAGCCCTAAAAACAGTTTCGCAGTTAAACACTATATGAATGTCATGTAGTGGGAGGAAGTCTCCTTACTGCATGTAGTATTGCGTGGCAGAAGCGTAGAATCGCCCCAGGAATCAAAACATGTGAATTTTACCACGAGTGAACAAGGCCCACCAATTACAAAGAGCTCGCACATATTTAATCACCATCATCATCATCTGCAATAGCATCAGCAAAATGAGCAGCTTCGTAGGTTCTCGTGTTGCCTTACGGACGCGTAGTGGGCCCTCGCCGGTTCGCAAAAGGAAGAACTATGGCGTAGTGGGCACTTCGCAACAGTTCTTGCAGTAGGCATTCTAGGAGTTTGAAACGGCCTATGTTACGCGCACAGACGTTCGTTTCCTTGTGGCACAGTTGAGGCATCCACCGAGAACCAAAGCAGGATAGCAATTGAGAAGGCGAATGTGCCGGGTGCCCCATTACGCCATCGCGTTCTAAGCTTGAAGGCGAAGCTAAAGCGTTCTACATGCGATAACGTTTTTACAAGTTTTTACATGCGATAACGCCATTCCTTGCATGACATGACGCCTATATAGGGTCTTTTTGCGAACTACTTCCAAGCACCGGCGTGTCTCTGTGGTAGAATACTCGACTGCCACGCGGGAAGGCTCGGATTCCAATCCCATCCGATCCTGGGTTTTTATTTTTAGATGCGAAACAGCTTTTGCTCGAGGCTGTGTCCGTAGTTCCATTGGCGACCGTCCGCTTTCTACCACCTAGCATAGCCATCTGAGCGCGCGCTCACGCCAAGGAGAAGTCTTCTTTTCTCTTGTTCTTCAACCGCCTTGATGATGATACGTGCAGAGCACTTTAGGGGCCCGGGCTGCCGTATGCTGTCCTAGCTTGGCGTAACGCAGACAAAGCCATGTGTGCTGGCACGCGCTAGCGCGTACGGGCCTGTGTAAGGGGCTGTGTAAGACGCTGTGGCCTCTCCCCCTTACACTTTCAGCAATCACGTGATGGCGTCGGGGAACGAGATTCTGAAGACGCGCGATGATCCCGCGTGGCGTGCTCCAACAAGAGTTCGGGACGAGTAACAGCAACAGCAACTACAGAGAATTCATGGTGTGCTCCATTTGCAAGGACGCGTTAACATCGGGCAAGGTGCCCGTGATGAACGGAACTTTAAGTCGACCCCTGCGCTGCTTCGCATCCCCACATGGTTACCTTTAGTCGGAGAAGGTGTAATTTATTTTATTTTTTTCCTTTGCGCAATAGCCTGTACTAAAGGGGTCATATCGACGCCTTTCACGGAGAGGAGCTGGCTGCATTTTTTACAGTGAAAGCTGTTATGAGGTCACAACAACAGCCGATTTTGGTGCCGTAGTTGTCCGCCGCCGCCGCCGATGTCCGTAACCGCTATGCGCAAAAATCAGAAAAGAAAAAAGTATCTATAGGAGCGAGCAGGATTTGAACCCCTGCCCTCTACGTGGCAGGCGAGTGTTCTACCACAGAGCCACGCCCATGCTTGAAACTCCCGCGCAAAAATGCCCTCTACAGGCGTCAGTATCGGGCAAGGAAACTCGTTAACGAATGTAATATAGCGCGGTAGAAGAGCAAAATAACAACCAGGCGTCAGACAATGCGAACTGCGTAACGAGTAGGTGGTTTAAAGTTTGATCCATTACAAATATCGTAATCAGCCACAGCTTCAACAAAGTGAACATAATGCTTTACAGACGTGTAGCGGGTAACTCGCTTCTCCGAAAAATGACGAGTAATGGCGTAGTGGGTGCTTGCCTACTTCGCAGAGTTTATGATGATTTAGTAGTTGCCCAATAAAGTTTACAACGGGTTCTAGAAAGGCCGCTCTTCAAGCTTTCCTGTGACTGTGCTGCGTGTTACGCGCAAGCCTGGCTTTTTTTTTTTTTTAATCTTGCAGAAGCTTAGCAGACGGAGTCTCTGTCAAATATATTTACGTGTTTAGTTTTTAAAAGGTGATCGCCATTAACGACGGACGCAAGAGAACAAAAAAGACAAAAGAAACAAGCAATCGGGTTCCATAAGCACTCCTTTGCTTTCCGAACTGCGGCGACATGGCATGCGAAATAGCGCTATTGCCTGCTTATTTTGCCCCATCCCTGTATTTATTACCTTCTAATTCACATAACTTTCGCGCTCAATAATTCAAAGAGTTATCCTTTTTTCTCTCTAGGTACAGCTTCACATATATGCATTTATGAGCAATATGTGAACTAAAGAGCAACGCGAAATGCATAGTGGTATTATCATCTGTCCACGGTGCCCTACACGGAAAAGACTTTCTTGTTATCCTTGAAAAAAAATGGCTTTAGGATTCACTATCTTGCGGAATCAGTCCGCGAGAGTTGGAAGAAGCACACCCAGTACAATAAAGTTGGGGAAACTCGCAAAAAATACGATGTCTTTAAAAAAGAAAATAAAGGAAGAAAAAAAAAACACCCGATACACAATGGTTTGCGAGGGCTTATTAAGATTTCTCGCAATGCTCAGCGCAGGGCGGCGAAGGCTACAGCTCACAGATCAGAGACGGATACGTTTACGACTTCTGGCTCGTTATTCCAATTGCCTGAGGCGACCCATCGCATCGCAGACCGAGACGTCACTTCGCACGAAAGTGTACTTCCAGTGCCAGCGTTAGCATTTAAACGATGCTGTCTTCTATAAAGACGGCCGATTAGTACGCGAGGAACTCTGCACTAGAGCAATCATCGATGACTACGTTTTGCCGGAATACACCGTCTGTAAAGGAAGTAGCTAGGAGTCATTAAGTTGCCCAAATTGTGTCGAAATTTCCTCGAGCATTCAGATTGCTCCTTCGGGAGCGGTTAGCTCGATCTCGGGTCGGAATTGCTCACAGCTTGCACAAATGAAGCATACCGAGGAACGTCGTGATGTCGGTTATGCCACGCATTACAGATACGAGTTTGTGCTGCTTTTGTTCATATATAGCGTGTTTTAGCAGTGACAGTAATAGGGTACCATTTACGCTACGGTATTACGGTTCCGTTTAAAGTGTACCACAGTACGAAAGCCTATTAGCTGCGCGAGTTGCTCGATGCGTGCGGTATACACGTTAATGTAATTATAGTGGCTAATGCAGGTTTTGCAGATTGAAAAAGCTACGTCCCGACCACGACCATACGGTATTTCCGCGCTTACTGCACGGTCAACTGGTGCTGCTAAAACACCCTAATAGGGTTAGGAAGCTTCCGTCTGTCGCTCGCAATTTACTTTTCACCACGGACGCGACACAGCACAAATTTTCCGCCATTCAGCGTGCTGGTAAGCGTAGCACGGCTAATAAGCGTACTTTGATATAAAATCGTTAACGATCGAGGGCAAATAAAATTGTTGTTTCTTTCTCTTGGTAACTGTGGTAAGTTACTACAAAAACATGTCACGAAAACTGCATGAAATAAACTTTCGTAGCTCTCACCGTCAAAATCTCGTGCCAGATATTTCAATGGACAGCAGCTGGTGAGAATGAGCGCGTAGCAGCATAAGATAGTTTAAACCCACCCACGCATATAGTAAAAATATTTTACAGCCCCAAGAATAAGGGAAACCAGCCATGGGACAAGCGCGCCTATTAAAGGAACTACGTTGTTTTAAGCAGGTATCATATATTCGTCTGTAGTGCTCGATCCTCGTTAGCGGGTCCCACAGGACGCCGGTGTTAATTTTTGTTTCACCAGCGCCAAGTACGCACTCACGTGCGTCTAGTGCGCGTTGAGCAGAGGCGCGCTCATCTCGCTAATTTACTAATCTCGCTCCATACCTTACCTCTCGACTTGATTAGGACGCTTATCTTGTACACTGCTATGAAAGAATATTCTGTGTGCAGGATAAGCTTCCCGCTTTTTTTTTTTTCCCCCTCAGCACGCATTATTCTCGCCTTCTTATACTGCTCCGATTAGAAAAAATATCGCCGTCACTCAGGCCGATTCGATGGACATCTGGACAGCTGGAACCCCTTTGAACAGAGACACCGAGACAGCCCCACGAACACGGCAGCACAACGGCCTCGATCAGATTAAACAAAAGGACAACACATTGCGAGATAAAGCCAGAAAGATATGTATGTACTAAATTAACTGCTCGAGCCCGTCTCGTCCGTGTTACGTTTTGCCGTTGGCCGCCCTCGTGGAGTCGTTCGACGAGCACACCTGACCAGCTCGTAGCCGTAATGATGGGAACTCGCTTGGCAACGACTACGCTTGAGCGAAGACGGTCGCTGAGGCGGTAAAGTAACGCGTGCATTACCGTACTCGTCCTAAGTACAAGATTTCGGATAACGGCTACACGATGAGTGCAGAACAACGGACTCTAGAGACAGCGAGAGTCACGGTAACTGTCATGAGCTCCAACAACAAAAAAAAAAGGTAAGACAGGCGCACTGACCCGAAAAGCGTTTCGCCAGACCCAGACACCATAGGTGGATAGCAAAACGGCGCGTCGTCTGCTACAGCACCTCCGGTTCACGGAACCTACAAGGCTCAGCTCTTCGCTGCTTCAAGTTGTGTGTAAATAAATTGGACAGGCGCATACTATGCAGCGTATTCTACCTAGATAGTTCTCGCAAGAGGAAGCTTTAGCTCAGAACAAACTTTGATTTTCCAACTCAAGTATGTGTAAAACACAAAGACACTCTCATTAGACACCTGCTAGACCTATCTGAATGAAATCTGCCGCCGGAACAAGTGAGAATGCAAAACGGCATCAACTGTTGAGGCAACAGAGACTCATTTGGGGGCTTGATTTTCTTCAATTCACAAAAATTTACATACATTCATTTGCCTAACGAAAGATCGATGCAGAAGGTTTACAGATCCGCGTAGCTCTACGATAGAAGCAGACATCGAACTTCTATAAACGGCAGCTATTAATAAATCTAAACTGGACAGATGTTATATATAAGTTGTCATTTTTTTTTTTCAATGCTCACGAGGCTCGCTTACAGAAGTGTAACTCTCACAAATTAGTGTTGTGTTTGAGAGCGGTGTATACGATAGATCAAATATCCCGTTTTCCATGACTTAGTGCAATGCGCAGAATCATAACATAATTTGGTTTTTTTTTTATTTTTTAATTCCGAGTCAGAGTCGTAAACCCGATTCCTTTTCGTTTCTGAATTTTCGCGAAGTCTTGTAAACAAAATATTGACTAAATAAAAGTATATAGAGCCTACCATCGGTAGATTTTCACTTTTATTTTATTTATAACTTCCAACAAACCAAGTCAAAATTGATGCAGTACATGTCGATAAAAACGAGCATGTTGCGAGAGCGAAATGGAGCGTTGCCTGACAATCAGTATGAAAAAATTATGATAATGAGTGTTCTTTTTTTTTATTAAAACGGCACGCTTATTCGTCGCTATGAATTTCTAATCTTAGTTTGTAATCGAAATTACCCGGTTACGACACCCGCACGCAACTTTAATGCCCCATTGGAATCATGCGGTTAAAGAGGTTAGCTAACCGTATAAAAATCGACGGCTCGCGCCGGCGTCCGAGGACGATCACTAATTAGCTCGTTAGCTAAATGCGTCGTAATACTGTTACGAACGTTGTCGGGACATGACATACAACTATAGGGCTAAACTAACAGGACGGCGCGATCCATCCCGAATTAAATAAATATGGCTACGTAGCTGATCGAGGTGGGGCAGTAGCACTTTGTACCACTCGATTTCCCCCGTCGCGCCAAAAGATGGCGCTACACAGTCTTGCGAAATTTCAGCGCAGGCCCGCCTGTCGAGTCGAAGATTGCGGCGCCTCGAAGAGGAGCTTCGCCTTCCCGGCACACGTGTGGCCCACCCGACGTCGTCCGGCGTTGATCGAAAAGTCGTTTTTCGGGCGCCGCCACTGGAGCGCGCAGAAAGGGACGCCGGTGCTTTATCGGCTCCGTTCATCTCTCCATCGGTTCGTTCGCCCCCGTCGACACGGCATGAAGGACGGCGACGACAACTCGGCCGTCTTCGGCGCCCCTCTCTCTTTTCCGCTACTTCTGCATATGCGACAGTTTCGACGACGTTCCTTTCAGGGCGATCGTAGGTATAGACGCCCGCTCAAGGACGCCCGCGCGATATGTCGATGGAAATTTATTGAGATAGCTGTGGGAGCTAGCAAATTTGGGATGACGATGTGGTGAAAAAACTAGAAGTGTGCCGGTCCATCGGAGACGGCGTGGAAAAATTAAAGTTTCTCCGATTACACCTTCGAGCTATACCAGGGTGAGAAGAGCGCGTCCTCGTATATTAAGGCGAAAGCCTTAGACGACTCATCAAAAGCGAAAATTGACCGTGGGTCGTACACGCTAACCGAATTCATGCTTACATGGACAGTTCAGTCTCGGGAAGTTCGATGGGCGCCTTTGTGGTACCATCTCGATCAATCACCGTCGAGTTCAAGACCTCACATGTGACGACATCTACGGGCTCCGAGCTCGCCGCTCTTCGAGCAGCAGTGGAATTTGTTATACAAGAATCCTCTAGTAAATGGACGATATTCTGCGACTGTAAGGCGGCCCTTCAATGCGTGCTAAGTCTACGACGTGGGAACAACCATCAATTGGTGTTTCATATCAATGAAATTTGTCATAGCGCCGCTAATCAAGGGCACGACATAGTCTTACAATGGCTGTTGGGTCACTGTGGGATCAGTGGTAACCACCTCGCCGACGACGCTGTCGGATGTGCCCACGATGGAGCACTGTTCCAGGGGCGTAGCCAGGGGGGCGGGGTTGGGGGTTCAACCCCCCCCCCCCCCCAATTTTTCAGTTTTGCTTGCGTAGATATACACGCGCACATACAAACGCACGCACGAACATACATAAAGTATGGCTGAACCCCCCCCCCCCCCGAAAAAAATTTCTGGCTACGCCCCTGCACTGTTCATACCTTTGTCAAGAGTAGATGCTGCAAGATAACTGCAGTCACATCGCGCATAATGCCACTCCTACGAACTGGAATTCTCCGCTTAACTCCAATCGTCGCCGACAGAGCCTTGAATCGTTACTTCAGCTACTACAACTGGCCATCCAAGATTTCTCGACGTGATACTACAATGCTGTGTCGGTTGTGGGCCGGTGTAGTGTTTACCGATTCATTCAGCTATCGCGTTGGTATGGCAGATTCATCTATGTGATGGAAAGATCTTGGAAAGATCTTGGGAGCCTAGTCTCACAGCACATCAGCCCAGAAAGCCACACGAGCCCTCCTGCAATACTTGAAGGCAACAGCATTGAGCGACCGCCTGTGAAACCCTGCACTGTGCGTGTGTTGTGAAACGTGTCTCTCCTTCTCTCTCTCTCTCTTTTACTCCCTTATTCCCCTCCCCATGTGTAGGGTAGCAAACTGGACGTAGTCTGGTTAACCTCCCTGCCTTTCCTATATTCATTCTCTCGCTCTCTCTTTCTAACCGTGGGCATCAACACGAGTAATGCGAAAAATCATCATCGCGTGATGGCGTCACCATATGACGTCATCATGACGTCACAGATCGCTAGAAAATAGTGACGTTATCATGATATCATCATGACGTCACTATGACGTCACATGATGACGTAACCACATGACATCTTCGCTTGGTCAAAGCTAGGCCCGATCACGGAGGCAGTGCAAAACCAGGTGAGGTGGGAAAGCTTGCAATGCCTTAGATCCTGGAGCCAGTGCAAAACCACGTTAGGTGCAGATAGCTTTCGGAGAGGGGCAAGGAACGATCAATACATCGGCTGAGAAGCGAACAACTTTCTTGTAAAGCGAACAACTTTCTAGGCGTGTTCGGCTGTTCACTTTCGTCGGATACCATTCACGATGGCTTCCGCACAACTTTATTTTTGCTTTACTTCGAATGCTTTTTTAATCAGTAAAGGCTGCGAACGTTACTCGAGATAAAGTGAAACAAGAACAATCTTCTAGCTAATTAAGCTAAATATATTAATTACCCTCTGTTATGTGTTACAGACTTTATGGCACATGTTTGCATTTGAAGGTTGAAATAGATTGTCGTGGCAATTTTACTATGCCGCAGTGCTTCTACTTTTCAAAACGGCCGTGTGGACCAAAAATAACGGGCATAAAGTTATTCCTTGAATGTATACTTCATTATACGCAGGCGGCACCGCGAAGCGTGGCTCTAGGGCGGTGCGGAATAAAGCTTCACCATAGCGTGCCCTATCCTGCTGGAGCGACAAATATTAATGCATCCAGTCTCAGTTGCGCGCACTGCCAATCTGAATTGGCTCGTACAATGAGGGAAGAGCCACGGCACCTTCATCGCAGACCCCATTTCTACGCAGAAACAGGGCTGGACGGAGAGCCTCGGTTCGCAATGCCACGTGCGTAATCGAGTTACAGAAGGAATAACTTGAAACCGTGAAGCTATAGTCACATGTGGCCATATTGAAATGTCCAGCCTGTACGCTCCCACGTTTAATACACATTTGTACCCCATAAAGTGGACGGGGGGATGGCCGCCGCGGTAGCTCAGTTGGTAGAGCATCGGACGCGTTATTCGAAGGTCGCAGGTTCGGTCCCTGCCCGCGGCAAGCTATCTTTTCGTCCACTTTTCTTTCTTCACATTTACATTACATTTACTACTAATAACGTCCCCTATACTTTCCTTGGCATTATTGTCTGTTAGTTCTCATTAATAGTGTGTATAACAAAGAAAAACGAGCCCTAAAGTTTTCACTTTCCTTCAGCCTGTATGTGGCCACTTATGATGGCGGCCTTTGAATTTCCAGTCTAAACATGAACCGTAATCTTTTGCCAGATAAGTCAATTAATATAATTAGTCATATTTACGGAACGTACCACAATGTTACTTACTGAGAAACTGCAAATGCTATAATGAGATTAATTAGAGCTGATTCAGTCTTGCTTGCAAACGAAGTTTACTAAACCAAGCAGCGGGGCCAGTTGGTGGACTTTCATGATTGTATGGCGCTAAGCTGACAGAAGAATTAAAGAACGCGTACATAAAAGAACAAAAGGTAGAAGTCCGTGGCAAATCTACATTTTTCTGTTACTTGTTGGTCATTTTATCGCTCCGTCAGAGTAATACTAAGCGCAATACAATTATGAATTGCAAATGACCCCCTCCCCGCCCCTCTCCCCCGCACGACATATAATTCAAATGTACACACATAGTTCGAGTACAGTTTGGCGTTCTTATCAGCGCGTTCATTTGGGCAGTGGTTGCAATGTACGAAGTTCTGATGCTATCGTTGTTTCTTTATGTGGAAAGGGAGAAAACACTATAAGCACAACACAGTAGGGATACTTTCCGGGGCTCCGTCATAGTTGCCACATACAACGGCGTAAGCGCACACAGGCACTTCAGCGGAACTCGCCTGAATCGGATCCTTTGTTTACAGCCCCATCGAGCAGCCGGCGGTCAGCAGTCTCAAGTTGCGCCTCTGCGCAAGATAACCGGTGCTATACATAGCACATCACAGCTGGTGTGCCTAAAACCGAAAGGCGCCGGCGTCTCGAAGATGACAAGAACCTCGAGGCGCACGTCGAGGCCCTAATTCGCAAAAAAAAAAGCTACACTTGAATTGTTTAGTAAGGGATAATTTCAATTAGTCCCGACGCTACACACATAATTAGCAAAGCCGACTGCCCAATAAGCAAATAGCGCGTACGAGCCAAAAGGTTTCTGAATTCGGCCCCCAGCTTTTAGAGTTCATGCACTATATATGGGCCTCTTTGAGCTCAGCCTATAGGTTTAACATTACCACGACGATAATGAGAGACAAAACGCGAAAATAAATGCGACAGACACGTCGCATATAGAATTACAAGCGTTTTCATTGGAGAGAGGAACTTCGTAAGAGAAAGTTTCAGATTAGTTTGATAGTGGACATACTGTTAGCAGTGGCATCTGGACAGTGACGGAGCGGCGAATATTTTTCAGAGGCGGCCCTCCCTTGAAGTGGGGGTTGGGCATGGCAGGTGCTGTCGAGTGCCGTTATTTACACGGCATCCCTTGGGCCATGACACACAAAAATTTTGGGAGGATAGAGTGAAGCACGTGCCCGGTTTGCACCTCCCTGGTTGCCGTCCTGCCTCTTGTCAATGGCAAAATGCGCTTACGAAGGAAAAGCGTTGTGAATTGGTCCCGAGATGGCATTTTCCTGTGTCACCTCACGTATAGGCCCCCCTATACGCCCCACTCCGCTGCCGCATAGAATTTTTGAGAGCAACAAAGCTACGGATGATGTTGTAGAGCAACAAACCTAAGCAGGTGCGTCATTACAGCGGAGATGTAAATGGCACACCTGCTTGATTTTTCGGCGTCCGTCCGCGTTCGTCCTAGAACTGAAAACACAGATGACCTCCTCTGAAGGAGCGATGGCGTCACATAATGACGTCATCATGATGTCAGAGTCAACAAAACAAATTCAGAGCCTTTCCACTACTGTGAAGATGGAAGCCAGCAAAGCTGTGACTATAGTGGCCCTGGTATAGTGCATGTATATTCCTATAGCGAACATATATATTATCATTATTGACTACATCGAGCAAATGAAGAGACGTATACACTCAGAGATACCGGTGTTGCTCTTACGCATGACGCATATTATCAACGGCGGTCTGAAAATAAAATCCCGTAGTACGTTAAACACACCGTGGTTTCTAAAGTGCAAAAATGGCATGACGTTCATTTCTTGTGCAAGTGCTCTTGTTCTTGTGGCTAAACTGTCCACGTCATTTTGCCATGTCGGCGAAATCATACACCTCTTTGCTTACATTTACGCCATGGCCATTTTTTCCACGCAAGAACGCTGGATTAGTCGAGTTAATCGTTAGCGCAGAATTGTCGTTCAACGCGAATTTTGCCGCGTAGCCATACACAGCTTTGCTGTAAAATTTTGTGGCGTCATCAATTGACATCGTCGCTGTTTTGAAGCGTTAAAGTTGAACCACTGGCGCCCTCTATGAAGTGGCGGAAAAAAAATTAATGCATCAGAAAAAACGCCCGGGGAATAAAGAAAACAATTAATATTGTCTAGGCAGCGCTGGATTACAACCTCCACATCCCGAAGGCGAGTGCCTTAACCACTGCGTTGAACACCCCCATGCTTGCAGAAAGTGAATACGTCTGATCCTTGTCTGAACCATGAATGCGTTGTACCCGCGGGGCAAATGTAAAAAGAAAAGACTTAATTTCCATGAAGGCCTCCTTGACTTTCGTGATGGTGCAATAAAACTCACAGGGTCCCTTACGCATTCAGTTAAGACGACTAGAAGGCGAAAGCCATCTTCTTTTTCTTCTCACTCGATGTATTGATTGATTCTGCCCCACCACCCTTCGTTTTGCACTGCCTCCAAGATCAAAGGCACTCACGTGGTTTTGCATTGCCTCCGTGATCGGACCACCTGCGATGACCAAGCTATCATTTCATGAGATGACGTCATCATGTGACGTTACATCACGTGACGCCATGGGGACGTCATAGTGACGTCACACATTTTGATGATCTGTGACGTCATATTGTGACGTCAACACATGGTGATGATCTTTTTGCATCACTCGTCCCTGACGCCGCGGGACGCCGACGCCGCCGGTCAAATTTTGCGTTTGATGAGGCATCAAGGCTTTCCCCTTAAAAAGCCCTCTGAAGGACAACATGTAAAGGCGACACGGAGTGCACATTAGAAAAATTTCGGCTTCGCAAAAATTTGATGTCAAACATCTCTTTCGCCGTGAGCATTTTAGGGCACAGTTCAAGATGCTGACGTACGCTAAGAAAAAGACACCTTGTTTTTGCGGCCCGAAAACATATAATAATTGTTGGGGTTCAACGTGCAAAAATTATGATATGATTCTCATGAGAGACGCTGTAGTGGAGGGCTCCTGAAACTTCGACCAGCTAGCACACGAGCCTCAAGCAATTTCGCCTCCACCGAAAATGCGGCCGTCGCAGCCAGGATTAGATCCCGCGCCCTACGGATCAGCAGTCGAGCACCACAACCACTAGGCCACCGTGGCGGGTCCGCCCGAAATCTTCATTCTAGAGAAGGTCATAAGGCCGTAACCTACACTGAAACTATACGCTTACGCATGCCTTAGCAAACTCCCATGCGAGATTTCGCGCCCATCAACTCCTCTGGTGTCCCACCTTCGCAGAGTGGAATAGACTCGAGTTTTATTTCCAGTGAAACATGAATTTTAATTTTCATCCAAAGCCCGAGCGCAGCCCGAGCGCAGACAAATAACGTTTTCAAGGCTGTTCGACGTCATTTTAAGTGAGATGCATGAGTTTCCATGTCATGCTTGCAAAATAATAAATGTTACAACACCATAATTGAGTTCCCACCCCCCAACCAGCTTTGTTGCCTGTGCACGTATGGAGTTACTGAGTATATATAGCGCCCGTGGAGAGTTGCGCAAAGGGCCACCATCTTGCGATTCAATATTGTGCGGTAATATCACCTCCCGTTCGCGAAGAGGCTTGCTTAAATGGGCACTGACACAAAATTTCACGGCTGAGATACCCTGCAGGATCGATTCCCGTGAACATGCGTCATATCTACCATTTGTCTACAGTGAATATAGGCTGTAAGGTCATTTATATGAATTTTGCAGTTTGCGTGCGCAATGGCGCCATACGCCGCACCTCGCCACATTGACGTCATCTAAGGTGACCTGAAGGTGAGCCCCAACTTCCGCGACGTCACTGCAGCCTAACTCTGAGATGGCCCAGCTAGTAATGACCAACGTTTCTAGAACTATCAACGTTTCTATCAAGTTCTATAAACGTTGGTAATGACGACGTCAGAGCCGCCATTGTCGTTTTGCCGCGCTTGCGCCAGCATACTACTAATCGGCGGCTGCTCGCGAGTCCGTAGTCGCGGCGAACATGTGGAAGCCTCAAGAAAGTCGTTGCCACCAGACGACGATGATAACAATGACGACGTCGATGACGACAACTACATTGCGCAGCACGTGCGACAGGCGAAAGAACGCGAGCAGACGATAAAGGAAGGGCTGTAGTGCGTCACAGTTCTGTGTGCTCACGTGGTCTAGTTCGTTTACCACGTTTTACACGCCAGGTGGCGTTAGAGAGACAGAGAGAAAGGTTAAGTGAAAGGCAAGGAGGTTAACCAGAAGTTTTTCGGTTTGCTACCCTGCACTGGGGGGAACGGGTAATGGGGGATAGAAAGGTAAGGAAGGAAAAAATAGTAACAATAAAATAAAGAAAAAAAAAACGCACACACGCTCAAGCACGGGAGCATCATAGTCGTTTAGCGAGTTCGGTTGAACGCAGAAACTACAGCAGCGCCTTCGTCGCTTTCTGGTTGGAAGCTAGAGCGTTCCGGCACTCCAAAATTAATTGTTCAGAAAGCGGCTGGTCATCGGGGCGCGCTAGCGCTGCTGAGAGCTGTTGTCTTTGGGAGCTATAGGGTGATTCCACGTAAGACCGAACAATCGATGGCTGGTCGACCTCTCAAATTTATTTCAAAATTTTATATATTATTGCCTGATGAATGGAAAGAAGAGATCCGCAATTCGTTTTGCCGGCAAAAATTTTGTCGAAGCACAGGAAATCAATAATGACGAAGAGGTGGAGTGGAGCGCTCATCCGCTCTGCTGTTTTGGCCAACTTTCGTTATGAATTGCACAAAATATATTAAAGTTAGGTAGCTGAAATTTCTTTAACTAAATATATGCATGTTTTTGCTTCTGCTCAGGTATTTTTAGTTTTGATGTGTAGTGTAGATGTTTTTATAAAGAACCTCAAAATTGGCCCAGGAAACGTTATTTTCTTTACTTTGAAGGTCTTTATCTCGAAAAATCCTTGTAATAGAGCGACAAAAAATGCGCATTACGTTCTTCGCATGCTTATCTACCACACTGCCGAATCTTATATTTATATAACTTTTCAGTAAAGAGATATGATCGGGCAAAGTTAAAGAAAACACCGGACAATGAAAACTTCTGACGACAATTAAAAAAAAAACCCATTTTTTATATTTCTTAAACTTTGTCCACTTATTCTCCTCCACATCAGCTTTCATAATCATTGAAAACATGTTGCATAATGTCGTTGCACTAATAGTTACGACCTCTCCAATGAGACCATTAGGCAAGGATTGGCAATCCCGACTTCTTGCCCAGCAAGTGTATGAAATGCAGGCAGGATTGATTTGCTTTTTATTAAAAGGCCAGCAGGTACCGAAAAAGGTGTCGCCGGCACTGAAGACGTTAATTTTGAAATTATTTCGTCACTGCAGCGGCCACGAGCGCGGGGCTACCGAGCAGGCGCACGCGCACCCGAGATGCTCGTTGCAAGAGACGGCACAGTAAAGAGCTCGTTTTCGCGTCCTCAGACCGATTGAGTTCGAAACAGCAACGCCTCTCCGGTGACTTGAACGCACGTGCACTGGAGCTTCGCTATTCTATCCGCCCTTTGTTCGCATCGCAGCTAGGCGCTTATAACAAGGCGAAGATGGAAGCAAGATGAGAACTCTATAAGGGAGCTATGAGCGCTCGCTTCACGCACGCTGCTGCCAGAGAAACTGCGCTGCGCCAGTTGCGATCAGTGGAAAGCATTAACGTGGCGCTCTAGTGGCAAAGCAAAATACGGAATGTCAAAGGAAAGAAAAGCAAAACTATCGGTAACCGGATGCGGTTGCATATCTTAGATGTCGGCAGCAGACGGCCTGAACTAGCCGCGCGTTCAGAGCGCTGTTCACACTTCATTCGGCGCGGATGGTTCTTGTGCTTTGCTCTTACTCTACTCCTCCTGTGCGTCTCATGGCGAGAAAGTATAGCTCGGAATAAGTGTATTGTGGAGACGACCTTTCGAAGCACAAGAAGCTTAAAGGAGTACTGACACGAATTTTTAAAAATTTGGGATTGTTGGTCTACATAAAAA
This sequence comes from Rhipicephalus sanguineus, assembly GCF_013339695.2. NCBI lineage: Eukaryota > Metazoa > Arthropoda > Arachnida > Ixodida > Ixodidae > Rhipicephalus > Rhipicephalus sanguineus. Next base: position 215,405,996 of record NC_051176.1, on the reverse strand, counting down.
TACTGGTGTCGAGAAACCTAAAACGACTATTGTGGTGCCTGGGAATGCATCGTATATATTTTAATTAGCGCCACCTTAAAAAGACAATTTCGGTTTAGATATCGAGGGGGTGTCTTCTCAGTGTCGTTTCATAGCAGTGTGACGTCACGGAGATACAGAAACTCGCGACGTACTAGCAGCAAATTCGTGATCTGCTCGTGGTGCACATAAACAACGATTAGTGAATTGTCGTCCTGTGACCCTGACAGTGATTTCTGCGATTTAGGCTGCATGCAGGACGCAGAACTCGCATACTCGGGGGAACTGTCTTGACTCGTCGGGATAATGTCCTTGCAGTGGAGCTGGCTTGCAGATGCTCAGCGACGAAAACTTCAAAGTCAAATTAAAATATTTCATACGTGTTCTCCGACTCCAGTGTGTGGACAGCGTTGACACTGCACACCAACGAAGCAAAAAATGTCCCTTTTGCGATGTCTCAAAATCGTGTCAGTACTCCTTTAATTATTGCAAAGAAGCCAAAATTTCGCAGAGTTGCCGACCTAGGCATATACGCTTTCAAGAAACGTTTAACGCCCGAAAGATCACTGACTGCCAGTGAGACGGACTACTTGTGCTACGCGTGCTTTTGCTACCACTGCAATGAAAGATCTTCACGGAACGCACAGTTTAACGATGACATTCTTATGCCCCCTGAAAAAGAAATCGACGTCATTAACCAGATCACTGCGACTACAGGTATACGTGCGTTCAAGTCACCCCAGAGGTGTTGCTGTTTCGAACTCAATCGGTCTGAGGACGCGAAAACGAGCTCTCACTGCGCCGTCTCTTACAACGCGCGCCTGCTCGGGCGCCCCGCGCTCGTGGCTGCTGCAGTGACGAAATAATTTCAAAATTAACGTCTTCAGTGCCGGCGACACCTTTTTCGGTACCTGCAGGCCTTTTAATAAAAAGCAATTCAATCCTGCCTGCATTTTATACACTTGCTGGGCAAGAAGTCGGAATTGCCAATCCTTGCCTAAGGGTCTCATTGGAGGGGTCGTAACTATTAGTGCAACGACATTATGCAACATGTTTTCAATGATTATGAAAGCTGATGTGGAGGAGAATAAGTGGACAAAGTTTAAAAAATATAAAAAAAATGGTTTTTTTTTAATTGTCGTCAGAAATTTTCATTGTCCGGTGTTTTCTTTAACTTTGCCCGATCATATCTCTTTACTGAAAAATTATATAAATATAAGATTCGGCAGTGTGGTAGATAAGCATGCGAAAAACGTAATGCGCAATTTTTGTCGCTCTGCTACAAGGATTTTTCGAGATAAAGACCTTCAAAGTAAAGAAAATGACGTTTCCTGGGCCAATTTTGAGGTTTTTTATAAAAACATCTACACTACACATCAAAACTAAAAATACCTGAGCAGAAGCAAAAACATGCATATATTTAGTTAAAGAAATTTCAGCTACCTAACTTTAATATATTTTGTGCAATTCATAACGAAAGTTGGCCAAAACAGCAGAGCGGATGAGCGCTCCACTCCACCTCTTCGTCATTATTGATTTCCTGTGCTTCGAAAAAATTTTTGGTGGCAAAACAAATTGCGGATCTCTTCTTTCCACTCATCAGGCAATAATATATAAAATTTTGAAATAAATTTGAGAGGTCGACCAGCCATCGATTGTTCGAATTTACGTGGAATCACCCACGTGATTCCACGTAATTCCACGTGTCCACGTGATTCCACGTGATTCCACGTGTCCTGGGTGGAATCACCCAGGACAATGACACAGGACGTGCGCAATGGTTTCCTTGCTGCCACAGTGATCACAGGCAGCACTGTCTGCCATTCCGATTCGGTAAGCAAAGCTGTTCGTGAAAGACACTCCAAGCCACAGGCGGCAGAGGACAGTGATGCCACCCTTTTTGTTACCATTTTATTTAAGATTTAATATACTATATGGTTCCTTATGGGGGCCATATACATTAACTTTGCGTGAGAGCGCGCTCCACTGCCGTTTTTTTAAATGCGCTAATTTTGAGAGATGTGGAAAAAAAAAAACTAAGTAAAGCGAAACATAACCACCAAGTGCTCAAAAAAAAAAAACATCAAGCGCGCTCTGTGCATCGAAATGAACACAGCGCTCGCCTCTGGCTGACAACGTATGTGATGCCAGCGAATACGTACGGCTCGAACAATAAGCCGCTTGGGAAGGAAATCTTTCTACGTTTCGACATCAAACAATGACGCTGTTCACATTGCACGCCACACTGAGCGGTCAACAAAGGCCGCCCACGCCGGCTACAAGGAATTCGGCACATGCGTGGGACAGGGATGGTATAGTGGCGAGTATGCGTCGCTTATCGCTCACACCCTTGCACGCGTTTTCGACAACATCCGCAGTGAAATTACTTAAGCAACACGTGTCTTTTTGTGTATCACATCACCTTAATTTAGAGCAACTAACTTACGACACGTGAAGACGGAAACTTCTTGATCCGCATGAGGTGTCCGTGTTAATAGCGACAAGTTTGCTTTACGTGTTGCGTGAAGTTCCGTGTGTTTTGTAACGTCCAAAAAGCACTCCCTTTAGATCTCTCGCCAATTTCCTTGGTGCGGTGTTTGCTACTGTTTAGTGTTCGGTGGTCATGACCCTCGGCCACGCTTCTTTGTAAACCTCAAGATCAAACACACGCCACAGACTCTTTCACACAGCTTACGCATCGAGGAAGCATATATGCTTTACCTTCTTGCATCGCATAAAAAAAAAGGCCGTCACTATTATTGATTCAGAGCTCTTCCGGAAGCTGTGAAAATCGGCAATATAGGGTAGGTGCACGTGGAACTTAGCTCTGTTCAAGACATGCGTCGGTAACAGAGCTCGCGGGGCCTCTCCGTACGTGCTGTCGCGCGAGTGCTTTGGGGCGGCTGAAGATTCCTTATGCTGCGATGCAGTGCTCGGACGGGATTGACCGCTTCTTCCACCACAGCTCTGTGGAGACTGCGGAACAGAGCTCCTGTGCTGCTATATGTGCACTACAGATAACGGCCCTGGGTCCGTATTAATTAAAGCATCTTACGCTAGGAAGACAAACTTCAGCCAGTCGTGTGGCTGTATAGATATTATTAGTGAAGAAGGCCGCAAGGAGCCCTCACGAGAGAGAAGCTTCGTGAATTCGGCCCGTGTTCTTTGTGGAAATGCGCAATGAATGGAGCTACCTGGACGACCTCACAGAAACAAATATGCGAATCGCGTGATTTCTTTAATGGAACTAATGGCTTTTTCTTAAAAGCGTTGGGTAATTCGCTTGCATCAGCATCGAGGTAGTTTCTGCACATTTTTTTTTTATTTTCTCGTTTATTACCTTTGTCGAACGACCTCGACCAGAGCAACCGACCACGCTATGTCAAAGAGCAGATATGGGTGCGACTGCACGGCATATGTCACCACGTGCCGTCATAGCCTCGCGTATCTGACAGAGTGTAGCCATGTCAACATCCCAAACGTTTACAGATGCAATATTTGTGCAAGCGAGCAAATAAAGAGCCGGCACACGCCAAGGAAACTCGCCGCCGGAAAATTGAATAAGCAGCCCCGTGTACTCAATGAGTGTTCCGCCCTATATCTTGGCTTCAACAACATAAAGAAGCTCCATCTCCCATCTGCTGCAAATGAATGGCTCGCACGCAAGCACTCTTGGCTATTCTTGCATCGAAACCCTACGAGTCGCATCTCGCCTGAATGTATTCTATGATCTTTCCCTCGCGACGTCACGGCCTCAAGTAGGCATGGCTTCGTTAGACAAACGTGGGGGTATAGCATAAATTCTAAACCGGAGTTGGTTTTCTTTTTGTCTGTTTTATCAGCTTATTTTACATAGCGTATCACGATGCCGCAAGGCATAGAGACAACTCCCCCTCTGTCTCTACAGAATAATATAATGCGCACACATTTCGAAAATTCAAACTTCGTATAAACAATTAGTTTTGCAGGCAGTAACGCCTAGGCCCAGGACTAAATGAACATAAGGACGAAGAGATTTTGAGCGAACATGCCAGAACTATTCCCCAATTAATCCGAATAATCCTTTGCCGCATAAATGCCACTTTGTTGAAGACTCAAATAGGTTCCCGTAGCGCTTAGTTTTCGGTCTCCTACAAAAAAAAACGTATCCGATGGTTAATTCGAACCACGGTCCGCCAGAACCGATGTTCTTTCGGCCTGTTAGGCCACAGACCCTTCTGCCAACGCCAAACAGCGCTTGGAGACGATTGGTGCGTGCGTTAGCGAAAAAGTGAAAGCACATGCGCGCAACCGCCACGTACGCAGAAATAGAACGCGGCACTAATTGTCCACCTTACCCGTGTCCTTTCAAATAAGCCACGTCGCATACAGCATCACTTTCTCCCATTTCCTTCACTGGCCGCTGCGACACACTGCAACGCCTATCGGCCTAGGTTTCATGCAGGGCTGGGCAAAGATACTTTGAAATTGTATCGCGATACGATACAAGATACTCAGGCAAGAAGTATTGGAGATACAGATACAAGATACTGCCGCAAAAATTGTATCCGATACGATACTTGGCAACTGTATCTTAAAATAATTCGATACATTCTCAAATTTGTTATTATAGATCCATATAATGTAGCAGCAAGCGCCTATGCACGAAAATGTCTGCTTGAAAATGTCTGAACTGTGACCTATTTTGTTTCACTTGAATGAAATGTCTGTTGGTATCTCAAAAGTTTTTGCCCTTCTTCCTCAAAGTACATCAGTTCCCTTCCAAAACAGCTTATTGGGGTTTGTTTTAGCTTCTTCACATGACAACTCTTTGTACACTTCGCTGACAGCGGTACTTGCTTTGCACATCTTGCCGACCATCTAGCAGGTTGCCATATAATCACAATAACTTCAATAAGAAGCCTTCGCACGACGGCGCAAATACCGGTGTGGACTTATACCTTGTCCGTAAAAGACAGCTTGCACAATACCGTATATCCGAACAGGTGTACAGCAGCAACAACGCTGGTAGCGACATTTTTCTTTCTTTTTTTCTTTGGGGGGGGGGGGGCGCATGGCGTATACTAGGTGTTTGAGAACTTTCGCTAGCGGCCCGGCCCGCACACATGACCGTCTTCGTCTCATTTGTTTTTATTTTCTAAATAAGTATGTTCGTGAGCTGCACAGACATGACTGGTCTCAAGCATTTCTTTCGTAAGGAACATGTGGTCAAAATGTGCTGAAACATAACTGTGGAACAAAAACTCTATATTCAGAATCCGCGTCCAGATATCAGTCATTCTGTACATCGGTATCGATGTTTTTCGAATTATGACTCCAAGTCCCCTTCGAAAATGGCCTATATATGAGATATGGAAAGGCTTCCTTTCAAACGTAATTTTGTTCACTCTCTCCCACCATCTTCACTGTCCCGGCCCTTGCAACTAAATTTCGCGACTGCGGCCCGCTGGCTATAAGCTCAGTTTGAGACCCCTGGTGTATACGTAGATGATGTAAAACCGCAATGAATTTTCATATTCTACTTATCTGCCGGCGTAAAGGATTCTTTGTTGATATACTCACCGACGTGCAATCTTTTAGCAATTTTTCTTCAACGAGAACATGTGCAACACAGAAACGTCTCAGACGTATTGTATAGTTCCATAAAACGTCGCAGGACACCGCCGCTATTCGCGCTATTGCCACTTATAGCTCCCATTACGTGACGATTAGTAATGCGAAAAATATTTAAGAAAGCCTAAAACAGGAAAACTAATATAAGTAAAATAGAGAGGCGGTGGTGTATCAAACATTCACACTGAATGAGTACAGAAACACAATACAGGCGGCGCCCTGAATAGCTATGAGCATGAACTATTGTCAACTTACCTGTTGAGACAATAGAAAATTCAGTGCCTATGGAAAATTGCCTGAAACCGCTCGTTGGGACGCTATGAGCGAAACAGAGCATTCAGTAAAACAACTTTTCTCGAATCCCCTTCCTAACATCTTTAAGATGGCTGCTAATGATTTCCAATATTATAATGCACACTCAATTTCGCTATTTTCCTAAGCGGTAAGCAGAATGTCTTGTACTGTTTACTCAAGGTACGCCCACATAATTATATAATTGTTTTCAAAATCGCCTTGGCAACGTGTAACTGTGTAAACAGTAGTGGAAATAAAGAAGACAGTCAGAAGAATAAAGCAGAGATCTTATTTTGGGAGCGCGTTACAAAGGACATACTGCAGTGACCAGACCGGAAAAACAGTGCAGAGACTCAGGTAATGTAAGGGATGCAAAATGACAGCTAAGAAAGCACTTGTGCTAATAATCAAATTAGGATTTCATAAATTCTTTGAGTAAATGTAGCAAGAACTGAAAATACGGTACGCCAAGATATTTTATGTTAGGTAAACGCTTGCTCTTTTAGATCTAGCATCAGTACCAGTGGTGCTAACGTTGTTACATTCTTATTTGCATATGCGTTATTTCATGGCATGCAAGTCAAGCTTAGGTCCACGAGATCCTTCAAATCGCTGATATGTAAAATCCACGCGACGCAAAGGAACCCAGTCTTGCACGCATCACATTTCTTTACAGGAGAAAGACGCAAGACGCAAGAGAATCTTCAATAACGACACTGTAGCAACAGTCAGAATTTGCGCGATAGACGCGGCGCAGGACAGCGACTAAGAGCTAAGTGTCGCGGCATTGGCGCAACTAAAAAGAAAAGAAATCGAACAAACAAAAGATGTGTGGGCTGGGCGTAGACGTCCGCGCGCTTGTCTTTCTCATCTTCTGCCCTCACTGGGGTACTCTGGCGGAAAAATAAAATTGTGTCACTGCCCTAAGACTTATTCAGATGGCTTAGTGGCATACCAGCTTGAGAAGCGGAGACTGGCCAGCGATTATTGTTTCGCACGGTTGTGTTACGATAGAAGTATCTTGTATCTTAAGATACACGATACATTATCGAATGTATCGGAAATACAGATACAGATGCTCGTATTTCCAGAAGTATCGCGATACAGATACAAGATACCCAAGGAGTATCTAAGATAGTATCTAAGATACATGTATCTTCGATACTGCCCAGCACTGGTTTCATGTAACGTTTGTTTCGCCACAGTGCAACAAATATAGGCCGTCATGTCATTCCCGCCAAGCTACCGCGGTCGCCTTGCTGCTCTCCTCACACGTGCAGTCGCGTCACACACGAAATTGCACGGCCTTACATAAACAACGGTGGTCCGCGTGGTTGAACTTTGCCGAACTGAAAACGATATTTGAACGTCAGGTACATTTAAAGTGCTTCGTGTATCACATATCGTTTCCCCCACAGCTCATGAGATCTGCGTTTTTCTTACATTTATCGAACCTTCCAGTCAGGTCCCGAGATGGTCTCTTAACCATGCAGAAGCTGCAAATGCCACTTCGGGCAAAAATAGTGACTGCAATCGATATGGTCGACAAATACGCAGCCTGAGATCAACAACTCGAAAGGAAACACTTTACCGGGCCACCGAATCGAAGCCCTTGCGAAGACCTCCATACATCACTCCATCGCCTCCTTGCGCTAAATCACGCGGAAGCGAGCCACCGCACAGACCCCCTCCTCCCCCCACCCCCCTATCGCACACTCATAGGTGTGGCGTCACATTAATTTCCGGTGCACTTTTGGCGCTGAGAATCGTACAACGAAGAACGTGCCGGAAATTAAGGCGGCACTATACGGCTCCCGCCGCAGCAGCTATGCACACCTCATCAACTGCGCGAACAGACGCGATCGCGACCACTGCCCGAGACTCGGTGCACGCGATGATCTCTTCCGTGGCCAGCGTTGACAGCCCATGTCAAGCGGAGGACATCATATTGGGTCCTTTGCTTTCCCACTAAAGATGCAAGACCCACCATCGGGTCTTTTTTTTTTCTTTCTTTTTCACGCAAGGAATTTCGCTTATTATTTAGAAGCGAAACATCGGAACGGCAAGGAAACATCCTCATACACCATAGCTCACTGCCACCTTAGCCGAACGAAAACGAAATAAGTTAAACACGAATGATACATAGAGAGCGATCATTATCAGGTAACCGCTTATTTCTGCGCTGTATCCCTTTGCTTTGCAAACAGCCACGGTCTCTCACGCTGTAGTCACTACATCATGCCCACTCGCGCTTCCTTGAAACCTATATGTGGCACTCGGGAAGACAACATGGCGGAGATACAGATGACTGTGTGGCTAGGGTGGGGAAAGAACACGCTCGTTTCGAGAAACAGGCTGCTCACGACTCTGTACAAGCGCACTCTTTGGCCTTCCTAGATAAATTTTCAAAATTCGCGTTGCCTAGCAACCACTTGGCACAGCTGTGCCTGGCTTCGCCGAGTGCGCCGCCTAGCAGGCGTTGGAGGAAGGAAAGGAGGAGGAGAGGAGAAGAGATGTGCAGAGGAAGAGGATGAGAAGAAATAAATAAAGCGAAATATAATTTCTTAACCAGACGGGATTCAAACCCGGGTACCCACGGTCCGACGGCGACCGTCGTACCGACTCGGCTATCCAGGCACGCTAGCAGAACGAGCATTTATGTCAACCATATATGATTGCGTTACTATGGGCGAGAGAACGAGAATAGAGAGAAAGAAAGAAATAGATAGCGAGAGAGAAAGAAAGCGATAGAAAGAAACAAAGAGAGGTAAAGAAAGCACAGCATAGCCACGTATCGTATAGTATAGCAAGGTGATGAGAGTGAGGAGTGAGTGTTAGGAGTAGGAAGAGGAGGAGTGGAGAGGGTGTGAAGAATAGCATAGCCATGTGTAGCGTAGTATAGGGAGGTGGGAAAGGACAGTTAGGGTGAGGAGGAGGAGGAGGAGAGAAAGGGGGAGGGGAACGCCACCTGCTCCAATGTTTCCTCAGTCATCGCACCTCTAGCGCGTAACAACGACAAAAAAAAATCTCGCGGAACGTGAGGCTGGCTTTGACACCGGCCGCACTTTGTGCCACGGAATCGCACGTTGAATGCAGTACGGCTCACGGGCGAGCGAAGATAGCGCTCATGGTCACATCACATGGCTACTTAAAATAAATGCAACGTGCAGTGACGATACGGCACATGCCCCACATTGTCACCCTCAGCTGTGCTAAAGTGTACTAGAACAGGGGAGTGCTAGGAACGAGCTTCGAAAAGTGAAGCCCAAAAAGGGTCAAGCGTTGCTTAAGAGCTCCGCCAAAGTGGTGCGGGGGTGGAATGCCCGCTTCCCGCTAAAAGGGCCTGGGTTCGAATCAGCAGCTGTAGATCGTCGGTTTTATTTTTAGTGTCACTTGTTATAGCTGCATTGGTTTTCCTTTGTTTGTTAAAACTAGCTTCAGTTGCAGCGTATTGCTACAAAAAGTAACGTAAAATGTGAAGTCTCGTTTCGAGTCTCGTATTCGCAAAAATCTCGGAGGCCATACTTTGCGTTTTTGTTGAATGTCATGCGGTGGCGCTGCAAATAATTACGCTCACTGTCAAACTTCTTCTACTTCACTTCACACTTTAAGTTACTTTTTGTAGCAACACGTAGCAACTCAAGCTAGTTTTAAGAAAGGAAAACCAATACAGCTATATAGCAAGTGACACTAAAAATAAAAACCCACCATCTACAGCTGCGATTCGAACCCGGGCCTTTTGGTTGGGAAGTGGGCATTCTACCACTGCACCGCTTTGGTCGAGCAACTCTAAACGACGACACACTGCAGGCTACTGAACGCAGCGTCACAAGCGGCTTGACCCAGTTTGGGCTTCCCTTTCTGTACGTACATTGGTGTTGCGGCCGTTCTGAGCACTCCCCTGTTCTAGTACACGCTAGTTGTGAAATGCTTGTCAGGGATGTTAAAAAATGTGGAGCAGCTACGCACTAGTGGTACCAAGACTGTGGAAACCGCGGAGCCGGTGCCCTTGTCCTCCTCCTATCCCTCATGCTCACACTTCCCTTTCCCACCCCCTTGCCATACGGTAGTATACATGGCTATGCTATGCATTACCCTCTCCCTCATTTCCCTCCTCCTTATTAACACTTCCCTTTCCCACCCCCTAGCTATACTATACTATAGACGAGTTTCCGCAGCGGCGCACGGGCGCGTCTATGTTTGATCAGGTGATCGTAACTGGCTTTGGCCAGCGAAGCGGCCGTGGCCGTAAACCACACAAGCTGTTTGCAGCAGGGTGTAAGCAAGTCACATGCTTGCGCAGCAAACCATAGTTGGATATTTAATAGCCTAAACGTTTACAAGGTTGAAACATTTACGTTTGTTTGGCACGTGCTAAGCCGCCGCAATATGTGATTTGTTTATAGTACTACTTCGCATTTATGGCATATGCCTTTAATAGTTGTATTAGCAACCGCCAGTAGCTCTGGTTACAAGCCAACGTGACACAGCACCCACGCAAACGCGACCGCCCGCTTCGATCCGAAATCGCGCTTGCTTAACAAGGTGTGGGTTCGAGCTAGTTGGTACTCCATGATCAACACTTCTTGCGCAAAATTTCTGAGACAACGGACGAAACAGACACGGACGGGTGCAATGGTGAAATCGCGCTTGCTATTTGCCCACTGTCCGGACAGCAATAAATAAATGGTGAAATCGGCTATCGCTTTGTGTCGTCTCACGCTGGGGACAGAGCATCAGGTATGTTTAGTCTTTATTATTGAGATCAGCTGTGTTTATTTAGCCACGCCTGCTAAGCATTCTCTCCAAGAGTTTGAGAACAGATCTTGGAAACACTGCAAAATACCGACGAATACATTGCTCTCGAAGCTTCAGTTTTGCCAATACCACCGCTTTATCGTTCTCAAGATCTTCTCTTTCTTGTCCTTCGAGAAACGATGCACGTTTATGTTCACCGATATTGCGCGATTTTCATTGCGCCACGTGCACACGCAATTATTTTTTTTTCTAACGGCTGACTGCAGTCATACTGAAACGCTGCGGAAGCTGCACATTCTGGGCACCCGCAACCGCAAAAGTGCTTCGGAGAAAATCTGCACGGCAGCGCCAGCGCATCTGGCAAGTGCGAACACACAGCGGAAAATCAGATGGAACTGTACTTCATGCGTTAAACGCGAGCTCAAAGCACCTGCCATCTTCTAAATGGAAAATCACGCAGGAGCCCAAACAGCAGCTCAGTGGCACCTCTTAGGATTATACGTTCGCGAACAGCACCCGTCATCAGCACTAAAAGCAGCGCTGTAGAGAGCACGTGTCCTAACCGATGGCTTCTTTTTTTGTTTCTCTGTCTCTCTCTCTCTGTGCGCGCGCGCGCATGTGTGTGTGTGTGTGTGTGTGTGTGTGTGTGTGTGTGTGTGTGTGTGTGTGTGTGTGTGTGTGTGTGTGTGTGTGTGTGTGTGTGTGTGTGTGTGTGTGTGCGTGCGCGCGCGCGCGCGCGCGCGCGCGCGGTTATACGCCACAAAGGGAGAATCAATTAGCGTTTCAGGCCCACTGCCTTATACCATTCACCCCACACTAGCGCGAGTTCTCATTTTCTTTTTTTTTTCTCTCAGATAGCTTTCTTTGGCTCGACACCCGTTGTTCTTGTGGTCGGGTCTTCATCGCAGATACAAAAAGGTGCCGATGCGAATAGCAAGCGCAGTCGCGCTACCAAGCTACTTCAGGGCGCTGTTCGTCGTCGAACGCCAACTATTCAGGACTTTCAAGAATGGTGGCGATAAGCAGAGATGGGGTGCCGCCTTTGTACGCTCCATGGGCTTTTTGTTTTGTTTTGTTTTTCGCAACTAACCTGCCGTCTTTGCTTCTCCAACTGTGTTTTTTATGGCCCTCGGTTGTCTATTTACACATTCGATTACGATGTAACGGCTTGGCTGCCAGCTTTCTTGGTGAATGTGGCGCGAAAGTTTCGGGGCCTAAGATTTACAAACTGTGGTGGGAACACTCGGGAAGGAAAGCCCTCCAGTCCTCCCACCCTTCTGTGCCTCTGTGGCAGCTTGGAAGTGGACGGTGGCCGTCTCCTTTTATACCATGCCGCTGTAGACACCACGTATATGATGAGCTGACCCATATGCACATCCATATAATATACTATACAGATGTGCTCGATCGCAGTTCTGTTAAGATCACGCAAAGTGAAACACAAATGTTGCCTAAGCATCGTCACTGGAACAACCATACGACTTAGAGAGCATAATTGTTTTAACATATACAATATATTTTTATAAGCACTTGGCTATTCGGGCACATTGACAAGCATCGTCTGTGGTTTCCGCAGAATTTCGTTTTCTTCGTGTGTCTACCAGACACGAAACTAACCCGCGAAACCTATTGCTAACGCAGGGGGTTTTATGTAACCAAGCAAATCCCAGCGATCACACACTTTCCGGTCGTCAGCTATGCATCGTAATAGGGTGGTGGTAGTGGTTCGTAAGGAAAGGAAAAAGGCGCCTAATAAACTACGCAGACGCACAGCCGTCTCCTGAACTTCCTCTTCTACTCGTCCTCTATACGTCGTCTTCTCTGAAGCGCTCTGCGTCCTCGGCGGCTTTCATTTTCACCCTTCCTGTGGTGTTATGGAATAATGTCGCCAGCAGCATTCGTTTCGACCTTCTTGGCTGGACCTTCATGAAGTAGAGTATTGAATAATCCTTGCAGGCTGATGACTGCCTTGACAATCATGTAGGGCCCTGACACAGTGACCCGTAACTCTGACGAACGCTCTACTACTGGCCGTTGCTCTAGTACAGGTTCCTACGTATGTATTTTACATAAAACAATTCGGTGGATCCGGTGATTAATACGTCATTATGAGCGCAAGAGCCCATACAAAAACAAACACTAATTTCGACATTTAGACCGGGGACAGGCCTCTTCACAGAGGTGGCCGAAACGTCGAAATAGACGCTGGCTTTTCGGATTATGGCCAAATGTTTCTCACTACACGTTTGAGCAGCCACGTGTAGACAGGCTGAATAGAATGTTGTGCGAAAGCAATAAACATCAATTTAAAGAAAGTTTCGGGTGCTCATTTTACACGGGAAGCGGTGACGTCTTCATTCGTACGTAAACACAACGCCGGTCTCCAGGGACATCGACGGAAGGCTCGGCATGGAGCTGTCGAAAAAACGCCTAGTCTCTTGTTTGTCGTCGCCCTATATGTTCTTTCACGTATATTTCTGCGCCGTACTTACCTCTTTTTTATTGTTGTGACGTTTGCCACAGCTGACAAAGCAGGTGAAGAGAACAGATGGTGCAGCATCGTAGTGGCTGACAGCGCCGCGTGTAATGACTGCCATCGCGAGGACACCCTTCAACACGCTGTGTGTATAATTACCCTTGCTGCGACGTACACAGAGCCGACCGCTCGCAATTGCGCTAGGTCACATCAATCAAACAGCGTTATCCGAGCATATGATTGAAATTCCGACCTCCTTCAATGTAGAGCCTTCGTCGATTCAGCCACGAAGGCTCCACTAGAGGTTTTTTATTTGTTTTTTGTCAGGCGCAACACACCTGCACAGGCGGCTGTCACTAATTCTGTTACCTGTGGTATACATGTGGTGTACAAATGCTCTCGTGCTGTCGCAATGTAGTACAGTGACATTGAGTAACCGCGCGTTTGTTGTCCCTGCTCCTCGCTCACTACTTTCTTATCTCGTCTGCCTCCTCCTCCTCCCCGTTCCCCAGTGCAGCCTTCTGGTTAGCCTTCCTGCCTTTCATCATAAATCCCTCTCTCTTGTCGCAGCTGTGATATGCGAGAGCATGCATGTTCCAAAATCCCTTAAAGAGAGGAAAGTTTACTGTCTAGCTGGCTTACAGTCGTACGGGCGGTGAGCAAGCCTTTCATCTGCACCCTCCCCCCCCCACTCTCCCTCTCTTTTGCTACATTAGTACGTACAATTAATGTGGCCCTTCTTCTTTTTTATTTTTAGGCTACTTTTCCCATTTGGGACCTGGCAACCCTGACTGTCATTTCCTACCGTGATTACTCGAATACTAAAAGCCCTTGTTCGCGTTGGCTAATGCCAGCTCGCTATGCTGGCTAATGAAATCAAGAGTTCGACGAAAACTCGTCTGGTCGGGAACAATCATGGTCAAAAGTAAGAAGACACCGACCAAAAACTTAAAAAATAACAAAGACGTTTCGGCCCCCGTACGGGAGCCGAAACGTCCTTGTAATTTTTAAGTTTTTGGTCGGCGTCTTCTTACTTTTGACTATGCTGGCCAAGGTAAGGTTAATGTCAGCTATTGTTGGCTATGTTGGCTAATGCATTACCTTCATTCAATCTAAATCCAATGATCCTCTCGACAATACATAGAAAACACTGAGTTCGTTCTGCCTATTTATTAAATGTTATACGCAGAAGAAAGTCTTCATAGCGCACAGGTGTGATTGATTGATTGATTGATTGATTGATTGATTGATTGATTGATTGATTGATTGATTGATTGATTGATTGATTGATTGATTGATTGATTTCGATGTGATTTGGGTACCAAAGATAGTAAAAAAACATCGCAACAACTGTTCTTGCTGGTTCGATGAGGAAAGTAACCATTGATACACCAATGAAACAAAGAGCTTTCCAAGTCGACTGCCATAATCGGTTCAGAATAGGTTCTCCAAGAACGCTTGAGTACAAAAAATGAGCTCATTTATAGCGATTATTAATCACTGCTTAAGAACAACCGCGTGCCAGTAAGTGGGAGGAACCCAGAGATGCGCAAACTTATTATACGTCCGATAAGCGGGCAAGGCACGACATCAAGTGCCCACAAAGAGACTCTCGGCATGTGAAAAATAATAATAATAAGAGCATACTCCAGGATAACATTAAAAAACAGCAGCACAAGAAAACCAGTCGGCTGTAAGCAGATACAGTTGCCTAGAGAAAACAAGACCTTCCCTGGAAATTGCAGCACGGTGCACAACGAGTGCTCGCGTCTTCCCCCCCACTCCCTTTTTTTTTTCTCATACGCCCTCTTCTCATTGTAACCAAACGCGCCCCATAGCCGTGCTCAATGGAGCGCAGTGCGGCGCACTTGCGGACGCAGGGACGCACGCGCACACGCTTATAGACGTACACTCAAACATTTTGTGTCTCTGGGTGCTTGCACCACCGCGTACGCCGTAGCATCCTGGGAAAACAAAGGACAAAGGAGATGGAGTCCGCAGCCATGTTGATTTCCCTCTCTGATACTTTTTCACGGGGCTCTTGTACACGCTCATGTACGCCGGCAGTAAAGAAGAAAGAAAACATGAGAGAGCGCCCAGATTTTGCTGCCACTGCTGGTCGTCGCAGTGGACCCGGGAACGAGGGGATCTCATTGTAACAGCGAGCAATAAACCAGCCCGTAGAGAACCCGGAGGCGGTGACGAACCAGCCACACAGCAGAAGGGAGCTGGGAGCACAAACGCACGGCGTCGAGACGATGCCCTTTGGATTCCCCCGGGGCCCGGCCCCTTTCATAACGTTCTAACACGGCCCCGGAGCTCGTCTACGCCCGGCTCCATGCGAATTTGGCGGCAGAGATAGGCCGCGGACTTCATCTTCGCGGAACTATGGCGTGGACTGCAGCTCCCGAGTCTCCGCGATGGAATCAACGTTACAAACGCTGCGCGCAGATTCCAGATTCTCCTCAAGATCACGTACGAGCTTCAAAAGTAAATCGGAGCTCGTAAATGTTCTTCGCAGGAAATTGGCGTAAGGAAATCAAAAAGGCACGTAAGTTTGTTTTTGTTCCTTCCTTTGTCTCTTGAGCTCATAATTTGAAGTGGCTTTTATTTTTATTTTTTATAGGCAGGCAAGGCTAAGCTTGCTCGGGGAGTACATATACTGCCGAAAATAATGGAGTGAGTGAGTGAGTGAGTGAGTGAGTGAGTGAGTGAGTGAGTGAGTGAGTGAGTGAGTGAGTGAGTGAGTGAGTGAGTGAGTGAGTGAGTGAGTGAGTGAGTGAGTGAGTGAGTGAGTGAGTGAGTGAGTGTGGGTGAGTGAGTGTGGGTGAGTGAGTCAGTTGTGAGTGAGCGAATGTGGGTGAGTGAGTCAGTTGTGAGTGAGTGAATAGTGAGTGAGTGAGTGAGTGAGTGAGCGAGCGAGTGAGTGAGTGAGTAGTGAGTGAGTGAATAGTGAGTGAGTGAGTAGTGAGTGAGTGAGTGAGTCAGTTGTGAGTGAGTGAGCGAGCGAGTGAGAGAGTGAGTAGTGAGTGAGCGAGTAGCGAGTGAGAGAGTGAGTAGTGAGCGAGTGATTCAGTAGTGAGTGGGTGAGTGACTGCTGTCATCATAAAAATTACACCATCTCCCGCTAAAGGGGACCATGAGGTGATGCGAAGCCGGAGCACTTGCACGATCGTGTTCCGTTGGCGTTCGTTCGGCATGCTACCGACCTCGCGTCGTGGATTGCGTAGAGGGACGCTACGCGCGTTATATCTTCCATCTAGCCTGGCCGTTAATTCTCACAGGGCGAGCGGGGAACGCGGTCGACAGGCGGGCGAGAGGGGGCAGCGTAGGAGTGGAGAGAGAAGGGGAGGGGACGCGCATGCGCTCGAGCTCATCGCGGCGTTGCGCAGGAGAGAATTTCGGCATGTCTAGCCCGCGTTTCAGAGGAAGAGTGGAAAGGGGGAGTGGAGAGGGAAAGTGGAGAGGAGGTGTGCGGAGAGGGTATGCGTATGCGCAGTAAGGGTGGTCACGCCGCACACCACCACCACCGGATTGAGCTCCGCCTTGAGATACTTCGCATCTAAAAGCTTCTATGAGAGTACTCAGTCTGGCCCATACTTTGTATGTTTTAGGCCAGAGTAGCGGTTGGAAAAGATCGCACCGAGATGTACCTTGCTATAGGAGTTATAAAAAGAATGGGACATAAGAATGATACAACTAAGAACTGCCATACCATGTGGTTTCTTACAGAATTTTATACATAAGGTGATAAACGCGCTTCCGTATCTAGCAGTGCTTGCACAAGCAACCGTGCTTATATGCAAGTCAGGTTGATCCTGTTTTCATCCCTTTTATTCATTACCCGCCGCGGTAGCTCAGAACGTAAGGTGTCGCGTTGCGGGTTCGATTCCCGGACAATGCAAAGAACGCCCGTGTGCTTGGAGTCGGGTGCACCTTAAATAACCCAAGGTGGTTGAAATTAATCCGGACTCCCGCACTACGGCGTGCCTCACAATCACATTGTAGTTTGGGGTGTTTTGGTTCAGTATACTGTATGAAATACCCATCAAGGATCCATTCAACAGCATCAGGGCAACACTCGATTTCAATCAACATGGAGAGCAAGCTGGCTTCAGGAAGGGTTATTGTAAAATATAGCACATGCCTGTAATCAATCGGGTCAACGAGAACTCTCTTGGGGCACAACCAGCCTATTCTATAGGGCCTCCACAGATTGAAAATGTACTTGACTCAATAGAGGTAGTAAAAGTCACCAAGGCATTGCGGCGTTAAGGGGCACAAGAACATATTTGAATACCCTAGCAAATATCTACGACTCTACAGCTACATTAGTTATCCATCAAATAAGTGCAAAGAATAGCGATCAAGAAAGGAGTCGGGAAAGTAGGCAGAATCTCTCCACCGCAAAAGTTACAAAGCATGCGCAGAAGTATTCAAGTCGTCATACTGGGAAGGGCCACACAGTGAGCGATGGAACGAAATATATTAGGCGAACACTAATGTGAGAGTAAGAGAGCGGTCTGAATTAGTAAGCGAACAGTAGTAGCAGGCAGCCTAGCTGACATTAAGAGGGAAAAATTAAGTAGGGCAGGTCATGAAATCAATAAGGCGGATAGCCAGTGGCTTATTACAGAATTACAGAATGGGCGCCATATAGGATAGGAAGTCCAGTCGAGGACGGCAGAGGTGGCCTGGCAAATCAGGAACGCAACTTGGAATCAGCTCGCATAAGGCAAAAATTAGATGGCGATAGCTCCTCCAGTGGACTTAAAGATTAGGTTATGATGATGATTACGACCCGCCTTCTCAGATAATTACGCTGAGCCAGACGAATGATGTATATGTTGCAGGCGTCAAAAAAAAAAAATAACCTTTTGTACAAGCAAGGAGAGCATAGAAAGAAACCCTAGGAGCGTGGTCTGTTTTAAATGAGTGCAATCACATCCACTGTATGCCTCGTATTCCCTGCTTTCTTTCTTCTTTTTTTTTTTAACCAGCACCCTTACCAAAAAAGTGATGACAATAGATGACAATAAAAACAACAGAGGGTGCCTTGGGATCTCCGCATTGTCTAGTCGGGTTTAATTTTTCATATCTGAGCTCCCGCGGACAGCTAGGGAAATCTTGGAAAATATAGAGAAAACCGGGGCGTCGCAGCAGTGTGATGAATCTCAAGTGATCCCCCTCAGCGTCCTTCTCCTGGCCGCGCAAATAAGAGAGAGCAGAGACGAAGGCCGCGTGCCCTCCTCGCAAGCGGCCGTAAATAAGCCTATATACGCGTCGCCACGAGATAAATGCGGACGGAAAGCCGAGGATTCTGAGGCTTTTCCCGTCCAGCCTTCGTCGCGTGGTTGAAAGGAGAAAAAAGGCGCAGACATAGAGTGAGAGGGAAAAAATTATTTTCTCCTCCCCATTTCCTTTTGTCTTCTCCAGAGCCGTTCTTCGGTCCGGAATTTAGCACCTTCCAGACCCCCAGTTAAAGACATATAACACATATACGGCCGGCCCGAAGAAAGCGACGGTGATCTCAGCGGCCATCTTGAGTGTGAAATGTGGTAAGCGAGCGCCGTGGCCCGCACTCCTCCCCTCGGCGATTCCGTGCCAGAAAAGGGGCGCCGGCTTCGCTAAGTATACAGCGACCATAGAAAGAACAGTGTCTCGGTGGAGGGAGACGCAAAAGAAAAGTACGTGTCGACGGTGACGCGAAAAAGGTTTCACCGTATACACGTGACCAATACTTACGTGCTTCAAAGAGGAAAACCGGAGCAGTGGGGACAAGAGCGAGTGGAGGAAGGGAGCTGTCAGAACGTTGCGGAATTCGACGGCACAAAAAGGAGTTGGGAAAGCCGCGGGCGGGTGTAAAATATGGATCTTTCGGCCAAAGGACTCGAAAAACCGGCGGATCAATTCTTCGTTTATTTTCGTAAGCCCGTATCTTTAAAACAACCGTTTATACCTACGTATACAGGTTCTTCTGTCCTGCAACGTTTTTATTCTGCGTTTCCTTTTGTTGAGTACAATTTAGTACCTCGCCGCGGCATCAGTGTAAGCTCTTTGTTTTCTCTGTGCTTAGCGTGGGGACTCTTGTGCACACGTTTGTGCGCAAACCTTACGAAAGCGCCGTCTGATGCAATGGCAGCCGATATTTGAGCGCATACGCCTTTGCAGATAAAATAATCAGCTGAATTACGCCACCGACAAATGTTAGAAGCGCAATGCCGCAATTTCTGACCTTACGAGCCTCAACGTCCATCCGTGCACATTCTTATACAAAGAGACAGAAAACTTTTTACGTGCTTACATATTTTTTCGCAGGGAAAATTTATATATATATATATATATATATATATATATATATATATATATATATATATATATATATATATATATATATATATATATATATATATTATATATATATATATATATATATATATATAGTGTGATGAATCTATATCTATAGTGTGATGAATATATATATATATATATATATATATATATATATATATATATATATATATATATACGTGTGTGTGTGTGTGAGGGAGAGAGACAGAAAGTGAAGACAGCTCAAAGAGAAGCGAAAAGGAAAATGACAGCTAATTTCTTAAATAAAGACGTCAAGGGCACTGTGGTTTAAGAGGATCGAAGTTTGAGCTACGAGGCAGTCTCCAATATTTTTAAATGCATGAGAATCGAGAAAAAAAAAGCCTTTCATTAAAGAACCACCGAACCGATATCAATGAACTTTGCCGCCATTTAGGAGAGAAGGCTGAATTCCCCCGACAGTCGCGTGAACGATTTTGAGATTTAAGGTTCTTTTTTTTTTTTTCGTGCAGAATTGTCAAGAAATACCTCGGTAAGAAGAGATCAACGACTCAAATGCAACGTTTATAACTCTACAACACTGCGTCAAAAACTAATATTACAATTCTGTAATGTGCACCCATTAAAGGGACTCTGGGGAGAGCAATGTTTCTCATATTAGTAAATTAGAATTTCAGGATACCGGAAGCACCACTCTGACTGCGAGAAGACGTTTGGTATAAGCGAGAAAAGAAGAAAATGCAGGTGGCGACGCCTTGAAGTACCCGCACCCGCTCGCAGTGACGTCATACATTCTGACGGCGTCTGCTAGGGCCGACATGGTCGTTTTTCAGCAATATCAGTTATATTGCGTTCTAAAGGACACAAAGTTCTCACACGGCGAGTTTAAGAAAATTTCATTGACCCAATGTGAACAAAATACGCAAAAAAAAAAAGAAACAAACAAATCCATGCCGTCATGCAGACGTTAACGCGCTGAAGTTCCGACGCGAAATTGAAAGATGAAGCACTGCCCTTCATTTCCTCTATTAACCTATGATGGCGAAATTAATGAAAACACGGTTCCGTAAGAATAATTTTTCTGTATAAACTGATTTTATGATAACGTTTCACTTTAGTGTCCCTTTAAGTCAGCTGAAGATGTGACAGCTTAGTTCACGATTTACGTAAAATTGTCTTTACGCTTTTTGCTCTCTGTCATGAACCATCAAGCTCTCCTAATGATATATC
This sequence comes from Rhipicephalus sanguineus, assembly GCF_013339695.2. Lineage (NCBI taxonomy): Eukaryota > Metazoa > Arthropoda > Arachnida > Ixodida > Ixodidae > Rhipicephalus > Rhipicephalus sanguineus. Next base: position 215,385,277 of record NC_051176.1, on the reverse strand, counting down.
CATCGTCAGAATCGGGTGACATTTCCTCCGAAGAACAACTGAAGCGTAAGACGTCATCGCGAAACAAACGTCCCAAGCAGCGACTCTACATCGGCCCTGGTGGAAATGTGAGACTGCCTTCGTAATAAACAGCAAAAGCCCTTCAATATAGGTGAGAACGAGATCAACTAGTTCGTCGAAAATTCATCCCGGAGCGTCCCCGTAGTGAGCGGTCCGCGTTAAATATTTGCACCAATAATCCAGGGACCATGGGATGGAAGCTATAGGACGCCTCTCGGTATGCCGATATGAACTTAATGAAGGCGGGTAAGCGCCCTCTACACTGAAGGTGAGCTCGTTTTCTTTGTTTGTTTTTCCACAGTCAAATCGATCGCTGTCATGAGGTAGCGCCAGGTCAAACACATAATTCGGTGAACACATAAATTTGCTAAAGTTGGGCACATATTTATAACGCAAAAGGTTCATGGCACGGCCGTGAACCGGCCTATCTTAGACGTCGAGAACGAGAAATCGATTGGCGGAAGGAAGAAATCAGGTCTTGGTCCTCGGGGATTTCCGCTGCAAAATTAAGTACCCGTCTTGACACATCGTGACTGCCCGACAGGAAGACAAGCTCGTAGAATACCTTGGCCCCATGTCGCTGTTTTAATCAAGATAAGCGAGCCATTGTCGCAGATAGTCTTAGCAACGCCAGTGATATGGAAAGAGAAGCGAAGAGCGATAGGCGGGAAGGTGAACCGGAAAACAAGCGCCCAGCTTGCTATGCTATAGCCTACTCTATAGAACAGGGCCTAATGAAACCAACAGACTTGTCGTTCTCTTTTGGTTTCATTAGGTTGTGTGTAACAAAGAAGAACGAGCCCTTGATCAATTCGCCTTCTTTCGTTTACTCTATAGGATAGGGAGAGACAAGTACAAAATAGAAAGGAAGAACGCAAGCAGAGAAGAGTGACAGAACACACATACGCAAGCACCAAAGAAAAGGAGAGAAAATGATGCGGGAGTGTCCGAGTCGCTCAACTTGACCGTCCCTTTCTCGCGCGAAGACTGTACAAGCCGACCCTACAAGACAGACTGATCAGAAAGCAGTCGGCCGTCCCAGAGCGAGGCAGAGCTGTCGCGAATGGCTGTCTGGGTAACACTGTTCACTGTAACAACGTAACACAGTTCGACGATTTTCTCGATCTCGAAATTGTCACAGGCAGCACCTTATAGACGACATTCCGACGCGCAGGAAGCAGCAGTATTCGTATAAAAGATGAACCAAGCCACAGTCAACAGAAAACGGTTGTCTCAGCACAGATGGTGCAGCCCGTAGATGGAATTAATCATAAATCGCACCATGAGATAATAGGCAGTTTTAGCTTGGAGTCCGCAGCAGCTCTACAGACGCAGGCTGCCATTTGAAACGGCTGGCAGCCGAGCCGTAGGCCAACCCCCCCCCCTCTCCCCCCCCCCCCCCATGGTATTCTGATGGAGGGGGGTGTTTTACTGAACATAAATAATGAAGATAGGTGTTTTTCTAAGAGTCAAGGCCTTCAGCAACTGGACCCCTCCCCCCTCTCCCGAAAAAAATTCCTGGCGACGGGCCTGCTCCCTCCAATAGTACAATCACTCTTGCTGCTAATTGACTAATGTTAAAAAAAGAGAGAGAGAGAAAGAAAAAAAAATCGCCGTGCGCTTTCTAGCACCTAACAGACAATGAACATGCTAACTGAGAATGACTGAAGCTTACGGCACATAAACAGAACGGAAATCTGCACACATTGCAATCGTACACAAGCAGCAACACTGAACGTATACATACTTGCAGTAAGCATTCTATAATAGTTTGAAACTGCAAATGTTACGTGCACAGACGTTTATTTCCTAGCGGCACGGCTGAGGTGTCCACCGAGAAACGAAGCGAGCCCAGTGATTGAGAAGGCGATGCGAACGGGGCGCGATTACGCTATCGCGTTCTACTCTTGAAGGCGAAGCTACAGCGTCGATCAGGTTTTTTTGACATCAAGGGCGGGTGTACTATTTCGAGCATTAATTCGCGCATACATAATCTCATGCGAAACAACAGGCTCAAGAGAGAACGATACACCTCGCCCGTCAAGGAGATTCTGGTTGTCGACAGACGTTTCAGGAATCGTGGTGGCATGGTGGTGGCAAGAGGGTGGTGTATGGCCGGAAGCCCTTTTTATCGCCGCTGTCCCGCCATATAAGAGACGAAGGGCGCGTGTTGATTTTGCTATTTCCTTTATACCTGGCCATCATCGCACACACATTCCTAAGCATGGTGCCCTCGCTGCGAGCGTCGTTCATGGGGTGTTCGCGCTTCCTCGAAATGCCTGTCCTCACATGACAGCGTGTTCGTCCAGACGCCCGGCCAACTGCGCTCCCGCCGCTGAAGGAAAGAGAGCGGTGCCTTTCATTTCAGAAGCACGCAGAGACACTCGCAAAAGAAGACAGGCAGGGAACGGATATCAACACAAAAACCATTTTCGTCTTCCTGCCGAGTATATTAAGCATCGAATAAAAATATACCGAACTATTTCGAGCTAACGCCGCCGTGACGTATTGAGAGCGTCGCGTGTGTCGAAACGGAGAATTCTGAGTCTCTTCAGGGAACAGCAAGCACACTTTTTCTTTTTTTTTTCCTGCGGGCAGCTCTTCCAAGAAACCTTCGGCAGCCTTTGATATGTTTGCGTGAAGCACAGGCAGTCGCAAGAAAAATGTGTGATTGGATCAGTGTTTTTCGTTCTCTACATTTCTTCGTGATCCGTGGACGTGAACTCTTTTCAATATAGTATTTTGTTCTTTCTTTTTCTAGTCGAAGTTTTCCGTTATTTCAGGACAGCCGGACGGTTCAGTGCCCAAACATCGGAATTCTCTCATCTGATAAAGTGAACCAGAAAAATCCGATTGCCGGACAGAGTTGGCAACTGTCCTTACTCAGCTGCTGTTTTGTTCTCCGTCATTTAGATTACAACCGGATAGTATATCTCGTAGAATTACTTGCCATCGGCAAGTCGGGTCCTCAACAGTCAAGGGTAACAATTATTACAGGCGCTTTATTTGTCTGTGCTCATCCAAAGTTTGCTATAAGCGGTCGCTTCCGTTGAGTATGTTTTCAGCATTTGTGGGGAACAGTTCGAGCGAAGTACGGTTTCGTGTGAGTCCATGGACTCACAAATCGCTGGATGTCCTTCAAAATCAGTCCGATAACTCCCCTGCGTTTTCGCGGCTTACTGGACCAATTTAAAATGTCCTTGATACTTTTTTTTTATTTACAAGCACAATAAATATAAACGCGTCTTGTTTCCCCAGTAAACTATAAATCATCACCCTGCGGCTAAGATGATTACCGACACCTGCCATTTTCGTTGAACGCCAATACAAAGTGACATTATGAAACTTCGCTTTGACGTTTTACTTCTAAACATTCACCTCAAGGTAGATCTGACCCGATACGGTGGTGGTCTAGTGGTTATAGTGCTCGACTGCTGACCCGCAGGTCAGCAGTCAAGCAAACCACGACAAGAGGACTAATCATACATGGTTCCATCCACACTAATTTCAATCAAGTCTGAACTTATGCAATACAAGGCGGGCTTTAAAACATGCGAAAGGCGCACGAAAAGTTCGAGCACATTTGCTGCATCACACTTTTACGCACCGCAAAGCGCTTGCGTCATCTTAAATGAGCCACTGCTCCACAGCGGGGACCAACACTCGCGGAGGCACACCAGGATAGAGAAACCCCCGTATGTCTCCCAGTGGCCGGGTCAAAGTCACGTCACAATTACACCATGCTTCTAACTTCGCAAAGTGGCGACTCCTCACCAATTGGTGACACCTACCCAAGGCAGGCCGCCCTTCTCGACCATGGCGCCGCTTATACTCTGATGCAACGTCGCAGAAGACCTATCGACGAGTGAATGCACGCGTAGCAAGCGACGCACTTTGAGCGCTTGCGTCAGCAATCTATGCTTCCAATTAACGTAGTGCGAAGCATAGTATTTCTATCGGCAGAGTCAGTCTTTTAAGTTCCGATATTCTGAAAGCAAATTATCTAAAGCGCTAATGCCAGCTGACGAAAGCTCCAAGTGCATCGTGCACGATACAGTTAAAGGAGTACTGACATGAATTTTAAAAATTTTCGGGTTGTTGCTCTAAATGAAAGCACGGATGTCGAGAACCCTAAAAAAAGTGTCGTGGTGCCTGGGGATGCATTTCATATATTTTTAATACCGCTTCTTTCAGCCAGCAGTTTCAGTTTCGGTTTCGAGGGGGGCGGCTTCATAGTGACGTGTCAAGTCTGCCCGTGACGTCACGGGCAGACTGCAACTTCACGGAATATGCACCTGCTGTCCTTTGCTGTCAGTCGAACGTGGTTCATGATGAGTGAACTGTCGTCCAGTGCCTCCGACAGCGATTTCTGTGATTTAGGCTGCATGCAGAGCCCAGACTTCGCAAACCAAGTGAGCTGACTTGAAACGTCATAGGGCTCTGCATGCGGTGAAGCTGCCTTGCAGATGCTGGGAGATGAAAACTTTAAAATCAAACTTAAATATTTATACGTGTTTCCCGGATGCGGTGTGGGGAGAGCGTTAACACTACATGCCAAGGAAACCAAAAGCGTCCGTTTTGCTGCACTTCAAAATCGTGTCAGTACTCCTTTAAGCACGCGACTTTGCCTCCGTCGGTGTCGCAACTTGCTGCGAATGGGTGTCGATGACAGTTTAGTAAGAACGCTATACTATCCCGGCCGCCAGTAAGCCCTCTAGGAACTTTTAACAGGTAAACCGCTTAGTCCTTGACAGGTGATGTCGCGGGGCACGGGCGGTCGCCGCCCTGACAGTTCGGTAGCGCATCACAGTTATACAGTATACCAGGGACGAGCCAGCATTAGTAACGAGCCAACCTTTCTAAGCAAAAGGGCAAAGACCCGGACGGTGCCGCTTGCTGTTTCTGTCGCATCTCCAATGCTTCAAAGGCTACAGACACGACCAAGTGGGGAAACTTGCACTCTTTTAATAACAGCGGAGCTGTTTGAGCCGACCCTTAGTCCGTGCACAGCGAACAGAAAACTATCATCATCACGAACCGGCACGCACTCTGTTCTTCCTCCTCTTCCCCTTGTTCGCCTTCTGCTTCGCTCCCGGACCACGCGCGCCGACTTGTCCGGCGTGGGATGCAATAACTTGATGGGCGAGAGAACGAGTACAGAGAGAGAGAGAGAAAGAGAGAAATATAGAGGAAGAAAGAAAATAAAGACAGAAAAAGATGGAAAGGCAGAGAAAGCAACAGAGAGAAAAAGATATAGAAACAGACACCATAAACAGACAGAAAAAAGAGAGAGAGTCCAAGAAAGGGAGAAAAACTAATAGAGAGAGAGAGAGAGAAAGAGATAGAAGGAGGAAGCGAGAACTAGAGAAAGACAGAAATACAAATAAGCACAGACAAAAAAGAGATAGAAAAAAAAACAGAGCGAAAGAGAAAAGGAGAAAGACAGAGAGGAATAAAGAGAAAAAATGAAGAGAAATATAGGAGGCCGCCCAGCTCCGCACTTCCTTCAGGCTTGGTGCCACTATTGGTCTTTTAATATAAGCGTGCGCAAATGCACAAAGGAAGATGCAGCGGGAGGCCTCAAAAAAGTTGCGCAACAAATATATTTAATAGACAGTTCAACGTAGATTGCAAAACAAAGCGCAAGCTTGCAGGACCGTTGTGGCATAGCGCGTAAGCATTATTATGGAAAATGCTGCTATACTAACCAACGACTGCCCCCTTCCCCTTCAACAGCAGCAACAACAACCTCGACAACAAGGAAACTCCTCACGCTAGCTTCCCGGAAAATCTGAGTGTCTGTCTGTCACAGAAGACCCCTGACAAGGTGGACCCATCAAAGCGATAGTGCAATGGGCCTTTAAATGCAACTGCAGTGTGCACCGTAAAGCGCATGCGCGTAGCGAGTCTGTGTGTGGTAGTGGAGTGCGGGTATCGCTGTTCGCTCGATGTGAAATATTTGTGAAAAAGCGGTACGTAAACTCATTCAAAATGCAGTCTTATTTCGCTCGCTGTTCTGCAAGCGATTCCAGTACCACACAGCGGTTCAAGCGATGCCATTTCGAACAACGAAAAGAACCGCGACATGTGCTTTTTTCTTACATCAAAATGTAGAATACTCGTCTTTTCAAGTCCTCATGTGCTTTTTTCTTACATCAGAATGTAGAATACTCATCTTTTCAAGTCCTTTGCAAGCGTTAGGTTGTGCCAAACACCCTACGCTTGCTACCCCCTATTTACCGTCTGTTTCCGCCGATGATTGGGACCTCAGTAGCCCCAATTTATAAAAAAAAAAATAGGAGATTCAACGATAAAGTACGATGTTCTACGACCAAGCTTCACACCTGTGGCCGATATTAGAGCTTAAGCGGTAATTAACCATCAACCTAGCTTATATCATTTCATTAATTACCTAACGGATAACATATGTGCACATCACTGGGAATCAGCGGGCACTAAAAGCACTAGAAGCTTAACTTTTGTCTGGCACCAGTATTGAAAAATACGGACTCGAAGTGCATCTTAAGATGCTCTAATGAACTATTTCCTAAGCTGCGAGGTTTCTTTAATTGAGATAGGACACTCTCGGCGGGTTTTTGCCGTCGCCGTCATGTTCCGTATAAAGTAGAAGTCGATAGCATCGTGCCGCGCGTCGTATGTTCTACGTGCCAGTCAAAACGCGCGAGTGCTGCCGACGAACGTGGCTGAAGCAGAGATGAAAGGAGCCGGATATCTTCGTCGCGATAACATCTCCTCGCGCCACGGCCGCCGTAGATCGCTCCTCAAGCAGAGGGGAAACGACCGGCCTGTCTTTCTTCGCTCGAAAGGCGCATGGACATACGTATATAAGAGCCAAGGGGGGGGGGGGGGGGGAGGCCTGCAGGTTTCCGGGAGAAAATGCGTGTTTTGACTTACAGGGCGTGCTCGCCAGAGGCCGTGCGCGCCGTACATCTCCAGAGGGGTTCAGCAGACGGCTCATGGCTTTGTACGTGCTGTGCTCTCACCGCTAGCTTCACGTTGAAGCAACAGACAGCACGAAAACTGCTTCGCTCGCTGGAGCGGCCGTATTCCCCTACGCGAGCGTTTTGTTGAGTTATGCCAAATCGCATTCTAATGGAGTTAGCTCCTAGCCTTACTTCGTATAACATTCCAATTTTTCGCCATCGCATTCACTGCTTCGCCCTTGCGGCAAAACTGTCACTTTTGTTTCTTTTGCTATTTCACAAGGATCAGCTGTAAAATGGGCAGTGTATCTCGCTGCAGATGCTGCATCTTTACTCGCCGCTAGGTTCAGATTCTTGTATCGGAGTTTCTTTATTCTCAAAATACAAGGTATACCCTCCCCTCCCCCCTCCCCCCTCCCTCCCCCCAACAAACACACATATATAAAGAGAGAGAAACATTTCACATTCTTCGATAATCGGACATGAGTCGTCGCAAAAATAGGCGGCGTAAACAGTTGACCTGTCGCTTCCTGTAGTCGCGAAGTCATCTTCCTGCACGCACCGCAGCCGCCCGATACGGCGTGCGTGGAGTCGCGAAAAGTGTCAACATGATCGCGGGGACAGTCGCGAAGAAAAAACGAGCCGCGCCGCCACGCGCGCCGCTTTATCAGCGCCACGTAATCCGACATCGGCACGGCCGGGTGGCTGAACGAGAGAAGCACCGCAACGGTGGCGCGCTTCATCCGTCACGCACCACGGACACCGCGATTCGCTGCTCTTGCTCCCAAGGGGCGCGCGGCCATGAATATGCATAGTGCCTGTGCACGACTCGCAAGAAGCCGGCGAGGACCGTGATACGTATTTGTCTTCGCGAGACGAGCGGCCGCCATCCGAGTGCGCGCGTTGATCTCGCCCGCATACGCGCAGATCATCGCGTCCGGGAAGAAGTATCCGCGCTGCGACGTACAGATCAATCAGAATAAGCACGCGCCGCTCCACGGGGCTATGCTCGGAAATGACACAAACATGCTTCGATCGCTTATACGCGAGTCTAAAGAAGTGGGCGGAAGTGCGGGGAAGGCAAAAGGCACAGAAATGAAGCCCCGCTCATTTCTCTCGTCCAATATTTCTCTTTTCGGTTAACCAATACTTTCAATTTAAAAAAAAAAGGAAAGGCGATATGAAAGGAGAAACAATACGGGGCGGAGGGGGAGAGAGAGAGAGAGAGACAGGTTTTTCTTCGACGCACGTGGCAGAGCGTTAGTTTATCTAACTCAAGACTGCGTATTCGTAAGGCGAGACATGCCAACTTAACGGCAGGGAACTATTTTACATATAAGTGACCTCCTCCGAACGCCCTTTGAGGGACTCGATCGATGGCGCACAATAAACCGTACGCACAAAACAAATATATATACATAATAATAATAATAAGGAGGTGCTTAGAACTTTCTGAAACACGAAAGCCTAGCAGGACCCATAGCGATGTGCAATGAAGCTCAGAGCCCACGCGGCCGCGTATTCGCCGCGAGATCGGGTTATAGGTGGCAGCACCGTCGCCGCGTTTGTGTGGATAGGCGGTCGGCGGAGCGTACACAAATGTACGCAGCGACGCTTCGCCGTATACGGTTTGAGTCGATTGTTGGCGAGTAAAGCGCGTTGACTGCAGCCTAATGGTGATGTATGTGCCCTCCATTGTCACATCAATGCACGCAACCGTCCTAACGTACCTATTAATTGTGAGAGAAGTGCAATCTGCCAATCAATGGGGTACTGGCCTTCAGTCACATTCGTGTTTTGCCCCGTGCTCGATGTTTTTTCTTGCTTTATTTGCACGTGTTTAAATTGTGTGTTGCCTATACCACAATATAATATGTGTTGCGCGACTGAGCCATTGAAGTATTTACTTCTTGCTGTAGCGGCTACAAAGAGAGAGAACCTGTATTTCTGCGTAATTAGATGAAGTAGAACTTTGTGCACTCTGCTTTTTTTGTTTGCATGAATACGCGTATTGCTGTAGAAATGCGTGCCTTCAGGCCTTTTTTACCGCTTACCATCCTCTGCAGACGATAGTTCATGCTTTGCGGTAACACAAGGATTTCCAAATCGCCAACACATCACGAGATGGTGTCACTAAAATTCTGCATTCACACCTCGACATTTAGTACTTTGTTTCCTTGTTTAGGACGCTTTGTTCTTGTTTATGAACTATGTGACGTACTTGAACGAGAAAGTGGTACCCACATTGAAATGATTTTGGCGAATGGACGGTACGATGCTAGCGTCATACCGACACGGGCGTGGACTCACTTATAGAGTGCATACAAGTCTTGTAAGGCGAAATGCTTATGTATATCGTGTAGGCATACGTACAAGCATTTGATACTACGCTAGCAGAACGGAAGAAGCTGTAATCTGAGCACGCACATGACGTACGCACACATGCGAACACGGTGTGGCTAGCAGACGACGCAAGGGGCCATCCACACCGCGGGGTTTCGTCCGCTCGCCGCTAGGTGCCGACTCTGCTCGATCTCGCCGCCAATTCGCCGCGAGATCGAGCGGAATCACCGCCTGGCGGCTGCTGGCTGAACCGCGCCTAGTGTGGATTGCGCAATGCGTCGTCTGCTAGCCACGTTGTGTTGGCATGGGCGCGTACGTCATGCAGGTCCTCAAAAAGCGGTTTATTCCGTTGCGTTAGTGCAACTTTAATCACTCGTACGTATTCCTAATACGATGTAAAGAAGCATTTGGCCTTGATCGGTTGTATATACACTGTAATAAGATCAGTGAGTGCGCTTGTCGAGATGTGCTGTGTGTGGTCGTCGTACCCTCCGTTCACGAGAGTCATATCAGTGTAGGTGGCGCTCTGTGGTTCAAGCGCATTGCAGAGGGCACTTGGCGTTGTCCTAAAGATAAGAAGTATTAAATCTCATGTGAATATAGCCTTTGAGCGGCTCGGTGGTAAAAAAAAAGGCTCTCATGCACTTGCGCGTTGTGGTTAGGTGTATAACTTCGGGACTGTCGTTCATAGGTTACGCGACGAGCTTTAGTTGCGTACGGTCCTCGTCCCACTACAGATAAATATTTCTGTCAAGTCACGTCTGACACTTCGATCGGTACTTAAGTTGTCCCCTAAAAAGAACAGAAAATTGAATGACACGGAAATCGCAAAACTGGTCGAGTTGCCTTGCGCAATTTTAACTGGTGGCGAAATTTATACAAAAACACCCGTGTACTTAGATTAAGGTATGCGTTAAAGAACTCTGATGGTCCAAATTAATCCAAACGGCAGTAACTTACATTTATGTCGTAGTAATTTCACGCGAAGCCACATCTTCTTTTCTTTACATTATCTTCAGTGTTTGTGTTGTTATAGATTGACGGAAGGCAGCGGATATTCTTCGCATGAAAAAACGTACTTTGGTCCCGTGAAATAACCGGGCCTTTTGTTCCATTACGGTAGTGCAAGAAAGAAATCGAAGAAAGTTCCGTGCTGTACAGTTACCTTTGTGTATTGCTGCTGGAATAAAAACAAGCGTGTGCGTGTTAAACGTCCCGTAGCGTTAAAGCGCGGTCAGCCACGTAGCTTTCCTCAATAAACCTATCAACTGTCCTACATTTCATGGAGAAGTGAATGAGGAATGCGGATGAATATTATAAGACGCAGGGCAGCTAAGTGATATTTGAACTCATCGTGCAGGAATACGGGGTTTCTTTTTGTTGTGGGGTATCCAGAAGAACAAGAAGTAAACACTTAATTCAGTCGCGCTACAACATTGCGTAGTAGGTGGAACACAAGCTAAACGTAAAAATAAAACAACAAGAAAACGTCCTCCATTGCGAGAACGCCGACTGCTGGCGAAGGCGAGCAATCCGTTCTTTGGCAGGATGCGCTTCTCTCACAAGTAATAGTGACGTTCGGCGCGCTTCGTGCATTGATTCAGGAATGAAGAGCGCACATATTACCAGAAAGCTGTAGTGAACGCATTTTGTTTGCCGGAAATCGGGTCAAATCGCTCACAACGAAGCGCTGTTGTGTGCGTTTGTATACGCGCCGACAACCACCTATCCACACTAGCGCGGCGACGGTGCTGCCACCTGTATGTAGCCCGATCTCGCGGCGAATAGGGAACAAGCGCTGGAGTTTTCACGGTGCATGCAGCGCCGCCCTGGCGGTCAAAGCGCGCACATATCAGCCTCTGCCGCGGACGAGAGTGGCGACTGGTGGGGGCGACGCGGACGCGGAACGCCGAAAGAAAACAATAGTATAGGCTTAGCGGTTCTGTTGCACATTCAAGTGCCACGACTACGTAGGAATGAGGGAGGATATATCCTTCTGGGTCTTTCCTTCTAAACCCCGCAAATAAGAACGAGGCGGCGTTGGATCCAAGCAGTCAGGCGAGCGGAGTAGGTTCTGCTCTTGCCGTCCAGACCAGAGGCGTTGGGTTGGTTTTCTAAAGCGAATTTCGCGTGTCTGCTAGATTTATCGATAGTGAAGAGTGCCAGCAGTGGAAGCAAGGGCCAAACAGCAGGATATGTAACCGGCGTTTTGTCGGGAATAAAACGGCACATCTAACCATATTTTCATCGGATTACCACCAACAAGCCCCTGCTGATGCTATGTCCAGTGAACGAGACGATAGGCAAGTAGTCTACGGTATTTGCAAACAGTTATGTGGAAGGAAAGCTGCCTTGTCATACGAGATGTGTGCGGGGGCACGTGCGCTTGAGGCGCCGAAATGTTATAAAAAAGTGCGCAAGCGATAGATACTCGATGCCGAGATACCTCTGTTTAACTTAATTCGTGCCACGGACAGGGTTAGTGCAGTAAACTTTTCTTCCGCACTGACTGCCGTGGTCAAGTTAGATCGGAATTTATGTCTCGCTAGAGAAGTGTCAAATGTCTCGAATTTTTACTTGTCCTTTAATTCGCCGAACGTATTGCTTTAGTTTTTTCACTTGCCTGTGTCTAAAAGTAAGGTGTTTGATCAGCATCAATAACTGCTGGAGTTTAACGTGCCAGACGAGATATGATTATGAGGCACGCCGTAGTGTACAACTCTGAATCAATTTTAATTTTGAACGCCTGTGGTTCTTTAGTGTGCACGTAAACCTAAGCACACGGGTGTTCTTTGCATATCGCCCCAATCGAAATGCGGCCACCATGGCCGGGAACCTATTCCGCGCCCTCGAACTTAGCACTGCAACACCCTGCGTGCTATGTTACCACGGCGGTTTCCTTGATCAACGTCTGCGTCCACACTTTCGCGGACTGCCTCGGGAAAAGTGCGATGCACCTCCCCATTGCCTGTTTATTTTACCGCAAAAGTGGGTAGCATGGCATCAACGCAGCACGGACTGATCAATGGAGTCTTGTCAGTCTGCACAACTTGACACAAATCCCAACACGCAGTCAGAAAATGGTCGCCAATCACGGCACGGCGCTGTCTCTTCGACGCCGTATATACAGGCGTATAGTACGCTTTTGCAGAGCTGCTTCTCTCCGTTTCCGAGTGCTTTCTTGTGAAAGTAGCCTTCAGGCAAATTCATTTTTTCTAAATCCATGACGCAGCATAACGGGCACCACGGCTGCGCGAGCTGTTTGTGCCAAAGACAAGCACGGGAATGGCGCACACGCGTGTGCTCGCCGCGGAAACTGCGGCGAGTCGTCTGGCCGAGCGGCTGACTTATGCCGAGTCTCCCCGCCAGGCGCCCTCTTTCAGCGCGCCACCGCTACGCCTCCGCGCCACCGTTCCAGAGCTCGTTTCCCATAGGCACCATGCAGTGGAGTTTTCGAAATGCGACAGCAACGCAAAAACCCACTGCCTAGCGAGAGGCGACCAGCGCGCCTCCTCCCTCCCTCCCGGTCTAAACGGCGGATGCTTGGCAGGGACATCGCCGGTGTGCAGCACCCTACCCACCCTTCTTTACGGCCCTGCAGCGCTGCTTCTCACACGACGCCGAACAGACGAACTGGACAAAGCAGACGGGCAGCTCGCGCGCTCAGCTGTTTCTACTAATTTATTGGAGCATATTTTTTTGAACCACAACCTTGAAACATAGACATCTAAGGCTTTCGTCGTAAAAGTCGAGTCACTAAGGCACTTACGTCCAGCACTCCCCTCGCACTAATTGACCATGCGCACGATGCGCACGGCGTTCTCGCCTTTTGGTGGAATGGGGGAAAGAAAATAATCCCTTGTGCCGAGTGCGCCACCTATCGAGAAGAACTCGGGCTTCGTACTAAAGTTGGCTATAGTACGCCGCTAAAGTGCACTGCTCAACCACGCTATTGCAGGAACGGTGGTATGTGAAAGTGAGGACGAAGAGGTGTACAAAGTCGCGAGATGCAGCATCGTCGCGGCGGTATACATTTAATGAGCTCAAGCGAAAGGACCTCGCTCCAGAAGAATTGCGTCCACGACGGTGGACGTCCCCAGATAAGTGTGCCACGCATCCATTAATTAGGCCTGCTGGGCCTGCGACCCGTGTCCAGCGTGTAAGCGGAATTTTTCAGAGGAGTCATTAAAAAACTGCCGCGTCTGAACGCGCTCTCGTTCAAGAGGTCGGCATGCAGCGCCGTAAGGACGCATTCAGTACGGCAACCCTACGCATCAGTAGGAGAGGCGTAGTCAAGTGACCTTCTCCCCCCCCCCCTTCTCTTTAGAAGGGAATACTTGTAACCAGTGAGACGTCTACAGTTTTCGGTGAAGTCTCCTTCCCTAACCCAATATACTATAATCAAAGCAGACCGTTGTTGTGCAAGCTTCATAGCAGTGCGAACCTACTTCCTCCGAAAATTCTGGAACGTGCCACGTCATTGCTCCGACCGGCGCATTCCACTATAGTTCTTTTTTTTTTCATGTACAGAATATTAAGCATATGACGGGAAAAAGAAAACCCCTTCTTGAAGATATTCGAGGCGAAAAATATATATATATGTATATAATGTTGTGAATTTTGAGGGCCGTTCGAACTTCGTCAAAAGGCGCCAAACTAGGTATGAGAAAACAATTCCCGAAAAATTGAGTGTTTTATTCATTGTCAGAAAAGCTACATTAATATACAAGGTGTTTCGAGAAATGTGTCCAAAATCCTCAAAAATCAGGGAAAGGCGATATTTGTTCGACGCCTTCACAATTGCTTCTTCTATAGCCGCAGGCATATTAATATGGCTGAAGACATCATTTGGGGCAGTAATTAAGAAATCTAAGTTAAATAACTTTATAATTAGTGGAGTCAAATGGGGGAATTCAAGTCCTCCATGCGAAGAACCGGTTGCAGTTTTGAGATTTGAAAAGGCAGCCTCTAGTAATAATTGCGAAGTAATGAAATTCGCCCAAATTCACCCCAAACCGAAATGCGGAAAAGTGCTACTGCCACATTCTTCTGAGACGCCCAGCATGAGTGATCGTCCTACACCTCTGTAATCGTTGTCTTGAACAGTGACGTCATTCTGGTCGTCTGCCTGTCGCGCTCATCGGTGCTTCGGTTTCAGTTTCGCCATTGAATTTGCGTGAATTTCATTACGACACAATAATTACTAGAGGCCGTTTTTTCTATATCTGAAAGCTGCGATGGCTTCTTCGCATGAAGAACTTCTAATTCTCCCATTTCATATAACCGCCTAATTCCACTAATTAGAAAGTTAATTGATTTAACATCCTTATTACTGTCCCAAATGATGTCTTTCACCATCTTAAGATGCCTGCCGTTATAGAAAAAGCATTTGGGAAGACAGCGAGCAAATATCGCATTTTCCTGATTTTTGAGGATTTTGCACACATTTCTTGAAACACCCGGCATAGTCGGTAGACATTCTCTTATCGACGAACAACTTCGATATGTTTGAAAGCTTTCTTTTGAATTTTATTCTTAAAGGAGTACTGACACGAATTTCAAATGTTTTCGGGTTGTAGCTATAAATAAAAACACGGGTGTCCAGAACCCTAAAAAGAGTGTTGTGTAGTGCTTGAGAATTCATTGAATATATTTTTTTTTAATACCGATACCTTAAAACAGCAATTTCGGTTTCGGTATCGAGGGGGCGGCTTCGCAGCGACGTGTCAGCAAAAGTCCGACGTGACGGGAAGACTGCAACTCGCGACGTAACAGCAACAGATGTCAGTTTGCTGTCAGTCGCACGTGGTTCACGTTAACAACGACGAGTGAATTGTCGTCCAGAGGCCCTGACAGCGATTTCTGCGATTTAGGCTGCATGCAGACGCAGATTTCGCAAGTGTTGACTTCTCGCGATAACGTCCATTGCGAGGAGGGGGGGGGGGCTGGCTTGCAGATGCTGGGCGACGAAAACTGTAAAATCAAACTAAAATATTGTATACGTGTTGTCTGGTGTGTGGAGAGCGTTGACAGTGCATATCATGGAAACGAAAAATGTCCCTTCAGGGTTGCCTCACATTCGTGTCAGTACTACATTAAGACGGACAAAAAATGTCGCGTTTTCTAGCTGCTATGAGCGAATAAATATAATGAACATGAAAGCCCCCAAATAGTACTTAAATACAAATTATCCGTCAAAATTTGACCTGCGCCTCGATGTTACGCGCGAGCCCCAAAATGAGTACATTCAACTTGCAAAACACGCGATTTCGGGCCTGTATACTGTATACGGTTAAACGTCGATAGAACACTACAGCGGACTTTGTAAAGAAGAAGCTGAACTGTATGGCCATCACAGAGAATGACATCGGCTATTTATGCACAGAGATCTTAGAAGGCAGATTTGTTTTGTCGATAAAAAAATCGGGGACCCGCATCGTAAAATATTATTGTAATTGGGCGGCTTCACTGCACGACTTTATGGGTGGACTTACATACCCGAGCGACGCAGCTGCATTCGAATCTGTATTCGCTCTTTTTGAGGCCAAAGAACGACTTTGTACAAAGCCAATTGAAGTGGCTTAAGAATGCCCTTTTCAGCAATTATATAAAGCTTTGAGATTCACTCTGACGAAGGCAGGCCCTCCTGCCGAAACGTTAGTAAAGCTTGTTTCGTACGTGTTGTCTTCCTTTCTCGACTGCATTTCCCACCGGATCTATTGAACTTCATCCTCGCATATATATATATATATATATATATATATATATATATATATATATATATATATATATATATATATATATATATATATATATATGTATATATATATATATGTGTGTGTGTGTGTGTGTGTGTGTGTGTGTGTGTGTGTGTGTGTGTGTGTGTGTGTGTGTGTGTGTGTGTGTGTGTGTGTGTGTGTGTGTGTGTGTGTGTGTGTGTGTGTGTGTGTGTGTGTGTGTGTGTGATGCTTCAAAAATGCGTTCGCAATCAAAAAAGCTGGAAAGGATGCGACAGAAAGCGATTTTCCCAGCATTATCTCTTAACACAGGGATACTCTTCCTAACATAACTCGAGCCCGTATTTAGGCACTGATGCAAACTGAGGCTAATTAACCTCGACAAACGAGAGAGCGGGCAGAACCAGTTGAAACTCCGTCACCCCCCGAATTCGTAGCCGACTTCGGACATGCAAATACTCATATCCTTAATTTCTACAGTTCAATGAGTTTTGGCCCATACCACTCAGAAAACTTCCCACAAGCTGAAAATTACATTATCTGGAATTGTGTTCCACAGCGTTTCACGTCTATAGCAATCTCCGCTTTCAGAAAGGTTGCAGAGGATCCCTAAGCACGTTCTTATTAGATGAGAAGTTTGAGAACAAGAAAGCTATTCTTACGAAGTCCACCGACTATTACTATGTGGTTTCCTTTTGCCCTTCGATTTGGGACTTCCCCTTCTGCTGCGGGGATTCCCCTCTCCTACGCCGCGGCTGCAGGTGGCTGCTAAGCGCACGCCGAGTGTCGCTGCGGCGACGCCAGCTGTGTGCGCGCTTTTGCCAACATAACGTAAGAAACGCGACCGGGGCTTTGAGTGGTTGCTGCGGCACACTCTGGCACCGGCGTCAGTTCCGGAGGCGGGAGAGGTCACGTGCGTTCCGGACATGGCTTTGAGGACGCAAGCAGGGTGCACGCTTTAGCCAACCAAGCCTATAGGAACGCATTCGCTATATATATATATATATATATATATATATATATATATATATATATATATATATATATATATATATATATATATATATATATATATATATACAAACATAAGGGTATCATAGGCTCACACTGCCGTCATTGATGTGCAAAATAGCGCAAGGGTCAGTGGAACCGTCGCTAGTATACGGGTATCTTCGTGGATGGGGCATTGAATGCGGCAGCTCTGAAAGGTGACCCACTGAGATTACGGGTGATCAAGTCAGCCGGTAATTTGCCTTTGTGCACCCAAAATAAACTTCAGTACGGAGGGCTTCCGGAAGCTTATCGCAGAAGATATCGGCCACAGCAGCAGTTGCGTTTCGCCCAGCGCGCGCTTTTGCGGTATCTGTCGTGCAATAAGCGCGCCTACATTGACGACCGCCGTTATCGTTATCTTCCTGCACTTTCTGCCGTAAATCACTTACGTAAGACGGGGACAACCTCGCGAAATGGGGCATAAACGTGGCGGAGATGCGTCGTAACAGGGAACCACGGTCGACAACTTCCAAGCGCACGCGGTGCAAAAGAATTTGGAGGACGCTTGAGCTTCGCCTTCAACAGTATAAACGCGATAGGGCGATCGAGCCCCGTGCACATCGCCTTCTCAATTGCTAGCCTGGCTTCGGTTCTCGGTCCATGCCTCAACTGTGCCGTAAGGAAACGAATGACTTTGCGCGTAACATCGGCCGTTTCAAACTATCCTAGAATGCCTACTGCAGGTATACAGTTGTTAAACGCCCACTACGCCATAATTCTTCCTTTAGCGAATCAGCGAAGGGCCCACTAGGCGTCCGTAAGGCAACACGCGATTCTACGCAGCTGCTCATTTTGTTGATGCTTTTGCAGCTGATGATGATTAAATATGTCTGAGCGCTTTCTAATGGGTGGGCCTTTAAAACACCCAATCGTTGCGCAATTCGCATGTTTTGACACCTGGCGCGATTCTACGCTTCTGCCACGTAATATTACATGCGTTAAGGAGACTCCTTCCACTACAGTACACTCCTAGTGTTTTTTTTTTTTTCTTCGAAGCCGTTTCAAGCAATAACGTAGCTCTGTAGTGTGGTAGAACACGTGTTTGCGACGGGGATGGCATGGGTGCGACTGCCACTCGAACCGAAGATTTTTTTATTATTTATTTTATTTGCATCTTTCTCGATTTTTCGGTCACGGACAAGATGATGATTTTTTGCTCAGAACCAACGACGCCGACACCGGAATTTCTGTGATACGAGCTCTTCAACGTTATTGCGTTAACTCAGATCCAAAGAATGAAAGACGTGACGGCGACCACAGATACACCGGGAGGCACGAGCGAATAAAGGACGCGTTCTCACAGTCGTTCATGCTTTAAAGCGTATAAACTATATTACATACGCGTTTAGATGCCGTCGTATATGACCATTAACGTTTCCGTTAGCAAATAAATGAACGAAACTACACAAAAGACTCCATGGCATACGTATGAAAACGGCTGTACGGAATGCATTCGGCGTTTCGCGAACTTGTTCGTTTGACATCGGACACGCAGAACGGAGATTATACGCCTGAAAAGCCCAAGATGGCAGAGCCGATGAATAAAAAAAAAAAACTGTCAATAGCCGTCGTTGCACATTGGCAGGCACACAAAAACAACGAGCAAAATCCCTATGATGTCGACGGCTGATGAAATGGCGAATGACCTTAAGAATAATACATCAATGCAGATGGTATCGATCGCTACGGCTGCTCGGTAATGCGCTTCTACGCTTTCGCTCTTTGTCTACAACTCCAGCAGAACAAACGTTCAAACGCGCGAGCGAGCGCACATCTTCTCGGAAATGGCGCGGCGACGGAAGGAACAGCCTCCAACACTCGAGATGCCGCCGCGCAAAATATCAGGCACATGCATCCCGGAGAAACGAGTCATATACTTAGAGATTCATATTCGGAAATCATCCGCCTGCATCTGATAGTCATTTTGCGGGATGACAACGCGATTTTCATTTACCTACAACACGCCTACGTGTACGCTTAAGGATTGTCGGAGCCTCCGCGCGTGTTGGCAGCAGTTCCATGAGCGCACGGGTCCCGACTCTCGTTACGACGCGTGCAACGAAACCATTCAAGCCCGGAGACATATTTCGGTGCCAAAACGTCCGCACGCTGACGGCTGAGACGTCTTGGCTTCTTGAGTAGTCGAAAGGGGAGGACCCGTGCGTCTTTCCGCCCGCTCATTGTCAAGTTCGTGACGAGTCTATGTTTAGTCTTCGCTCACGCTTTCCGGAAGCTGAAACGCCGCTGCATGACTCCAGTTCACGACTCGCCAGGCGATGTAACAAACAGCTAGCAGCTCTTCCCGAAGGCATGGGCGAATGCCTCTGCTTAAAAAGCGCAAAACGAAGCATAACGAAAGTCGCTGAGCTGGCACGTCGAAATCAATAAAACCTCAGCGCTTCCAGCTGTCCCTCTCGATTTATTATTTTGGCATATTGCGCGTGGCCGATCACGAGGCGCGGTATCAACACAAGTCTTCACGACTCCTCCTGCTGCTTTAGCAAACATTTGTCGTGCTGATAAGTATTAATTTCATTTACAGTAAGTCCATCTTTATTCACGTGTTGAGCTAAAGGCTATATTGAATAGGGCCTGCAGCGAAACAAAGAAAGCGAGTCAGTGGCAGAAGAGCGAGTCAGATATGTGGAATCACGTTGACCGCATTCGGATGCGAAAATTTCCTTCCACAAAATTTTTGGGGAAAAAAATTCTTTCCACAAAGATACAGGGGAGACGACGACGAATTGATTCTTTCACAGAACGCTTGTACCATTGCCTCAATTTTTTTTTCGATTTGTTTCCCGGCGAATCCTGGAAGCTACCGCTTCCTCCTTGCGGCAATGCTTCAAGACACACCTAGCATCTGCCTGGCGCGCAACCGTCACGTCGGGCCGCGTCCAGGAAACGTGGAAACGCGTCAAGCGGCACGGACAGCGAGGCAACCGATTTGTACTCGGAGGGCTTCGATTCGTCGGACGATGACTTCAAGGTCGTCATGAGTCGAACTGCAAAAAGAAGACTCCTGCGGACGACACCATCGGCAAGTGTTTCCACCGTGAAGAGTGCGCCACAGCGCTGGCCGCACACCAAGCTCTTCATGCCCGAAGACCCTACGTCCAACTTACGACTCCTCAACAGGCAAGCTCTCTGTGCTTCTCGAGGAAACCGCGCCCAATGAGATCAAAGACGTGAGGATAAATTCACGGAAGAATGTCCTTGCCGTAGACGTTCTGCACCGTAGTGCGCTGCAAAGCCTGCGGAACATAACGGTAATCGACACTTCGATCAATGATCCGACAGGTTGTAACGGCACTGTTGGCGTCATTTATGATGTCGATCTTTCCACCCCCCCCCTCCCCCCGCCAATATTAATAATGCCAACTAGAGAAGGCACTCTGATCACGCACATCACAAGACTTGGCAACTCACGTTGCTTGAGGCATGTGTTTGAGGAAGACAGCCTTCCCTCACACGTCAAAGTTGGCCACGTTCGCCACTCAGTCCGTCCATACGTGCCGAAGCCACTGCAGTGCTACAAGTGCTTCAATATAGGACACGTAAAAGGCGTCTATGGGAACAATGCCGTGTGTCCGCGGTGCGCTGAATCTCATTCAAAAGACGCCTGCGGTGCAACAGTGGTGAGGTGTCCCAACTGCCATGACGCTCATGAAGCAGCATTCAAAGATTGCCCGCGCGTGCGGAACGAGCACGCGGTACTCAAGCGTATGGTGCGGGACAATTGAACACACAGAGAGGCTGCTGCTACACTTCGGAGACGACGGCGTCGACAACGAAGAACATCACGAAAAGACTGCTCTGCCGATAGCGAGATGCCATCCTCCATCAAAGCGGCTGCCTTACGACCACCGAACTCCTCGAAGACGGATACTGCGAAATCAAAGGCAGGGACAACAGTCGCACCTTCCGAAGAGTGGCCCTCGCTTCCACGAGCTCAGCCTGCTTCGGAGTCACATCGAATCCCACCGCCCTCGACGACCTCACGAACCACTGATGCGACGACTGAAGATCGACAGGTCATAACCTTACTGCAGTCGCTTATGAGCGCCATGCGCGTTCTACTAAGCAACATGAAGACCCCGTCTGCGCAGAGCACGCTGCCGTGCTGGACACCCTGAGTCCGGTGCTTGCAGCTCTAGGGTAAAACCACGGCCGGCGAGGTATCATAGTTTCGAGAGGAAGTCAAGAATGCATCTGTCTTTCAGTGGAACGCCAGATGACTTAAGTCGCGCATGTCCGACTTTAGACAGTTTCTATTTACGAACCGATTGCCCATCATTGTGATCTCCCCATCATACGGATGTGTTGTCTCGAATCTCAATGACGGCGCGGAAGGCGCCAGCCCTCCTCATCTCTCGCGACGTTACAGGTGGAAATGGCGGTGTAGGGAGGAGGAGGAGGAGGGCTGTCCTTCCCGAACGCTCCACCACAGCGTGTAAATTAACCCTTACGCCAAAGCTCTCTCCTGATAGCCAAACGCATTCCAAAGAACTGTGCAATTATTGGGCTTCGAACGAGCCCCGCGACTCATTTATGCGAAAGCACTAGCGCCCTTTGCAATGGCAGGAAATGCGACAACCACAAAAATCGGCGACAAAAGGCAAAGAGAGAAAGAAAGAAAGAAAGAAAGAAAGAAAGAAAGAAAGAAAGAAAGAAAGAAAGAAAGAAAGAAAGAAAGAAAGAAAGAAAGAAAGAAAGAAAGAAAGAAAGAAAAACATGCGCTTTAAAAGCTAATGACAGCACCTTCATCGATTACTCGAATAACTGCGCCGGCTTTTGACCACAGATTGAAAAGCTAGGCACTCGAACCTGCTTTAAAGGGATACTGAACAAAAATGAAAAAAAGAAAGACGAAAACATCGAAATTTCACTCGGAAAAAGAATGAACATGTCAAAAGGACGAATGACAACGGAGAGAAGTGGCACACACGACGCCGAGTATTTACTGTAGGTGACATTTAGCCGGATCCCTTGAAAACTTGCCTAATCACGCCTATTGAGGTCACATGACACGCATGACCCGTACATAGGATCGTGAGTGCACAGAGGTCCATACTACTTCTGTGGGTCAGTTCAGATAGAACGCTACGCACACCACGCAACGCAACACACAAGGGCTGATCTGTCGGCGCTCGAGACGCCAGCGGAACAGCATCAAAGCAAGGGTCAAAACTTTCGAATTGCGATCACCCGCCAAGTTATCCAACACACGACGGATCAGGAGTTAAATGTACGTGCGATATTGTGCTATCATACGCAAAAGAAAAAATGTAAAAAACTCTTTCAGGGGAAATCAAGCATTTCTCTTACTAACGAACCACGTAAACTGTTCGAAAGTTTACTCAGTGAGAAAAAGAGTAGCTCCGCTGTCCATAACCATCCTCTGGGTACGCGTAACTTAGAGACTAATGAAATTAAAGGGGGAGTATTAAGGTGAAAGACGCGGTAGGCGAAATTTTCGATGCATAAAAACGGAAAATTTAGTAATGAAGGCACCCGCACGCTTTGTTTGCCTTTATTACAACGTCGAAGTTACCTGCCTGTCGTCTCATTCATACAGCGCTGCTCCCCAATAATGCACTGCCTGTTCTCCTGCTCGAACCCTCCCGAGCATCGGCTTTCATCGGTCAAGCAGCGCATCATTTTGCGTTTCCCGATGATCTCTCCGGTTTCGTAATCAGCCGACTGGGCCTTTGTTTGCGTGTTTATGTTTCCCTAAACTCTCAGCGCTTCGCGTGCGCACATTATCCAAAAGAGCTCCCGGGCCCAGTGCCCGGCAAGCAGTAAAAGAAAACGTGGACGCCGGAAGTTGCAGAGTTGCACTCACGTCGGAACGGCCACGAGACCGGCGTAACGCGCGGAAATGCGAGCCTGTCGAAGAGGCAGAGGGGGAGCTCGCGGAGGGGACGCAGCTGCTTCTTTGACGAGGGTGCTTGACATCCTCCTGCGGAACTCGACGCTGCCGCACGTTCGCATCGTCATCGTGAGCTCTGTGATTGTCCTCGGAGCGAGAGAAACTATTGGTAGTCATCTTTCTCCCTTCTGTGCTCGGTCTCTACCGTCCCGTCCCGTCCGCACAGACAAATTAGGTAACGTGGGCGTTTCGACCGCGAGGGTAGCAGGCATAAAATTGAATCAGCCCGCGCAAAACAACAGCAAATCAGAGACCATTTGCAGAGCCCTTCATCCTGCAGTGAACACGGGATAGGCTGATGATGATCGGCCACCCCGCAGAAACACGAGACGTATGGCCGCCAGTTGAGGCTTGATATCATCGATGAGCGATGAGAGCAGACGACGATGATTTGTTTTTTTTTTTTACTAACTCGCCTTTGAAGGCGTTGCAGCCCGATTGGTTTATATTCTATGTAATATAAACCCATTTGGTTTATATTGCAACGTAATTAGCACATCAAGAGCCAGACATTCTGCGTACAGAAGACGACAAAGAGGACTGGCCTGTCTGTCTGCTGTGGGCGCTGTCCTCCATCTTGATCGATGCTGTGCACACCAGTGTAAATACACTTGTAAATAGTCACGGCTCGTGTCATTTTACGCAACAATATGTAAACAAATACGCCTTTATCCTAATCATTGTATATTTCACTTACAGAAACACAACGAGAGAGAGAGAGAGAGATAAATGAGATGGGAAAGGCAGGGAAGGTAAATCGCAAGAGGAGCCTCCGGTTTGTTACCTTACACTATGTCAATAGAAAGGGGGCAAGTAGAACGGAAAGAACAGCGTAGGAATAAAACAGACACGGGTTACGAAGGACGGCGCAAGCACGGTATACACGTAGTGGGCCATTCATACTTTCCACATAGACTGTCTTGCACATTCAATGAACCGGTCCACGTGTTACATACGACGATCACGCAGTGTACGCGCGCATAGTGCACCACTGAAGAGCAGGAGGATACTCTCTCCTAAATACAGATAGGAGCAGCAGTTGCGAACAAATTTGTGAACCACTCTCAGCATAGCTGTATGTGCACATTCCACATATGTTGCAACAAGCGATGTACACTCATCGAACGGACGGCGGAAGTGCCACTTATTGATTGATTGATTGATTGATTGATTGATTGATTGATTGATTGATTGATTGATTGATTGATTGATTGATTGATAACGCACATAAAAAGAGAGAGAGTCTAGATGTAAAGAAGAGATACGCTTGCCACAGACGCCATGACTGCCTTAATGCCGAAGAGCGTTAAAGAGAACGAAGAAATGTAAAAAGCATCGACGCAGACAAGTACCGGAAGACATGACACGGCCGCATTACTTTTAGTGACACTAAAGCCATCGCCCGGCCATGAAGCAGGTAATAGTTCCGACAAACGCAAATGAGCACCACGGAGGTGCGCTTATCCAGGATAAAACGAAGCAGTAAGAGCGCCTGACACAACGCCGCCTAACAGTACACGAAGGCTGCCTTTTAGGGCAAGATGCGTTTCGGTATCCAGGCATAATGTCTAAAAGGCACGTTTCAAATCTCTCTTGTCGACAAGTACCATCAAAGGGGTGGGTATCGAAGGACCAGGGAGTCAGTGCGTGTTCGTGCGCTCTCACCTGCACTATACTTGCGGCACCACATGATCAGACACGTTTCTGCACTCTTCGCAGCCATACCCACCTTTATTCAGAAGCACGCGACCATTTTCTACGTCAGGTCACAGTGCAGCAGCGTTGATTTCCGCGCGCCCGGCAAATATCTATACATATGCACGAGAGATCTCGCATATATATATATATATATATATATATATATATATATATATATATATATATATATTGTAAGCATAAGAGGTGAAGATTAACTGCACGACAAATTGCAGAGTTCAGCTCTAATCGATTAAAAAACTTCCGCTAATCTTCTTCTTTGTCCTTCTTATTCAGCTTTAGGACACGTGTGCAAGTGAAATCCAAGCCGAGCAGCAATCGAATAACGTTCTTTAGCATCAGTCCTAAGAAGAACACCTTTTGCAAAACATATACAACTCGGAAACGTGCTGCGAAATACATCCGAGCTCCGATTAATCGTTTCTCAAAAGCCCGCCGCCCTCTCTCAAGTATCTCGGGAAGGTTTACATGTAGCGCCAGTGGAAGATCTTTCGCACACTTTTTAAAACGTGCATACGTCAAAATCGGTGCTATAGCCTCGAAATTTGTCGCCATTGCATGCGTCTTCATTATTACGCAGCGTCATTTTTGAAATTGCAGCACGTGTATCCCACTGAATAACGAAGTTAAAGAATAAATCGCTTTCAGTTAGCTACTGCAGGCCTTGCCGGACGTTTCACGCTAGTAATTTACACTTTTACAAGAAACACAACAGAAAAGGCCCGACACTGACGGCTGTCACAGGCGGGGGCTTCTTGTTCTTTTTTTTTTCATACTTAAAATAAATAGCGACGGCAGACTATAAACACTTCTTCAAAATGTGTTGAGCCTTCCGTTCTTTCTCTATTTCTCCGTTAAACGATTCCCAGACACTGCGGCATATACGGAAATGAAAAAGCGGATCTAGCTGCACGTAGAGGTATATGCTTAAGGAAAATTTGACGGACACACTTCACTAAGTCAGATGCATCAGCAATGACAAAGAAGAACGCCCACCGAGAGAGGGATCAGTTATGGAATCTTTCGCCTCAAGACCTCTTTCTCCGCTCCATAGACCCTGACTTAAAAACAAGACTTCCGCATCACCTTCCTTGTCACCTTGAGACACTCTATCATCGTCTTCGCCTCAACGCAGCATTCACCAATAGCTACATGTGCCGCTTTGGTTTGACCACTGACCCATACTGTGATAACTGTGGTGCTCTAGAAACAATAGAACATATTTTATTAGATTGCCAGGCATACAGAGATGAAAGAACTTGTCTCGAAAGTAGTATATGCTCAACTTCCCAAGCACCGCTAGATCTCAGGAATATACTCGGACCTACGTCTTCTCCTTCTCAGCAACGTAAAATTTTAAAATTTCTGTTCCGATTCCTCGAGGACATTCACCGCATTGATAAACTGTAAATTAACTTACATCAGCATCATTACGTTGTGACATGTACATACCACGATCATATTATCTTCTTATTTTTTTTCCCCTTCTCCTTTTCTGCCCTCCTCCTCCTAGGGCTTTTCTGTCCTCACTCCCCTCCTCTATACAGAGTAGCATGTAGGCGCCTTTAGGTACGCCGGCAGAATTCTCTGTTTTTCATTAAAGAGCTTTTTCTCTCTCTCTCTCCGTTAAACGATCGATGCTTTGTTGAAATTCTTCAGTTGAGCCTTTTGCAGAGATATATGCGCGCAACTTTATTTCATTTTCTATTACACGCGTTAACGAACTGTCGACATTCTTCTCCCATCGCAGTTGTGTGTCGTTCTACAGCGCTCACGTTCGCGTCCCGCACCGCGTTTTGAAACACAACGAGTATACGTGCTCGCATAGGAACACGTATATTCGTTATACGTACACCATGACGAGTACAGAACGACTACGAGTAAGAGCGGACCTCAGTCTCCTGGACCGGTTCAATTCACTTTGCGAGAAGCCGACCGAATATAGGCGCGCCAACACAAGGCACGAAGGTTACAGAAGCTTAGGTTATGCGCTTCAAAAATAGATCCGGTGACGATGTCGTCTTCATGCATTCCATAATCCCGTATGTATAATATACAGAGCAAGTCACCTGCCCAGATGGTTATAGTAAGCCGATTTAGTCCGCCAGCCAGGTCGGTGAGGCGCACGCGCACACCGAACTCCGCGGTAGTAGGCAAAGAAAGATTAGCTTCTTTGCACGACAATGTGACTTGCTGAGCGCACGTTTTAACGGCTGCCCCACACCCCTTAATAAAACCGAATCGACAGGCAACGTTGCGAGTAAGTTGCATAGGTACAGCCCACTCCGTTTAAACGTCAACGAAGTTCATCCAAATTATTTAAAAAAATTATTATTATATAAGACAGCTTCGCACTATACGCCGTTTCACACATCATGTGCAACGCTGTGGAGGCTAGCAAGACTTCTTGCAGTATATGCGTTCGCATTAAGAAATAGTTCCATGTTCTTACCGCACAGAATAGATTTTGTCTTTTCGTTTTTAGGCTATGTAATAAATGATTATGTTTAGTGCCTCACAAATAAACAAACACCGTTATACGACTGTTATTGCATGGCCGGATCGCTTAGCGTCTTGTTGTTTTCGTTTTCTGGTATTTCATTTGCACGCCGTCGCGACGCGGCACGCGTATAGGCTCGTGCGAGCGTTTACAACGACGAAAACGGACCACGAGACGCGCGGACTAACACATTTTGATGACCGGACTTCTTGCATAGCTTCCACAGCGTAGCACCTGATGTGTGAGAAGGAGCGTAGTGGTGCCAAGCCTTCAGGAAGTGCGGAGCTGGGTGGCCTTCTTTGTTTCTTTTTATTTTTTCTTTCTTTCTTTTTCTGTCTTGTCTCTGTTTTTTCTTTTTTTTTTCGTATCTCTTTACTCCTATTTCTTTCTCTTTCTCGCTCTTTCTATCTTTCTCTTTCTTCCCTTTCTTTCTCTGTATTTCTGTGTTTCTCTTTTTTTTTATGCTGTGCTTTACTCTCTCCCCTCCTCATCATCCTCACTTCCCTTTCCCGCTCCTTGCTATATTATACTATACAAGGCTATGCTATGCTATATTAGCGTTCCTGGATAGTCGAGCGGTTACGACGCTCATCGCGGGAACGCGGGTTCGAATCCCGCCTCGGCAAGAAATTTTTTTCGACAAGAATTTCTCTTTTTCTCGCCATTTCGCTCTTCCTATATATATATGTGTGTGTGTGTGTGTGTGTGTGTTCCCTTCCTGTGTCCCCGTTGTTTACTTGCCCTGTGCGTTTCATCATGCTTAACCAACACGCCCAAGTTCTTTCCATTGTGTGTGTGTGCGTGTGTGTGTGTACTCGTCCATCATCATAGTTATTGCATACTACGCCGGACAGGTCGCAGCGCGTGTACTGGGCGTGAAGCAGAAGAGGACGAGGAGAGCGCGTGCCGGTTCATGATGATAGTTTTTTTTGTCAAGAATACAGGCATAATGAAAAGCCTAACAGCTCCGCCGTAAAATGATTCCAGCCCGGTCAGAAGGTTTACCAGCTAGTGACCGTTTCGGCATTTTACGTGTATGCTCGAATCGGCTTTAGAAATACCCTAACGCACCGTTCTGTAGGGCAGGGGTTCTCAAACCTTCTGGCCTTGGGGAACCCCAGCGGCTTTTCCAGAGTACCGCGGAACCATTAGCTTTTTCATGTACTCTCAGCACGAGGAAAATCGACATTGAACGGGGCGATGACGCTTCTCGATGCACGCAACCACAGTATTGAAGCTGCTGCATTGGCCTGTTGCCTTTAATCTCGAAGGCCGTCGTTGTTGATGTGGAACTCGCTATAACACATAGACAGACTTGCTTCACCGCGCACGTGTTACAAACAGCGCTCAAGAGCATCGCTCCTGCGTTTGGTTGCCAAGGGTCCGCAAATCGCCAATTTCATAGCACGCTAGACGACGAGTCTTTACTGCCGCTACCGCGTGGGTCTCTCGCTCCCCGCAGACACCCGATGTGCGGACGGGACGCGTGCGATGGCTCCTCTAAAGGCAAAATTTCTTGCAAGTTTTCTGGTCTAAGTCAATAAATTAGGTGTTAAAGAGGGTGAAACGGGAGCGAGTTGCATTCGTTCTGACCGCTCGCGGAACCCTAAAATGTCCGCGGAACCCAGTTTGAGAAGCCATGCTGTAGGGCATCAAATAAGGTGCAACCACCGACGTGATTTTTTTTTCTCTCGCTCTCTCTCTCTCTCCCTATCCAGAGACCGGTCTTCAAGCAGAATTAAACCAGAGTGCGCTTGAAGACTGTGCCACGACAAACGCCACTAATGGTGCTCTCCGTGATGCAGGTTGCACACGACCATCGTGGTCTGTGCAATAAACAACACCGCTGCGTTTACAGCAAATTGGTCCAACTCCTTCAGAGCAAAGATTGAAGGATCACGACGTCGGTCATCCAGCTGTCCTCATCACCATATCGCTCCAGAAAGCGCAACCGGCCCTTCTGCAAACATGCGCATCATATACACGGTCTTTGCATTAAAGGAAAAAAAGAAAGCCCCAAAAGTGTCACTGTTTCTCGTTCCCAGTATACACATCTGCCATCGCCAGAAATAAATAAAGCTTCTCAATTATTGCAGACGCTTACCTTGACACTCGCGCTTCTTCAGCGATATTGCCACATGGCGCAGCAACCCACACCGGGGAAGATGGGGCGACAGATCTGCCTGCCGGCTTCGAGATTTCTTCCACGCACACTCGCCGATCCTGAGCAACCTACAAAGCCGTAAGTTTCGTATGTTCTGTCGTCTGACTAGGGTGGCAACATTCATGTGGCTGCTGCCTAAATGCCTAAGCGTCGGATGACATCGCCAGCTTCCCTTTTCTAGCGCTAGAATCGTGTACTATGTATAAACTATGGCAGGGCATGATGTGATGTCAAAGTAGATTCTGCACAAAGCAGCTACCCATTTCGGTTTCGATTTCGACCAATCGTGTATCGGTTATTCATAATTATTCACGGATCTCTCAGCAAACTGAACCACACCAGCTATTGCCGAACTGTCAATACTATTTCAAAACGGAAATATCCAAGTATGGTCACAAATACGCCGGAGTTCCCCTCTATCACGCAAGGTTATCAGCTAGAACAGATGACAGCCATTCTATAATGTATATGTGCATGTGGTACTGACGGTGGGGTCCCTTAAATTATATAGGGAGAGGAGGGGTCGAGCCCCCCATGACATTAAGCACGGGCTACATACCTCCACAACACTGAAGCAGTGTTTGCCTCTAAGCATACTCAAGCTTTATCTCAATAAAATTTGGCTAAGCAACAAAGCTGCGCCTGGAAGTGTGCGCTTGTGTACCCCGATAGATGAGGGAAAAATTCTGGTCACCTAGCCATCCTCACACAACAGGCGACACCGTCGTAAGTCCGTACGAATGTATCACACGCGTGGTCGCTGACGACCTCGCAATGACGTTTATCTCGCTTACGTTAGTGCAGTACCGGAACATGTAGAACCGAAAATCGGCACGTCGTAAGCTCGCGTATAATGGCCGGAGTATAGAAACCATGCATTCGGAGTCATACAGTGGTCGTCACCTTGCTGCTGTCGTCGCACACATGCGCGCGTCAGGCAGGTTATATCGTATTACAGAAACACGCTGGTCCACCTGGTAACGCTTTCCGCAATCACAAACGATGCTGGGTAGCTATAGCTACCATCGAAGTGCGTCGCCTGACATCTATTCCCGCGGTGCGTGGGACCTGCTAACTTTTATCTTAAACTCAATTACCTTGGCGTGCCGCGAGCAACGAGATGTGCTCCACTTGTGCAGGGTCGTTCGCTTCAAGAGGAAACATATCTCGTTACAACATTAAATTGAGCAAATGTAGCAGGCTGAATTCGGCCCGAAATCCAGCGCACAAAACGACGGTCTACGCATTCGACGGCATCCAAGCCGCACGTAAGAAGAAATTATCAAGTCACACTGAGCTTCATTACTATAATGAGGTGTCTCCCGAAACAACCATGGCCACTCGCTTGCAATACTCGGTATTTCCCGAAATAGTTACAGAGCCTGGGCTCGCCGCTTGAGAAATTCAGTTGAAGCAGGTGGTGCAACGAGCATGCATTGTCACGAAAAGCTCGGTACCCAGCCAATTAGCGCCAACATCCCGTTGTCCTTTTTTTTCCTCCCTTTTTTTTTCGCTAAACCCCACCGAATACGTTTCTGACGCCGATACAGTATATGTACACCAAAACACAAACGCTGGCAAGCGGGCGTCCCAAACTAATGTCTATATGTACATTTTAGAAAAGCCCTTCAGGGGATATACTGCGAGAGAAAACAAAATGATAAACCGCCACGCGCTTTTTCTCGACTTCGAGCCAAAGGATAACAAGCTACCACGCACAGCAAGCAGGCGATGCAGTACCTTTAACATAGACGGGTGGTCGGACGGATGAGAAAGCCTTAAAAGGACCACTGCAGTTGCATTAGATCCCTTTGTAACAAGGTGCCCTTCGGCTGATAAATATCTACTATATGCTGCGCGCCTGCAAATTCACCTAGCGGGAAATCTTGTGTATACATGCCTGTTAGAAGTATACAGCCACGCGGTTTGGCTCGTTGTAGTTTGTGAATAAAGCAAATAAGCAAACGTATACTATCGCATCCATGTTTTGTCAAACGTAATCGGACTTCCACCTAATTTTTTTTTAATTGAGGTCGTAGTTGTTCTTTATTTTACTTTTTGAGAATAAGCTTTTCTGTAAAAATTCGTTCATCTAGTTTTTTTTTTCGCTTCTTGTAGGAAGACAATGATGTCGTTCTAGGATTTTCCCTTTTATCAAGTTTCTGTGTGAAATAGAAAACGCGCCAACGTGCATCAAAGCTGTACTTTTTATTCATTTGGCCCGGGCTCGGAATTTTAACTTTCTTTTTCTTTCGCGAATAGCATAAAAAGGGCATGGATGTAATCAACAGTGAAGCGTATCAAAATCAGCACAAAATATTCTCAACACAACACTTTCTAGTTCGCATTTAATTCGGCCGTGAAATCGGAAAATATTGCGGTATAAGCAATAGCAGGACGCCGGCATCGCCACCTTTAAGTCTTTCTTTTATTATTGGAGGGGGGGGGGGGGGGGGTCGGGGGGTCGGGGGGGGAACGTTTCTAGGGAATAAAATTTTCCGTTCCGTGCAGTTTTAACGTGCCTACATAACATATAAAAAAATCTATCTATCTATCTATCTATCTATCTATCTATCTATCTATCTATCTATCTATCTATCTATCTATCTATCTATCTATCTATCTATCTATCTATCTATCTATCTATCTGTCTATCTATCTATCCGCCTACGTGTGGAGGACAAAATTGGCATGGGAGGGTAAGAGGATTTGACGAATATGACTGGTCTGGTCATGACGCGAATAACGTGAAAATCCTGTCGCGTACGTCGTCAAACCCTGTCCACCAGACACCTGTGGCTCATACCCGTATACCACAGGCCACGGTAAGCGGGTATGCGCCACAGGTGATTGACAGTTTATATCTTCCCAGGAACGGCGAGAACAGACATAGGTAATTTAAATGCGAGAGCGTAAACGAAAACAGACATCGAGAGCATTGACCCGACGAATGCAAGGAATAAAAATCAGGATCCCAGAAGGAGTCGAACCAAAGCATTCTACGTGGCAGTCAGGTGTTCTACCACAGAGCCACGCCAGGTCTTGAAACTGCTTTGCAAAAAGACCCTATATGCAGGCCTAATTTCGGTTCAAAGTTAATTGTGGTTTCAGTGCTGGCTATCTAATTTTATAACAAGGCAATAAACATTACATCTGTACTCCTATAATACAGGCGTCATGTCGGGTTAACGTCAACTGTTGTTCCAGTATTGGCTCCACTTTTACAGCAGTCTAATAAATATTACATTTGTGCTCCTATGATTCAGCAAGCTATATTCAAGCGTTGCTCGACTCCGGAGGAATGGGCTAACGAAAGTTACGTATGATATTCACATCATCGCACCGTAAAGGGCACTTCGTTTCGATAATACTGACGTCTGGGCTCTAACGTGAGTGTAACGTTACGTCAGACCACAAGTCACCTTTAAACACCAGTGCGGTCGACGTGCTTGGTAAGCCCACGATGTGCACAAAACTACTACGTATACAAAAGCACGTCGATCCACCTCGTAACGCTTGGCTTAAAACCAAAGAATGCAACACAGACAGCTACTCGCTGACTGCTTCGCAGAAAACCGATTCCCACAAGGCGTGGGATCAGCCGAATGTTTTCGCTGTTGTTTATTACCGTAGTAATTATGACCTAAATTGAAATGAACTTAAGAGGATGAAAAAGCACCCTTTCCGTCGGAGGTCAGTTTGGCCCTTTATGTATTGTGGATAAAGCAAATGAGGAAACATAATATCGCACCGATGTTTTGTCTGGCGTACGCGGATTTCCGTCCAATTATTTTTTTACTTGAGACCGGAACTAAATTCCACCGACGGAAGGGGCGCTTTTTCTTCCACTTCAATTCCTTTAAATTTAAGTCCTAATTGCTATACTACAGTTGAAACAACAAATAACGTCCCATATGCTTTCCTTGGCTTGAATGTCTCTTGGATTAATGCGGCTGTACCTAACAAAGAAACTAGCCCTTCGAAAAGAATTCCCTTCTTTCGATCAACCAGCCATACCACGATACATCCCGAGTACTGAAATAAATACAACGTACACAGGGAAAATAACCCACTGCGATGCCGCAGAGTTTATTTCCACTGAGGTTGGACGGACACTGCCACTTTTCGGTATAAGAATGCGGTTGGCGCGCTGCACACTCGTGCACGTAACATCAACGGAGATTCGCTTCTCATCACGGCAACTATAAATACTGACGATACGAGAGAGAGAGGGGGGAAGAAAAAATAGTATCTGAAAAGCTGTTGAGGGGCGTTGTCAGAGCCTTCCGCATTCTGCCCAACTGAGTCATTTGCTCGCAGAGTTGGGCTTTTTGGTTCAACGCGCTTGTTCAGCATGGCGATCAATCATTCCGCTTCTCCGCCGAGGGCTTAGACGAGAAGCGCAGCCCTTTCGACGACTGCGCTTCTCGCTGCATCCAGGGCTGCCGCGCGATGGGTAAAGGTAAATTCTCGGAGTGCGCGCTGTTTTCGCTGTATAGGGCACTGAGTGAAGTATATATAATATATACAACAATCTCGCGAAGAAATGAAACACCAGTGGTACAGCTGCAACGAGAACCTTAATGACGTACGCAAAATATAACGTTGCGCTCGTGGAAGAGTGGTGAAAACGTTTTCAAAAATCAACACTACACGATCCCCTATTCCATATCGCACGATCTTGCCGTTTTACGAGCCTGAATTTAACTTTATAGTCCGCGTGTCGTTCATTCGTGACATTACGAATCCAGTGCCGAGTTTAGGAGACTTTGTCTGTACAAGAGACAGCGGCTCCGCGATTATGTAAGCCACGTGGGCGTTGGCAGGGGAGTGCAAAAGGGGCACTTGAACCCTCAGGCCATACCAGCAGTTACCCTGACACAAGCTAAACGAGCGCTCCCCCCTCCCCCAACCGCGATGCAACACAGGTTTGCAGCCCCCCAAGGCAAAATCCTGCCGACGCCCATGGTAAGCCATCAATGACTTGCTGCCACTATACCGTTACGAACAGTTTTATAGCGTAAGAACCTTTGTCACATGCCCGTGAGCAGAAATAACGCTTGCGCAGAAACACTGAGACGCCGGAGCTTTCGTTTTCCTCAAAAAAGAACTGCGTGTCTCTCCTTTCAACTATATCAAGCCCTGAGCAGCTATATCAAACACACATCGCAGCGCATCGTGACTCTTTCTCATTGTTGTGGTACAACGCGCACATTACAGGCTTACAGCAGCTAAAGAGCACTCTTTGTCTACAGCAAAACTGTGATCGCTTCGTCACGCGACTATTGACACGTCGTGCCATGCCATATGCAAGATATAAAGTCATCCGCGTCCACGTCAGTTTTTTTGCAACGCTATTCACTTAGCTAGAAGCGGAACAAGTGCCCAGAACGCACGCGAACACACGAAGCATCCCAAAACCAGAATTTAAAAGAAAAACTGCTGAACCGAAACCCGTAAAGAGTGAACTGAAATACGTTAAAAAGTTCAGCGTTACGGGATTGGGTACGCACTATGCAAGCCTTTGCGTTGCTCAGGTACGCACGCGCGTATGACGTATACGTAATGGCAACAGGGGATTTTAGAATAGCGTACGCAAAGCTTTGCGTTAGCGTTTGTCGCCACTGCGCATGCGTCGTACGCTATCCTCGTGCGGGCCCTCGTAAAGTGACGGAAATAGCGGGCGACCGCAAGGACCGCTAACTTAGCTCACGATATTCTAAATCTGGCTAATATACGCGAGTGATTGCGTACGCAAAGCATTGAGCACCCTATTCTATAGCTGCCTATAATTGCTGGCGCATAACGACCTGCATTTTCTGAAATGGGATTTAATACATAGTGTTTTGGCGCGAAGTAAATGCCAACGCAATCAACGTGAACAATACTGCTGGAACCAATAGGGACCGTGTGCCCCCACGAAAGCAATCGAGACTCACGTGTGTAACAACTAGAGGCGTTAAAATCAGAACGAGACGCAGGATGATCGGTCAGCAATGGTCTTTATTAGGATGTCACCCTCACATTGGCGTTTGCTCGCACTAACCGGCAAACATTCCCATTCGCATTGTTAGAATGATGGACGCACGCCGAGCAACACGCGCAATCGTGTCGCCGCATCGCAGGAACTTGAGCAGCTGGATGCCCTACACGAAAATGTGGCGAAGGGAACCGCCAGCGCTTCTTGACACTTCGTTCGCCAACAGGTGACCGCGGCGTGACAGGTGATCGACCCCCCAGAGCCGGCACCCAAACAGAAAAGAGCGAGAACAAGCGGTGAAGGAAAAAAATAACGCCACCGCGCACGGCGTTTGAAATTGGCCGACCGCCCCGACGGGAGCCGGCCATGCGGCAGTAGTAAGCAACAAGACATGCGCGGGCGCAGACGAAAGAAGCACCGGATTCGCGGCAGCCAGACGCCATGTGCGTGCTGTCCCAAACGATGTCTGCCCCCCCCCCCCCCCCCCCCATACTTTCCGCCTCCGAAATGCCGTGCGCTATGTTAATTCTGCAAGACGAAGGAGACGAGCGGCTTGGGAAAGCGCAGCACCTGTGCGGGAGTCTGTGGCGTGTCCCAGCCGCATTTAACCCCGTGCCCGCGCCACGGTTGCCGCCGATGACCGCACTGCACGGCCTGCCCGCGATCGACCTCGCCGCGCTCCATATGCGACGCGGGGCACGTGGTCGTCGCACACGGGGCTCGGATATGCATCGCGGTGAAAGCCAACAGCGTGTCTTCCGAGCGGGGCACGCCCAATGCGAGCGAAGCGAAGAATATATAGAGAACACGCCGTCCATCTGCAACCGGCGGACGAGACATACGGCGACTCGGGACTGCACGACAACGACCACCGCTCTCGCAGGCTCAGCGGTAATCGAAGACGCCGATTCGTAGTTAACCCAACAGCCTGAACAATGTACGTGACCTGACCAATGTACGTGTGCAACAGGCCTTGACGATCTCTCGAGAAACTCCCAAGGGCAAATCGGAGAAAATGCGTTCGTTCTCTCTCTTTCTATGGATTGTAAAGCTCCGCACTCCTATAGTGATTCAGGACAAGTAATAAAGTTGATGTATATATAACTGGTTTTCATGTGTGTCGTTTTTCTTCTTCGTACTTGGAACAAGCAGTGCACCACGGACAAATGAAAAGGCCGGACATGTACAGCACGCGTAATTTGCATAGCGAAGGCCTCTGTTCATTTAGCAGTCGCCGCTTTTACCTACGGATCTATCATCTGAATGCAAGACCACGTCAGCGCAAGTTTTACACACAAGCCGCTCGAGGTTTTGTTTGCACTGCACAGTGCACACACAAGTGGGGACTGTTTAAACGACGCATTGAGTGCATGCAACCAGCCGGGCCGGGCCGCGGCCGGGCCTGTGCACCGGCGCCCCCTGCCACCCGCAGTCTCTCCCTTCATCGGTAATATGTAAAAATACGGCGCCCTCGGGTGAATCGAGAGGGAAAATCAGCCCGAACACCGCTACGGCAACCTTCGCCTATAGCGACAACGTCGAAAGGCGTGTCAACCTCGATCCCACGACTACCCCAACCTCTGCACAACTCGTGAGCTAACGCAGGAGATACTTGAGCAAGGCGCACCAAGAAAATAGAGAAAAACCTCACGGGGGGAAGCGACGGGGGGTGACGCGTCCTCGCCACTTCTTTCGTGACCGCGGCGGCGAGGCAGCAATTAATCTAATCTAATCAGCGTCCGCACGAGCCGTCAGCGGGCGACGTCAGCCGCAGTCGACGACGGTCGCCGCGAGCACGCGTCGCGGCCTCCCTTGCCCTTTTTGCATCGCAAATGTCTGGTATACGAACTTGCGTGCGACGGTGCGAGCGCCCCGCGTAGTACAGCCAATGCGGGTGAAATCCACTGGCTGACGCAGCCCGCCTATGTGCTCCCTCCACATCCTCACACTGGCGCCGATCACGGGCAGATTAAAGCTCTGAACACCACTGCATCTCGGGGACTCGAACCGCGGGATCTCCCGGGTTTTGATCCCCGTCAGCGTTAACCGGATGTCAGCTCGGATAGAGGCTAAACGCCCGAAGCTTGTGCTGAAATTTCAAATTAAAGCCTTTCGCCAGGATGCGACTGTCGCGTTGCGTGGCTTCGACACATGCCGAGATGACCTGACGCCGCAGCGGTATGTCCCTAACGTGCTCTTCCACTGTTCAGCTAAACAGCGCATCTCAGGATCTATACCGCAACAATAGTTTTTTTTCTCCTTTCACTGCGTTAGTTGTTATCCGTGGGTTCTTCTTGCTTTCACGTACATCTGTAAAATGAAACAAACAAAAATTGATTAAAACGCCCCACTCGCATAGGCTGTTTCTCCACTGCATGTTTATGAGAGGCTCGTTCGCATTATTATTATTATTATTATTATTATTATTATTATTATTATTATTATTATTATTATTATTATTATTAACCACTGAACATGCTTTTTTATAAAAGTATACGTGGTGCATGCGTGTTTTTCTGAAATTTCTCCCTTTCCTAAAAAAAAGAAAAGCACACTAATAAAACTGCTTTCCAAATTTTATTCGAGCCGCTGAAGGTGGCTACAGAAACTACGCATTTCTAGCTCATCCCTTCGTATTCCACATAACGCTGGAGCATAAAGTGCTAATCGCATTTAGCAATCTCGGCCGACCGTGAAATGCGGAACCGTGCCACAGCCTGTTGGTGCGCGGATACGCACCACATAACCACGACAACGGAGTGCACTGAGCCAGATCGCCCCTGCTCGGAAACGGAAGAAAAACACCCAAGACAGTCTTCCGCCTCCCATCAAGCTTCACGGACGACAACCGGAGGCGCATTTGTTTCCATTCCCCCTTTGTCAGCAAACATTTTTCGTTGTACGGGACAGGTATACGAGACAAAAGAGGGAGGGGATATAGGAGAGCGGGGTGGGGGGTGGGGGGCTACGCGACGTGACTTTTGCTGCCATTATTTTCACAGACGATCCCGTTACAGTATACGAACGGGTCAATAAAAGCAGCATTTCTATGTCACCAGCGATGCCATAGAAACGTTTGTGGTCGCCTCTCCAGTTCGCGCGTGCCCTCCAGATGACGCGCGTCTTCCTTCACCCGAGACGGTGTCCGATGACAAGAGTCGCTCGAGGTCATGGGTTCGATCCGTGGCCAGGGCGGCCGAATTTCAACAGGGACAAAATACGAAAACCCACGCATTCCCACTTAAATTTAGACGTCCGTTGGAAAACCTGGAATGTTCATGTAATTAATCCGGAGTCCGCGTCCCTATGTATTCTTGGTTGCGGCGCGTAAACCGCCAGAATTTAACGACCTGACGAATTCAAAGCGCCCTCCGTGACGACCACCTTTCCACATGCGCTGCCGGAGTGCTGCCTACGCACGACAGGCAGCGAGACGTGACGTAGCACGCGAAAAACGCGTGGTGGCCGCGAGAGTGTGATACCGCGTCCGCTGACGACCGCAGTGGGCTGGTCGCGCGCCCGTTACGTAAGACCGCCAGTAAAAGGCCAAGCCGCAACCGGCTCGCTCACGTGGCCTTTGCATGCCTGTTGAGAAGGGGAGCTCGAAGAACTCCCCTCTCGCCGTCTACGATACAACCGCCGTAAAAGACTACGCAAGTGGAGCAGCGGAAAAGCAGCGACATGCATGACGCAATTCGGTCGCTCATTCTCGCGCTGCAGACCTCCTCGCCACGCCCTTGCTCAAGAACCGCGCCGACTTAGTTCCGTGTGTGCGTACGCACGTTTTCACTCTCGGTTGAAACTCGTTGCCGGATTTCGATCACGTTTCATTCGACTGCCGGCGCGCAGCCGCCGCGGGACGGAGAAATTGGTGCGCGTGCGGTTGACGCTGCCGACGCCGCTCCCCGAGGCAGTTGGTGCCGGCGCGCTTCGGTTTGAGGCCATGTTTAACGCTTGCGGTCGCGTCACGTACGAAGCATCGGTATCGACCGCCACTCACTATGTCTCATATACACTAGCACGCACTGACAAAACAGCGCGACTACGAATAGGCTCTTCGCACGCCAGACGAACAATGCATGCATGCGCGATTGTAGTGCGTAAATGGTCATAAACGCGGTTCGTGTATTCTGACCACGAACAGTGCACGGCAGTGCAGAAGCCACCCAGCCCGGCGTGAGCTGCGGAAATTCGGCGAAGACGAGCTCCACGTTAAGGGTTTCACGTCAGGCG
This sequence comes from Rhipicephalus sanguineus, assembly GCF_013339695.2. NCBI lineage: Eukaryota > Metazoa > Arthropoda > Arachnida > Ixodida > Ixodidae > Rhipicephalus > Rhipicephalus sanguineus. The sequence goes on along the minus strand of NC_051176.1, from coordinate 215,345,615 downwards.
CAAGTGGAACCATACATGCGCACAAAAACGGGACGCGGTCAGGAGGCCGAGATAACCTAAACTAAGCTTGATAACGTACTGAAGCTTTAATAGAAAGGCACAGGAAACGTTAAACTTGCGCAATTCGTGCCGCGTGTGGACACGACTGCCCTGACGAGACTTGCAGTTTTCGCTAGCTGTCAAGCGAGTGCCTTTGGCTCATTAAGATTGCATACCCTGCGTTTGCGAAATCGGAAGAGCCCCCATCCTGTATACGCCAAACCTTCACTACTCGTTCTTCTTATCTTACTTTCTTTTAACAAGTTAAGCAAAACTGGGCAATATTACATAAAAAAAAATGTTGCAGTGGCTTAGCTCGGCTATGCTAGGATAACGTAACGTTAGCAAAGGTTCAGCTAATTATTCTTAGCTTTCTTGATTGTCCAGGATTAGCTTGATTATCATGCTTACTGCTGCTCCAATGACACACACACACGGTATACGTATTATGTGGCACATGTATATTTATTTTGCCAGGCAACTACTTCGGGATCGTTAAGCTTCTCCGCCCTTCTGCACCGTTGAGCAGCATTTGCGCTCTCTACCACACTGGCAAACGCCAGTCAGAGGCGCTATCAAGCGGCTCCAGCGCAGTGTCAGACGGCGACTGCACAGCGAAGGCGAATAGCTGCGCGCGCGCCGGCGCCAATACGTCTGCCAAGGCTACGACGTCACTCCTCTGGAAAGCGCAGACCAGCGGCGCCGGAGTGCGCGGGAGTTGCCGGCTCCAGTGCGTGACATCACTGATTCTCGCGCACGCGCAGCGCGGCTCTTGAGGATCCACGCGAAACTGACTCGGCTAGGCCAGTGTAGCTAACTCTACAAAAAGTGAAGGTCAAAAGCGACTGGCGCAGAGGTCTGATCTGAACACATATGTAAGTACATACAAAGCACGACATGAGTTCGTATACGAATTTTCGATGCATTGTCCATCGTGTTCTTTTTTTGCACGCCACGGTAACCGCATTATAAACTCTGGCGACTAAACGGCCCACCTATCTGTATATTTGCACCCTCATATATTTGCTGAGATTGAGTTGAAGTTTTGAATGTAATGATGGGGCGAGAATAGAGAAACGCGGTTCAGAAGACAGTCCGTATTCGGTAGAATTGTCCGTATCCAGAACTATACGTAGAGCTTCTGGTATAGATGATTAAAAATTAGTTGTCATGACAAAGTTGGCGTCAAGAAAAAAAAAGTATACGAGCACTCACATATCAATTTACTTTTGAGAACTGCACTCTTGGGCTTTGTGAGCCGCCGAGATCCAGGAAGAGGACCCAAGAGATCGCTGAGAAACGGACCACTGTCCCAAACGACTGAAAATGGAAACGAAGAGGGAGTACGCGATCGGCAGCTGTAAAAAATGTGCCCGATGTCATCCTCGCGCTTTCGTTGATCTCAGCACGCAGCGCAACAGGAAAACAAGAAACAACAAAAAATAAGGCGTGAGATCGAAGGCTCAATGGAAGGGCACAGTTTCAACTGCGGGAGAGGCGACGCAAACGTACACGCAGCAGTCGTAGCGGATCTCGATCGATTTAACGAAGGCAAGTGCGACGGAGACAACTCATGAGTCTACAGTTGTTAAGCGAACAGTTCCGCGGCCTATCTTTTTTTTTTTTTGTCTTCCGTAAAACGACACTTTACGACAGGGCCTCTTTCATACAAATGATCCCGACCAGGCTTGGCTCGCAGGTCTGACGGTGACAGGTGAGAGTAAAGCACTCAGCGACTACCAAGGGCAACTAACGTTTACCATTTCCACTCCTCGTAGTGCACACCATGCCGGCCCTCTCTGTGACCAGAGGAATCGGTGAACCATAAGACTACACTGTAAAAAAAAATTACTCCCAGGTGGGAGTAAAATGCTTGTCCTCTAGCGACCCCCCCATTCGGAGTTTTTTATACTCCGGTCTTCCGGAGTAAAGCATTTACTCCGGCTGGCCGGAGTTATTGCGTGGCGTCTCCGGAGTGTTTCTGCCGCTCCTTCACTCCGGCTGGCCGGAGTTATTGCGTGGCATCTTCGGAGTATTTTTCACTGTTCTTTTACTCCGGCTGGCCGGAGTTTTTGCGCGGCACCTCCGGAATATTTTTTGCCGTTCTTTCACTCCGGCTGGCCGGAGTGACTGCGTGGCACCTTCGGAGTATTTTTCGCCGTTGTTTCACTCCGGCTATCCGGAGTTTTTTCGTGTCACCTCCGGAGTATTTTACGAATCTCCTTACTCCGTCCGGACGGAATTTCAGTGAGATGCATCGGGAGTATTCTTCTCTTTGCTTCGCTGCTACAGTTTCTTCACTCTATGCTGATCGTGTCACGCGTTGGTTACATAGGGGAATTCTCATCGAAACACTGCAGAGTCACTGTGTACTTTTATCCACAGACCTCTAGCAGATGAAAGTCAAGAGAACACGTGAGTTCTTATTATTTCATTTATTCACAATAAGCTGCAGTTTTCTGTTCATGAGCCAGCATTTGGGAAAGCAATACAAGAAACAAATATGCAAAAGGCCACCAAAAAACAAAGCAGAAGTCAGATCACGTGAAACCAACGGCGCTCAAGTTTTAAGCGCAGCGTGTCGAAATGAAGCCCAGAATGCTGCAAAAGAATGCACAACAAACGAAGGAAGCGTAGTCGCCGGAAACCATCCACGACGGACCGTCCATCAGATTCATTGACGACGCAAGGATTCAGCTGATTTCTTCCTGCATAATTTAGCAAAAAAGTAGTACATGAGAACTAAGTCATTCCACAAACACGAAAACTGAGGACACTGAAGCCACAGATACTCATTAAATTACATACAGGGTGGCAGTCCATGAGAACACCCAGGTTCTTACAGCATAGTCAATACTAAAATTAACGACAAACTTTGACAGAGCAGCACTAATTAAACGGACCACACAAAGTACACAATATCACAAAGAAGTCAATATAAAGAAGCACATACCACGTACTCTGGTGTCAGCCAGCCGCTCTATGATAAAAACACACCTCCGCGCCGCGAACAAAGTGCAAAACACGCGAAACTTTTCCATACAATTATAAATCGATACCTCTACTTCTGCTCAGTCTTTCAAAACTTTCTTTTTCACTAAAATGAGCGAATTTCAGTACTCTCGACGAAAGTATCACGAATGCCTCTCCCGATTAACTTGCTAATTTTATAAAATATCATTACTGGTTATTACAGTTGCATTTCAATCTGTTCTTATCGTCCTACTTCCCGCATATTAGGCGCTTCCAGTTTTTATGCTTACGACCGCTCCATAAGAAAAGCGTTCCTCTATTCTGCTTTCCAAAACAGGCTTCGAGGCAAGTTGGCGTTGTACCTTTCTTTCTTAATTTGCTGCGCCCGCTCTGTCATGAAACTTTTCGTAACGGACATCTTTCAAAATAGTTATTGCCTGGTAAGACGACGATGTGTACACAACTACTGCACTTAGAAAAACACGTCGATCCACTTCGTAACGCTTGGCCCAACACACACACACAAAAAATGCAGCCTCGCTCACTGCTTCGCATGAAACCGATTGCCACAAGGCGTGGGATCTGCCGAATATTTAATACCTTGTTATTCTGTCTACATGTTAACATTGTCTCCCAACATTTGAAAAGGATACCCTACGTCTCTTATTCGATCTTCGGCTTTCTTTACGCAATGCTTCGCCGATCGCACATGTTGTTCCTCCGGTGTACATCGTGCAATCTCCTGTTCCCGTTTTGCTTTCATTTTCTTTTCGATGCGTCGCGGATTCTAATATTTCAAGAGCTATCTTCAGTCTCTGTATTTCATGTAGCTTGATGCAACGAGGGCCGTCGTTGGCGTCCGGTGCACGAACAAGGCCGTCGGCAACGGCGATTGCAGACGGGAACCGATGGAACTGGATCTACTCCCCATGCAGCTTTATCCCTATTTGCATAGCTGTTTGTGCCGCCTGCAGTTCAGCCTGTCTGCTCAGGCTTGGTTCCCGGGGCCTTTCGGCAGCGCAGGACACAAGCGACGAGAGCACAATGAAGCGCAGCCAACATCCAGCACCGCGTCCCCGCAGCTAGCGCCTGCTCCTTTCTGGCACTCACATGCCATTAGTCCGCGCCTCCACCCCCAACCTGTTTCTGTGCCAAGCGACCCCTGCCTTCCTTTCGCATTCCCCGTCACCCGCAGACTGGTCTCGGCACCCCTCTCTCCCTTTCTTTTATGGACGGACCACATTCTCGGAAGTGTCAATTACATTCCTACATTGATATTTCAGATGCCACTTATCATATGAAATAATTTTTTTCGCCAAAATGAGCACGTATATGCATTCTAAAAATCTGTACCAAACACATTTCTCTAGCTCAATTCGTTAAATATATAAAAAATTAATACTGGTTTCAGTTTTTCATGTCCTATTAGTTCCGTTTATATGAAAGATCAAGAATATTAACACTTAATGATAGACCCCGACCTGGCGTATATTAATATCGAAAGCGGACAAAAATTACCTTTCATTTATACTAACCAGGCCAACAATATCTCTTTACCAATTAGATTTACTTATCACTTAACTCTTTATTGAATTAACCCACAACTAGGATGTTTTCCATGAATGCATATCGCTAGGGTCACTCTGCGCTCCGAATATTACAGTGCTCTGTTTAAGTTACCGCAGTTATCCATATTAAAAAAAAAAGAACACCTGGTCCAAACAACGCGTTTTCTAAATTTCCGCTGGATTTTTTTACTGCCATCCTGTAATGCCAACCTAGTCTTCGTAATCTCTTTGGTTATCAACATAACAGTACCCAATTTTAGCACTTTTCGAGAAAAATGACGCAGATAATTCAACAAGAGCTCACTCACCAGGTTTGCGCCGCACCCGCGACCGTCCGCTTGTTCGCCACTCGCGAGATCACAATGTGTCGTTTGCTGCACGGCACCATCACGCGATTAGGGCACCGCAACTTGCTGCTGTCGATGAGATGACAACCTTCGTTGACGCTTGTAGTCGCTTGTAATGTCCGCAAGGTGCATGGAACGATTTCCTTTTCCGAACGCGGCCGAAGGCTTCGGACAATCCTCGCTGCACTACGACGGGGACACACGCGCTTCAGGCAGGGTCACTGAGGAGACAGGGGATTGGAATGCAAGGCAAGCGAACTCGTCGGACGGGTTGGACGGCCGGCGGCTTGTCCTCAAATTCTTGCTCGCAGGCCTGAAAACCTGTCTAGGAGGTGTTGGTGGAAACCGGTCGGCCGGCGAGGCTGCCTACGTCACTCCTCCAGCAGCCAATGAACGTCGCTGAGCGATGCCGCCGACGTATTTGCGGCACGTGCACCGGAGTATATTCAGGGAAAGGGCGCCCTTTTCCTCCCATCCGTCGCCCGCGGGAGGAGAACGGCGGTGAATGAACGTATATACTCCGGCAAATTCCGATGTGTTCGAGTTGGGGAGAGGTCACCGGAGTTAGGCGGGAGCATCATCCCCCAAGACCTCCCAGCTGGGTACATTTTCGTTTACAGTGTATACTCCCTATACAACGTACCCTCGAGCGGCGACACAAGAAAAAACTGTCGCCCTCACCAAAGCGTTTGTTCTGCAAGTCATGATGCGAAGCACTCTTTGTTTCGTCCATAGAGCGTAAGGTGGTTTTGACTAACGTATCACGTTACTCCATCACAGTAACGTTTCATGTAAACAACGGATTTCCTTAAGTTACGAGCCCAAACAGGAGCATGTCTCCTACGAAACCAATTCAAAGGGCAGCTGAGACAGGCTACCGGTACAGTTAGAAAGAAAAGGTACGGAATCAGGGTGTGGCTCAAGCAAGCAGATAAGGCAGTTTTTCATAATGCAGTTTCCTTGCAGTTGTTTTATTTATTTATTTTCATTACTGAGTGGCCAAGGAGCGAATTCCCTCGAACCCCGTGGCTTGCAAGAAGCAGCACTAGAGACACGCACCAGGAATGATTAATAGGCCAGGACACCCAACTATGGATCGAACAGCCACTCGTAAACAGCACAGCGCCTGCAATTAGCGATGCAAACAATGCTCACGAAAATTAAATGAAGAGGCAGCGCACGAATCTCGGCATAATACTGAAGTACAGTACGGGTATAGTGACACCCCCGTAGTACGCAAAGCAAGAAAAGGGTTTGACCACAAGGCGGGGCCAACAAAACCCACGTCCAGTCAGGTGCCCAGCGCTCACGAAATTAAAAAAAAAAAGGAGCACAGGGCGTGCATACGAGCTCCACCTGGTTTGCGACAAAACACGACGGCGAGGGCAGGAAACGAAGCGCATCAATCAGGCAAGCACGGGCGGTTGTACCGACAGAGGAAAGACGCGCACTGCAGGAGGGGTAACCAAAGAAAAGGCACCGCTGGCGGAAAACGCAGCACACTGAGAGGAAAGGGGGGTCCGCCTGCCCGTAGCCCCCGCGAGCGGTCGGGTTAAAGGGACCGACAACTGGCCAGAACGGGTGAATAGATCCTGGTGGAAATGAAACGGCCGTGAATTATAGTGACAGATTCCAGAGTACTTTTCGCGATCTGAGTAGGATTTATATTTTTAAATCGCGTTTAAAAGTAACAAAAACCGGTATGTCGCGCAGCCTAGCGCGAACGCCATGAACCAGACGTATGCAGTCTTAAGCACTTTGTTGTGTATAGTCTAATGCTTTTACACGCACCAGAACGAGTGCTGAAAATTTGAATATGTATGTTATTGTCAATTCCCGTTTGTTTCTAAGGTAAAAGAAGTAAAGCATGAGATGCGGCGCAGCTTTCGTGACTTCCAGTGAAACGGAGGCTGGGGCGCATGCGCGCGGCGTCCGGCGGCGTTTCCCGCGTAGCTCGACTCTCGTCTGCTCTCGTCGTATCGGACTTTTGAAGAGTAGCACGCGAGTTTACGCTGCTGCTCGCAAAATGTCATCGACTTACTGTTCTGTGGAGGATTGCTACCACTTCATGAATAGCACTGCTTCTGTATCCTACCACTTGTTTCGTTTTCGAAGGCTTAGCTTGGCTTGGCATGACTAAAACGTGATAAAGCGACCTGTGTACGGCCAAAGTACTACTATAAGAAGCCCCCAAAAAACGCTATAACTATTGTAAAATAATTTAATAGGCTAGAAAGCAGTAGTTGCGGCACCGCAGGCTTTGCAAACGTAACACTGCATTTTCATACTTAGGGCATAACTTGTCACCATTGCTGGCGTATAATCGCTATCGCGCTCACCTCTCACTGTTTGCAGCATGTGATATTAAGACTGCATAATCGCTGCAGATCGAAAAACTCTGATTACAAATGTTTTACGGCGTTCTCCGCGTTACCACTCCGTGATTAGAAGCTCTGACCGGTAAGCTTCCCATTGCACTCAAGAAAACGGGTACCACAAAGTTGGTTGTCGGTCCCTTTAACGGGCCGCCCTCTGAGGACGATTATCGGAAGACAGTGACGCGCTAGAGCCTTTTCCCGCGAAAAGACGGTGCACTCGGCGAAGGAGGCTGTTTTGCGCCACGTGACAAATCGTGGACTGCTACAAGACGGTGCAGAATGTTTTCTTCAATACTGTTTCTCACGCGCAACAGTCCGCCGCGCGTTGTTCGACACGCGGCATCGCCGCGGGCTTGAAGTCGGATCACGTGGGCTCTGCCCAAGTTATCACGCACGTAGGACGAGATGAATGACGACGCACAGCCCGATGCCAAGTGTACTAGCGTCTACGCAACCGTCGCCTACTGCGCGGCGAGCAATATCCATATGGTATTTAGGCAAACTCGAAAAACGCGACGGTTCGTGAACCTTTTTGAACGAAATATTCATCGCGTTAATATAGAGTTTGAGAATTGGGGCCCCAGGGAGCTTGGGGACCCGAGAAGTTTTCCAGCCGCCAGGGCGCATGCGCAGAATCCAAGCCACTCTTGGGCTCTTGCGCTCGCGTTCACCCAAGACCCAAAAATCGGAAAATAGCGTGGGTCCCCAAGCGTATTGGACGACGCACACGCTGCGCGGGCCACGACGCAGTATGGCCCGCGTCTCGCGTGATTTCAATTTCGCCACGTGTGACGTCCGGTGCGTTTGACCTAACGCAGCTTGCGTTTGACCCAATTCTCAAACTCGCTGCTCCTCCGAATCTCTCCAATTGCTGGGGTTTTACGCGTCAAATCCAGGATATGATTACGAAGCACACCGTAGCGGAGGGCTCTGGAAATTTCGACCATCTGGTGTTCTTTAACGTGCACCTAAATCTAATTGCACGGACCTTTAGCATGTCGCCTCCATCGAAATGCGACCGCCGCTGCCGGGGTCAGCAGCCGTAACGACTGTACCACCGAGGCGTACTACTAATAGCCTTGACGAAAGTTATGGCTGATATTTACAGATCGATGTATGCAGCGTAAATGATATCCAACATGCACCTAATTGGTTTTGTCAGTAATATAAATCGGTTGGTATGAGAAACTTGCCGGTGACACATTACATAATCCGAGTTTACGTGTCAACTTTGGTTTTAGTGGTGCGCTCTCAAAGCATTCTTCTTTTTCTTTTTTGCTCATAGAAGCGTCGCTTACAGCGGGGGAGAGCATCTTGTACGGATAATTTCAAATACTTTGCTGGAAAGCACAAGGCCAACCCACGTGGCCACAGAGGCAGAATTACTTAGTTCAAAATCTGCTAAACTCAAACCTGTACCGGCGGCGCGACCCTTGGTAAAACGACTCATGCACTAACACTTAACATGAACTGGATCCTCGACACACGCAGACAAGTTCGCCGTGCAGCGATACAAAACATTTCGCGTGGTCGTTATAAGAACACTCCGCTTAACTCCCGCAGAGCGCGCTTCCCTCTAAGTAAGGATAAATAAGTGCGCTGGTAGGTCAACAGTTGCCAGATAAAATTCGCGCTGTCGACTCCAATCGGCGTGAACACGCCTCTCTTATACAGCATGGAACTATGAAACTTCAGAGAGTTGATTCCAGGTGTAGAGGAGAGTGAAGGCCTAGCTCCTCCCTTCGATTTATTTATTTATTCCTTCATGCGAAAATCTCGGTTCGGGTATACGACAGTGTGACGTAACGGATTCCAATATGTTCTCTCGCATTACAACAATATTAGTGCTAGCAAAATTCCATAGCGGTGCTTGTGCAGTCAAAATGCAACGCAACTCCTCTTTTTGCGGTTATGCAACTACCCGGAAAGACGTTTCCAAAACAAATTACGTCACGACGAGATGGTGCGCGAACTTTCGAGCGGCATCACCACATTTCTGTCGTTCGCCTTTCCTGACTTACACCAGGCGTTTCCAAGAAGTTCCCGTGATAACTTAGGGACAGAGAAATAGAGAACAGCGGGAAGGCTCGCTGACTCTCGACTGGATTTTTATTCAAATAACACGTAATATCAACCTTTCATACAACACCGCCTGGCGGACAGAATATGAATGACAAAAAAAGCAAGAAAGACACGGCGAGAAAGAGGACAAATGGTGATGCAGTCAGATAGCATCTGAGTGCATCACCACTTTTCTTTCTCGCCATAGCTCTGACCTTTCAGTCACCTCCCTGTACACTCGACCTTCCAGCAGGCCTAGTCCGTAGACTGTCTGTACACACTCTGCAGATTGTCTGTGTGGTGTCTACAGACAGTCTATGGACAAGGGTGACAGGTGGGAGTGAGAAAAATCAAACCACATATACAGGGTGATTCTTTTAGAACTGACCTATTTCATTGGGCTGCCGTTTTGTTACAAATTATGCGATTTTAATGCGGCTTGCAGCAAAAGATTCAGGAAGGATGAAAATTTAATTTCGAACTAATAGGCCGAAAAAAAAGGAAATAACAGAAACCGCCACATTCCGCGAAACTGCATACAAGGGGGCATGCATGCTTGAAGTCGGAACAATTTGGCGCTTCGGGTGGTCATTTTAACATCTGCTATAGGGTAAGTGACTATAAACCTCTATAACCATTATAACATTTACAAACATTTACACGTTTGGCATGCCGCATGGCAATCTGAGTCTTTAAAAACGCTTTGTAGGCGCAAGCCATCCCTCCTTGTACACCATTTCGCGGTTTCCGTTATTTCTTATTAGAGTGAAAGCTGTTGTGACATCCTAACAACAGCCGATCTTGGTGTCGTAGTTGTCCGCGCCGCTGCTGCCGCCGATGTCCGTAACCGCTATCGCGCGAAATGAGAAAAAAATGAAACGAGAAAAAGATAATTAAGACCGGATGGGACTTGAACACGGGCCCTCTGCGTGGCAGTCGAGTATTCTACAACAGAGCCACGCCGGTGCTTGGAACTTCGTTGCAAAAAGACCCTATAGATATACACGCGTCATGTCGGGCACGGAGTCTCCTTATATAGCGTGGTAGAATACTAAAATAACAACCAGGCGTCCCACAATGCGAATTGGGCAACGAGAGGGTCGTTCAATGCTTCCAACCCATCACAAAGGACTTAGCCATGATTCTTCATCGTCATCAGCCACAGCATCAACAAAGTGAACGTAATGCCTTGCAGATGTGTAGCAGGTACCGCGCTTCTCCGCAGAATGACGAATAATGGCATGGTGGATGCTTCCGTATATACTTCACAAAAATTGTGATTTATGGCGTAGTGGGTGCCACGCAAGTGTACTTGTATTAGTAGCCCCAAGAGAATTTACAACGGGCTCTAGAAAGGCCGCTCTTCCAGCTTTCAGTGACTACATGTGCTGCGTGTCCCGCGCAGGCGGGACACGCAGCACATGTAGTCACTGAAACAAACATGCCGTTTTCACAGGGAAGATGTAGCTCGCCGTAGTTTGTGCGGTATTGCAAAAAGCTCCACAGGTTGGTATGCGCCACAGGAACCCATATATTTGAATTGCTTGAGAGTTAAGTATAATGCATACCTGCCAAGTCTCCCGGATTACCCGGGAGACTCCCAGATTTTGAACGTTTCTCCCGGTTGTACGGGTCATAGGAAAATCTCCCGGAAATCCAGTTTTGCCCCGCGCGTCCAGTGCATTGCGCGCCCCGTGCGTCACGGTGACGCGAGGTGGGACGTTTAGCGTACAGATGCGCTACACGCAATTTAAAAATTGATCCTAAATGTGTTATAGGCTATATCAGCCGTTAATATTTCGTAGATGATGCGTTTGTGTACACAAAAATCTATCCCACAAGTTATCGCGCCTTCAAAATTTTGTGTCACTACTGCTTTAAGTGGAGAGCCCAGCACTTAAAAGGGTAGCCGTTACCGATGTCTGTCCAGATAGCGCGTTCGCCAGCGCTCGCGACCGTCCCCGTCTCAACGGCGCCCGTTATGGTCCCTTGCCCGACGAAATAACTGGTGAGCAAGCGACGACAGGCCTCGCACGCGGAGTGATGTTATCGCATGTGCCCTTCGCGCGACGGTGACGGCCGGGTCGTTTCATCTCTACTTCAACCGCGTTCGTCCCTAGCGCTAGCGCGCATTTACTCGCACGTGAAACAGACGATGCGTAAGCGATGTTATCGGTTTGGACTCTGTACAGATCAGCGGCGACCGCAAAATCCCGCTGTGTCCATATAATTTCTATCGCAGTACCCCACTCCCCCCCCCCCCCCCCCCCCCGCGGTCGGCATTCTTCATAGCACCTCCCCCCCCCCCCCCCCCCGTTGAGTAGATGTCCCGGATTCCGTTTTTCCAAACTTGGCAGGTATGTATAATGCAAACAACTTCTTTTGTTAATGCCTGTTTATTTTGTAGTGCGTGGTGGCCCGTGTTCAATACCCTTCAGCTAAGTGAGACTATTTAAATCGCAACGGCCGCTTGACCGCTTTCGGAGATTTATTTATTTATTGGATTTGCATACATAGACACACAAGGAGAGAGAGAAACGAGGGAGAGAGCAAGCTGGCAACTGCCACCAGGAGGGGCACAACCTACTCTTTCGGGAGGAGGAAGGAAAGTAAAGAAAAAAAAATTGACGAAGACTTGGACAAAGACTTTTTGTCCAAGTCTGTGTGTGTTTGCGTGTGTGTTTACCTAGTAGGTAAACGCACACACACAAAGAAACGCTTATAGACGGGTGGCCAGATCCGTTTGGTCCATAAAGGTCAGCAGAGCTCGATGGGCCTGGTCGCGTCGAGATACACAACCTCTCAGAAAGAGGTAATCGTCAATGGTCGCGCACTAAAATCCGAGGAATTTATATTGATTAATCAGCAGAGCCCGCAGCGTAATAAACGCGGGACAGAGTAACATAAGATGCTCAAGTGTTTCACGGGGGCCACAAGCTGCACACAACGGACTGTTCACACGCCCTTGACGGTATAAGCGTTCGCGCACCAATACTGAGACGACTCTTAGTTTATATAACATTGCTTTGGAACGACGAGGCAAGCCACGACCACAAACACGGGGAGAGAACGATCCGTTCGCGACACGCTGGTCTGGGTGCTGCTTTGGGAGGTGGCCGCGTATAAGCAGACGAGCGTTGTCCATCATAGACTAAATTTCCGGGCAGTCACAGTCATCGTGGTTACAAGATCAAGCGAGACAATCAGCCTCTTCATTTCCAGCAATGCCCACGTGTGAAGGTCTCCACTGGGCAGCTAGGGACACCCCACGCGAGAGAATTTTGTCGGCGGATTCTATGATACTGCATAGAATAGGGCTGTCGGCCTCTCTTCCAGTGAGTCTACTAAGGGCATCACGAGAGTGTGAAGACTCTATCCGCGATGCGCAGCGCCTATAGGGGCGCCACTGAAAGCCGCGTAGCGGCGGCCGTTGGAACCGCTCGCGGGTCGCGTAGCAGACGCCTCATTTGCGCGCGTGCGATTCGCCGGTTGTGCGCGTCCCAGATAATTACTTTTGCGGCAACAGTGTGCGCAAAAGAGCCGCACTTTATAATAGTGGACATGTGTCCGATGTCACAGCTGTGTGGGACGACAATGTCCCCATACGCGACAAGTGTTTGTCACAGACAATCGACAACAAGCTTCTCCTACGAAGTGGACCTCATCGTAAGTACACCGCTTTCTTTATAACGTCCCGATCACTAACGCATGCATGCGTTGACGCGTGAACCAATGTTTTTTCTCGACACAGTAGCTTCGTTTACGTGCCATGTGCTGATATAGTAGATTTTGAGGGAGCGCTGTCGCACCGGCGTATAGATTTCACAGGGTCGGCCACGTGAAGGGTCAGCGTTGGTAAAACTTTGAAACCAGCACAATAAACTTGTGAAAAAATAAACGATAAGCTTGTCATCATCGGTGCAGAAGCGCACAGCGAACATTCTGCACCGATGATCGCATTCCAGTGCCATCAATAGGTAGAATGCAGCCGATTTCGTACAGCACACGTGTGATTCCACGGCGCTTTTTTAAAAGAGCCGTCACCTGCCCTACATTCTCTCGCATTGCGCTTCGCGCCATTCGTTTTTCAAGAGAGCCAAGGTATCGCGTCTTATCAGTAATAACAACCTCATGTGAATTGTAGTGTCTACAATGCAGGTGAGGCGACCAAGTGTAAACGTAGTAGCGTTCGCTGAAAACGTAGCGACAAAAAAGAAATAAAAACACGGTAACCGTTCTAAACAAAGCGCGATTGCTTAGCTTCTACCTCGTACAGCCGCAATCCACCGCCGCCGTCGCTTTGAAATAGCACCGGAAACCTGTAGATGTGCGTTCCTGGCGATTTTTTGTGTGTGTTTGAGCAGCCGACAACGCAGCAGTTATTTTTCGACATCGCTGAGGCCCGCCAGAGTCGTTAAATCACGATGAAAAACACATCCATCCGTGCACTCGCGTATAGACGCTCGCGGGAACACTGCTCGCCGGGCCCCGCGAGCGCTTCCGAGGCGTGGCGGCAGATGGCGTCGTCGGCGCTTTGCGCATCGCCTATAGAACAATGCAATTACATGAGCTGGGAACCCAATTTCAAAGGATGATTTTAATATGTATATAAATAAAAATAAAAGCAAAATGACCGCTATGGCAAGATGTGTGTCCCCCCTTGTGATTTAACTGGATTTACGCCACTGCTATCCAGTACAGCAGATGCGATGGAAAGAAAGAGAAAAATAGAGAGGAATAAAGGGAATAAAGACATAAAAAGAAAAAAAAAAGACAGAAAAAGGCACAGAAAAAGACACCGAAGGAAACAGACACGAAAAAGACAAAGAGAGAAATAAAGAGAAGCAAAGAAAGAGAGAGAACGAAGCAGAGAGAGAGGGAGAAAGAAAGTGAAGAAAGAGAAATAAAGATTGAAAGAGAGATAAAGAAATTGAGAGAAAGAAAAAAAAATAGAAAAGAAGAACTAGAAACAAACAGATACAAAAAGATACAAGAAAGAGAGAGAAGAAAGGGAGAAAAAAATAAAAGATAAAAAAAGGAAGGCCGCCCAGCTGCGCTCTTCCTTCAGGCTTGGCACCACTATGGTGCGAAGCTGCTACAATTTTTTTTTATTTTTTTTTCGGCAGTGCACATCAAAAACACAGGACGGGTTATTAAATTTTCATTTTTCCACAAGTTTTGCTGCAAACCGCATTAAAATCGGATATTTTGTAACAAAACTACAGCCCAGTGAAATAGGTCAATTCTAAAAAACCCGCCACACAAATATGGACGTCTATGGGAAAATCAAATATCCGAATCGCTCGAGAAACGCTTGACGTCACGAAAATGAGTGAGTGCTACTGGATGGAGCACTCATGCTAATTCTCTCTGTGGAAGGGGCAGCGGTGGCTGGGGGCGGATTCGGCATTTTTCTTCTTTGGTTGTAACCGAGTATGTAGTATAAATAGACGAACAACCGCGCTTCTTTGAATGGTCTGCTAAGTGGGTAAACTGGTCAGGGCGTGCCTGTGTTCTTCTTTCACTGTCTCCACCCTTTGCGTTGTTTATAAATTACGTTACCAATACTGCCTAACATAACAGTGCCTTTTAGTTTCGAATTAACGTGCAGCGGCATCACCGGCGTTCGAACAACGCACTGTGCGTAAAGCTATACCCCAGGGGATGGGGACCAAGTCTGAGGGGTTTGTGCCACTTTTTCGCGACGTCAGAGCTCCGAAAATTGTTACGGTCAGGTGGACTTCATCAATATAATCAATAATCCGTCATACAACTTCAATGTTTTAGTTTTTTTTTTTTTGCCGTAAGGTTGGTCAAACAAGGGGGAAAAGAAAAGAAATCCGACTACGGAATCTACCAAGTGCGCGCATATATGTCTAGCAAAATACTGTACAATAGTTGAGTCAGTATCCGACGACAAACACTAATACATTCAATGAGACGGTGTGCTGTGGATAACACCTTCTTTGCATGCGGCATTGCTGCGAGGTCAGATACAGCAGACGCCACAAGCAAGAGGTGCGCGCGCAGTCACGTGACAGTCGTCACAGGACTCTCGATGGTGTTTCCTGCTTATGAAGACAAATGGAACGCAATTTCCTCACAGAGATTCCATCATCGTAATATTTAAAGAAATCTCGCAGCCTCTCGATCTCAAGTAGGAATCGTTATCTCGGCAGTAAGAGAAATTTACAAAGTTCGCTCGGTCTGCTTTTGCAGACCGAGCGAACGAGTTTGTTACGCCCACAGGTCCGAGAAAACGTGCATGTTAGGCGAACTTTTACGGGAAAACAAAAAGGAGCGAACGCTAACGTTTTCTACAAGTCACGACGCAAAGAAAAACACACCACACATTTTTATGGAGTTGTTATTTTAATCTTCATTAAGTTTAGCAATGAATTGATGCAGTAGTTCCACTTTCTCGCTTAATGCGCGTTATAGATCACGTGACGCGACCATATACTATGTATACTTACAAGTGTGGTTCAGATTGGACTATAGCAACGTGAAACGAGAAGCTTGGAGGCGTCGTAATACAACCCTATGTTGTTCAATCGAGATGTAGCCGTACGGATATCACTCAGCAATCCAAGCAAGGAGGTATACGCGTCGTCCAATGGTGTACCGAGGACGTCATGGAAAAAAAAAAAAAGTGAATGGTTACGTCATAATTGAACAATAAAAGCATAAACGGGTAGGTAAGTAAAACGGGGAACTTAGTATAACATGGCGTAAATATAAGGCGTATGTATTAAGAGACACGTTTCTTCGCGTCCCGTTTTTTTTTTTTTTTCGCGTTTAAGTAATACCAGTATATCTGACCAACGATAACTCACACAGCTTTGTACGTATCGGATACAAAAAAAAAAAGGAAAGCGGAGGAGGTGGGCTGCTCGTTATGTCGCAGCATTGACGTCGTAATTAAATTTAACTGGCTTCCTAGTGACGCATCAAAACAAAGTTTGCACGACAAAGGAGTCCTGCTCACCTGTTCGTAAAGTCTTATGCTGCAAAATTACGAGCGCGCCTTGCACGCACATTGAGCGAAAGAAAGAGACGAAAAGGAAGAAAAAAAAGCGATAAACACCACAGCGTTATTTAACTGAACTTCTCGCTGTAACGGCTCTCACGTTCCTTCATTTCCGAGCCGCATACAAATGTTTCATTACGTGGAGTTCACTGCTTGCGCGCCCCGTTGGGGTAAAAACAAATTAACCATTTTCACGGTTCAGAACCCGAGAGCGCCGTCGCAAAACAAAAGTAGATGGCGCACTCCTACGATGGAGTGCAACGTACTCACAAGTAAACAAAAAAAAGAAAGAAACAGCGACGCCCAAACCGCAGGAACGAAGCTCACTGCCTTTACGAAAGAAGGTAAAATATGCAGACACGCACACAAGAGAAGAGGGCCAGACGACACAGCCACTTCCTTCATGTTTCCCTTCGCATTTTCTTTTTAATAAAACCACGGCGTTCGTCTTTTAATACTTCGGCGCCAGCACAACCGATTTGACGGCGCAGCGCATGTCGTCTGCTGTAGCCGCCGGCGTTAACGGTTTCGGACGGCCGAAGCACATTTTGGCGCGTCCGGTCGAACCGACACGGAAAAAGGCGTGAGCAGCGTTGGCCCAGTGCTGTACAAGCAGTCCGTCTCGATTTTCGCTAAACCCCGGCTGTGTGAAATAAAGGCGAAAGTATACACGTCCTCCCCGCTTATCTTCCGCTACGTCTGTAGAAGCAACTGACTCAGAGACGGTCATATCGCACACAGTAAGAAAGCAGACGGCTTGTCAGACAGCTGGTAACATTCTTTCATTGCTTTTTCTCAATTTTATTACTTCCTAGCAATTTTTCTCCGGGACAAATTACTTCGCCATCAGGGGAAATCAAACGAACCGTCTTGCGCGCGATTGCCGCGTTGGCAAACGGGAAAATGAAAAAAGAAAACGGAAGAAACGATAAAAAAAACCTGAACCATAGCAAGGCCATCAGGGCGAACCCCCCCCCCCTTTTTTTTTCGTTCCTTTTCATTGTTTCCTCGGAGCACTTCGCCCGCGCAGCGAGACACGCCGCCACGCTTTTAGTTTCTGGTCACGACGCCGGCAGCTCCAGCTCGTGCAGTGTCGTAAAGAGATCTTTTTTTTTTTTCGCATAACGAATGACAAAAAAAAAAATCACGAAGAGTTCCAAGGAATAGGTAGACGGTCGAGAAACAAGAGCGCAACAGCTTGGGGGCGAAAGAAATTAAAATCACTCACCGTGAAAGTCGGAGTCCTCGTAGCCCGACGCACTGCCGCGGCCCGTAGAACCGTAGCGGCGCTCGGCCGAAGCGTCATCGGCGAGCAGATTTTTCTCAGTCTTGGACACCGTAAACCGAGAAGTCATACTGTCGGTCGGTGTGGTCCGCACCCGTTATTTGACAACTTCTCGGGAGTTTGCGGTGTCTTCTTCCGTCGATGCTCGTCGCACGATTGTCTCTTCACAGGCCCTCTCTCTGCCCCTCTTCCGCTCAAGCGGTCAGGCAAACACACACGCACGCACGCACACGCACGCTACGTTCATACAACGCGCCTGACAGCTCAGAGGCCGCGTTTGGAGTTCCGTACAGACGCAAACTTTCAGTCGGAGATCGAGAAAGCCTCTAACAGTTCAATAAAGCTCGTCAGATACTACGCTTCCACACAGAACAACTTTCCTCAGCAGCGCCGCAACTCCGCCCGGAGTTTTATTTGACTGACGCCGCTCGTGAAACGATGCACGCTCCCTTGATCCGTACAGCCGCTCACAAGCAACAGAGCAACAGAGCCAACACAGCCCGCACCTCTCTGTCATGGTACGAAAGTGCGGCGCGCCACGCGCGGCCGTTTCAGCGCTGAATGCGCGGGTCGGCGAAAACCCGGTGCGCCGTGTTCCGGAATTCTCCCCGGCAAATATGGTTTGACGAAAGAGCTAAAATTTTCGTTTGCGACGGTAATTTCAAAGTTTAAAATCTCCCTATAATGCATTTTCTTTGCGGACGACATCGTAATAAATAAACTCCCAAAAGATACGAACCAGAATGACATATGACATCCTTCAGCAGAAGTCGCAATAGAACGCGCGAAGTCACTGTGTTCCGACGCTGCAAGAAGACCTTGTAATCCTGCACTTGCGAAGTTCTGGTGATCGTCCACGTCGAGCTTAACAAGCTTCTTCGACGCCAGAGCTCAACGCTCAGATTAATTCTTCAAAGCCGTTCACAGCAAAGCCGGATCAATGATGAACAAGTTGGTTTACTGTAACAACTGTTTTGCGCAGCCATCAAGGACGCTAATGTTTTATGTCACAACATGCGCCCATGTGTACTGCCAGACTTGCAAGGAAGATTGTAAGTAAATGCTGCATTTATAACCCTCTTAGTAACACGTATCTTTAGCACATGGCATGATATTTGGAACATTACGTTGCCGTTGGATTTTGCACTTCTGCTCAGGCACTCGAAGCTCGTGCAAGATGTGCGGTGCGACATGCTCGACAGCCGCTTTGTCTCAAAACGTACGTGAGGAATTGTTGTGCGTTATCTGCGAAGAGCTGTTCTCACGAAACTTTCATTTCAGATGAGCCAAGATGTTCGGGAGCTCTTCAAGGACCCTAAACACATTTTACAAAGGGCTATGATGGTACGGTTCTCCCACTTATGGCAGCCTCAACTCCTTGTTTTGACGGATGCCTTTACCTATACCGTTTTATTTCTTTTTGCTTTTATAGATCACTGAATTTCAGGTGTCACAGCTCGTCCGGCTGGCGACTTGTCTCAGGCAAGAGGTGGGATTCCCCCCCCCCCCCCCTTTGTTTTTATGCATACGGGACGGGACGCTTTTGTCCACCAACGCCCGTCCAGTAAAACCAAACCGAGGGTCGTTTAGGGGGCGCCAGCTTCCTTTAAAATAAGGTAGCCAAATCTTTGCGTTAGCGTTTGTCGTCACTGCGCAAGCGTCATACGCTAGCCTCTTGGGTACGCACGATATATTTTGAAAATAGCGTAACTACCCAAGCAACCGCAAACGCAGAGAACCCTATTCTGAACCTCTCTAATACTCGGTCTCAGTTTCTTTGGCATGATCAGAGCCGCGTTAACGCTCATCGCGCTTCATCATGCGAGCAAAAAGTAGCAGTATCGTCTGTAGCAGGCTAGTTAGAGAATTATTCTGAACGCTGTAGCACTTTTGTGGAGGTTTTGTTTGTTTGTTGAGCTTGTTTGTTTGTTTACGCTTATCTGCTCGTAGTGTTATATATGCGAGTATTATTAAAATAATCTGTCGGGATGACTTACTGGATGAGCGCTATCGTTCCATGCATCACGACCTTGTTTCGTGGCCATAGTAGTTGACATTTCGGTGTAGCAATAACTTAAGCTTCTGCGTCAGCTCGTGGCCTGTTTCCTGACAGGCAGACAGTGTGTGATTCCGGTGTCACACGGGCACTTGTGACCGCGCTCCGGCCTGATCGGGATCGGAATTTTTTTATTTTTTTATCGCGATTGGATCCTCTACACAAGCTGCACAAGGGAGCCAATCACTGTTGAGACGTTTGAAATCGATTGGGCTCAGTCGCGATCAGCAGTGCACCGTGTGACACTGGTATAAACCGACGCGATGAATGAAGGTAGTCATGAAGATAATTGAAAAAAAAAATCTACTTCAGGAGTACCAGCACAAAATGCGGCGGTTATCGTCACTTTTAAAAATCAGACACAGGTGTACTATCTTAATGACATATCTGACAGCTAATTACTAGCGCGCGTCCGTGCATGTGTATACGTACTTGTGTGTGCGAGTGTCTGTGCATGCGGTTGTATGTGCGTGTGTATATCTACAGGGGTATGCGAGCGCGCGGGTATATATCTGCAGGTGTGTGTGCGCGTTTACGGGTGTCGGTACGTCGGTTCGCGTCTGTGTGTGTGTGTGCGTGCGTCAGGGGCGGCGCCAGGATTTATTTATTGGGAGGGTGGGGGGAGCATCCACGACAAGCGAGTTCTATGGTTGGAGCAGGGAGGCGGGAAACTTATGCGTTGTGTTTTTGGCTATGAAAAGAAAGTGGTTTGACTATTAAACCACCCATTTGTAGCACGAAGCCACAAGGAAATCGACAAAGAAATCGATATTGATTTTCTTGTGGCTTCGTATCGGGCAGGCGAAAATATAGGGGCGGGGGCTCGTGCCCTCCTGGCGCCGTCGCTGGTGTGCGTGCGCGTGTATGTGTGGGCGTGCATGTCTGCGCGTTTGTTTGTGTGTGCGTGTGTCCGTGCGTGCGCGTGTGCGGGGACGTGTTTGAGGACGTACGCGTGTTCTCTGTTGTGCGTCCGTGCGGGTGTATATATCCAGGTGTCTGCGCGTGTCTGTACGTGCGTTCGCGTCTGTTGCTGTGTGCGATCGCGCGCGCATGTTTACGTACGCATGTCTCTGCGCGTTTGTTTGTGTCTATTCGTGTCTCTCCGTGCGTGTGTCAGCGTGTATCCGTGCGTTTGCGGATGACTGTACGTTTGTACGCGTGTCTAACCGTGCATTCGGGCCTGTACGCGGGTCTGTGTGAGTGTCGTGTGCGTGCATTGTACTACTAGTATTTTTTTTAAAGCCGTATATTTCTTATCGCAATCCTGTCTGTGGTCTTAAAGGGACACTAAAGGCAAATGTTAAGTTGACGTTGATTGTTAAAATGGCGTTCCAGAAACCTCGTAGTCCGTGTTTCGTGCCGAGAAAATGCTTATTTTGAATGATAATCATGTTTTAGTGGTCCGCACAGCGTTAGCGCAGTTCAAATCGCGCGCTCGGAAAGGCCTCCTGACGCAGCATTTGCCTTGCCCAACGTTGCCCGCCTTTAGTGCCCGGCAGTCGACGCTGTGGTTTCTGCTGTGGAGGGCACATTACACAACATCACATGGACACGGCATTTTGTTTAACTTTCCGTTCAGAGCGACTGTTATGAGCGTGCAAGGCACACGCAGCAGTACGCGATAACGAAACTACCACTTATAGACGCGACCGCGCGAGCGGAGCGCAGCCCTTCGAAAACGGAACTTTTGCACAATCCGCGCCGTCCTCCACTGTAACGTCAATTTCTTTTTTCCATGAATCAAACAGATACACACAAGCAGCATTTTCTTACGGCTTGCAATGCTCGGAATGTTCTTTTTTTTATCATAAGTAGCTTGAACACTAGTGATAATTTGCACTCGGGACTCTTGACATCATCGGGCTCGTTCCAAAACGTCCCACTGGTGGCGCATATAGTGTCCTACACTTACCTTAATTTCTTGATTACTAGAGGACTGCTATTCATAATATTGACGTTTTAGACGTTCCCAAACATTGACCTTTCACTCTGACAATTTTTTATTTGCCTTTTCTGTCCCTTTAAGTAACTTAAGAAAATAGAAAGTGTCGAACCATCCAGAGTAGAGCCAAAATTCCATATAGTGCTCAGAGACAACATAGCGGTTGATCTTTTAACGCGAAAGTGTTTTATGCCGGAGTCCACCAAGACTTCACCGATGTATTTCCGTCACGGATAAGACGTTGGTAAAACGTACAATAACGAATGACGAAGAAAAACTAGAAAAAACTTCTATCGACGCGAATCGAACCGACGACCTCTCGGTCCGCGACGATAGATGCTGGGCGCTCTACGCACTGCGCCACCCGTACGCACACGTACTTGTCTCCACAAACGCGCTTTATATCTCTCACACGTTCTCTCTCGCCCGGTGTTCTTGGTTTGCGAGGCGGTGTCGTCGTCTGTGAGCGGTGAAGTGAAGTACTGCGTCATGACACTAACGAGCGCCGATAGGGAGCGATTCGGTGACGACGCAATTGAAACCCCTGAATGAAATTCAGGGGCTTTAGACGCAGTTCGGGCGCCTCGGTGCTAGCGAAGGAACGCTGGCCGCGTTGGCATCGAGGATGCGCCCTAGATTTTAAGTTACGTGCTTTGCCTATCGCGTCGTGTTATCGTGTGGCGGCTCGTTGTCAGAGTATTGCAGCTTCCACATGCACCAACGGAGTTGATTCGAGTGCGATAGCACGGACTAATAGAACTGCTGCAATAAGCGCCGCAGAAAGGCAACGACATCCACGGCCGAATGTCGCGCCTTGGTAGAGCGAGACACACGCCCGTGGAAAGCCTTCGCGCGTTTGCTGCTCAAACTACGAACATCTGCATCCCGCGTTCCTGAAGCGCAGTGTGGTACTGTATACATGAGCACAGGCGCAGTGTCGGGCGGAGCAAAGCGGTGCCTGCGACTCGTATAAACAAAACCGAGCTGCGGGCGAATGCCGCGGGGGTCGGCACGTATATCAGCTGGCTTCGGCGGTGTTTTCCTGGAAGCGCGCCTTCGGAAAGAATAATGGTGGTGTCGGCCGGAACATCTCCGTCAGCGCCCCGTACAACCGTGCGGTAAGCGCAGCCACGGCGGGGGACTCGGACAGCGACGGCAGCGAGCGTCTACTCAACGAGCTCGGGGTTCCGATTGGCGACTTGAAGTGCTGGCCAGGGACTGCGGTTCTGCTGAGCTAAATGAAACGACGACTATGGTGTTGCAGATCTCGATGGCTGGAGGCACCCTAGAACCGTGTTCGAACCGTGTGAACGTGACCCTCGCTCGAGAGCGCCGTGCACGAACTTGAGAAGACCCCGTGCAGCAGTGTTTTTAACAGACGCGAGGGGAGGGGCTGGGGAGAGACGGATTTGGGAACGCGCCGGGTGCGCATCGTGAATAAACGAACTGCATTTACCCAGTCTAACATCGGCGACATACGAGAGCCGGCTCTCTCGGTTCGCACCGGAGAAAGGGGCACCCGAACTTCACTCTTAGGTTACCCTATTACAGGGGAGCGCACACCTTGCCGGTTCTCTCCTCAATTGACGACGGTGCATAACGAGTTGCAGCGTTTACTATGTGTTCGTTGATGCCATATTTGCGCAGGATTCGCCATATGCGCTGTCCAGGTATATGTTAACAACTCCAGCTACCACAAGGGTTAAATCATGACCATGGGCCTTAGTCGTCGGGGCGGAAATGTGCCACTATAGGCTTCAACGTGGGTGCATCCGCGTCAAACGGCGCTATAACTGCCAAACACCAATAGACATTGTACAAGCTCTCATATATCAATGCGCAATAAACAGTCATCTACTTCTGTGAAGATACGTTTCACTTTCGTGTTATACCAATTCCTATGACGGAAGGATCAGACATGTTTTTTTTTTTTTTAGACAATACCGAACTTTTAAAAATCGCCTGTGACAGATAGCGTGATTGTAGTCCTGGTGCTCGAATACTCCAAGCGGCGGACATAACTTGCACGAAAAGTTCATATACGTAATCGATCCCAATTAACAAATATTCATTAATTAGGTTTTTAATGGTTACTTTCTACCACATATTGTCATTTGCGAATTGTAGCATGTGAATTCGCGCTTAGAACAATTTTCAGTGTGTCGCCAGTTCGGAGATATCTGTTTCCAAAGTGTGCGACAGTATACTTTTGCACTTCAATGCACAAACAGCCGTATCGGTAAAAAATATAGTAACTGGAACAGCAGTTCATTTTTACGGCAAGTTTGCTGGGGCATTTCGCGAAATAGTAAGGATATACCTTACAAACTCCAGTTTACCATATGCACTCTGAAATAATTAGTTATGAAATGTTTGTTAATTTGCAGATTACCTATTTAGAGTTTTCGTGTAAATAATGTCCGCCGCGTGGACTAATCTTGCTGAAAGCCACGATCATGCTATTTTATACACGCGATTAAAAAAAAAAAATGTCTGTATTGTTCAAGAAACATATCCTATATATAGTATATAGGCGGTCCGTCACCAATGTTTCCATTGGACACGTTGCTCTTCGTTGACAAAAAAGAAATTCAGGTTGCAATCATAATTATTTTATTCAATCTTTGCTATAAGGTGCCTATATCTCCCCAGCTCTTTGAATTGCGCCGCATTTTCGCATTCACGTAGGTCGTTATCTCCATTCGCTCGAGAAAGGTTGCGCCTAACTTCACAGTTTCATCTTACACCGTCCCTGGCGCTGTGCCAGTGCTTTACAGATCAGGGACCATCTCGTGTTCATTGCCGCGATACCGATCTTTCTTTTTTTATTCGTTTCTGGCCAGCGATCAGTGACATTTACCATAGACAGAGCTAGTCGGCTTAATTCTTACCCGCATAACAAGTACACCATTCAAGAGCTGCCGATTACACTTGAGCGTGCGAATTTTACTGAAAATCTTGGTAATTGATTCTCGTCTCTGCGTGTCCAGGTGAGCACGATGAAGGCGAATTACAAGAAGGCCACTGAGCTGGGAATCAAGTACAAGCAGTAAGTACCTGTTCGTGCATCAGTTGAGAGGAGGAAATGTAGGCAGCTCGACCAGATATGTGTCCGCGGTTTTGTTACCTCCTCAAGGGGATATATATAGGATAACAATACGTTAGCAGCCTATACACACTGGGCGTGCGTACGTGCGTGTGTGCGTGTGTGTGTCGACGGTGAGATGAGAAAAACCAGCGAGAGCAGGGTCGTAGCCATAAATTTTTTTGGGGTTGGTGTGGTTGGAGGGGGTCTGACCCCCCCATTTGCATGCTCGTACGTGTGTATGTGTGCGTGCGCCTATATATGCGCATACGAAGTGTAAAAATTCCGGGGGGGGGGGGGGGGAGAGGTTGGCCCCCCAAACCACCCCCTTGCTACGCCACAGAGCGACAGCGTCATGCACCTCGCTTCAATAACAGAACGCATTTCCTGCGTTGTGACATTTCCCTCGAATCCTCAAGTGTGTGTGTGTGTGTGTGTGTGTGTGTGTGTGTGTGTGTGTGTGTGTGTGTGTGTGTGTGTGTGTGTGTGTGTGTGTGTGTGTGTGTGTGTGTGTGTGTGTGTGTGTTTACTGCATTCGGTAGCAACAGGGCTAGAGACGCTACATTGATACGCTAGTCATTGTCGAGGTAAGACGCAAGCCGTTTGGACGGAACGGGTTCGGGAAAGGGGCCTAGCCACCACCGTGCACCGGGGGGCGCTTTGGAAGTTGGAAGAGACGCTGTCGAGAATGAGGGCGAGCCACCGACCGCTGAGCGGCTGAGCTGTCCAGTGGGGTCTGTTGTGCCTTGGGCCGCGTCTTTAGACAACCATCTTTGTGGTGCTTCCATATTTCCAAGTTCTCAGGCGTCGGACGAAACACTGCAGAGCTTCCACTTGGGCTTGTTGATTCAGCATAGTGAAGGTGACAGCGCAGACACCGACGAGCACGAAAGAAGGCACACAGTAGACAAACGCGGCGCTGCGTTTGTCTACTGTGTGCCTTTCTTCGTCCTCGTCGGTGTCAGCGCTGTTCCCTTCCAAACACTGTAGCTGAGGCGAGGATGCAGCACGTTCGTCAGAGATGCATCTTTGTTGGGGAGATGAACAAGCCGTTGAGCAGGGCATTTCGTTGGAGCCATCGTTTCGACAAGAGAAGTTGTCTTCGTCATGGCACCAAGATTAGTGCCTTTGTAGGTAACTTGGTTCCAGTGGCATTCACTGTTCGACGATTTCTCATTCCTTCCGAGCCTCCATCTTCCCCTAAACTTCTGTCTTTATTATTTGTTGGGGGTGCTTTGTGACGAGAGTAAGATATCAGCGGGCAACTTGTCTTACATAACCAATTCACCGTGAGTTTTACATCGTGGAAATGACTGAAAACACTGAAGTAGGGACTTAGCCACCCATTTTTTAAGGCTGAAGCCTTAAATACCTCATCAAATGTGCAGATTGACCGTCGGCGTGGTCGGCGTCCCGCGCCGGCGGCGTCAACGCGAGAGATGCAAAAAAAAAAGCATCACGTGATGACGTCACCATATGACGACATTTTGACATCACAAATCGCCCATATTTGTGGCGTCATCACGACGTCACATAACGTAATCTCATATGATGACGTCATTACATGACATCGTCGTAAAGGTGGGCCGATCACGGAGACAGTGCGAAATCAGGCCAGGAGCAGAAAGCTTACAAGGGCTCCGATCATGGAGGCAGTGCAACACCACTTTAGGGCCCGTATTCCCAAAAGGCGACAACCGCAAAAGTATCGCCTTTGGTGCGCGCTGATTGGCTATTGAGCAAACAGGAAAAGTTAGGGCGCCATCTGGTAGTTCCGCCGACGTCAATTTTGCGTCATGGTGCTCGACGGTGCTCTCGACATATTTGCAATAAGCGAAGGCACCGTTAACCGTCGGTTCGTGGTGAAGTCTAGCATTTCAGTGACGTAGGCGGTAGCTTCTAGTATTCAATCCTCGGTGGATATACGCAGCATTTTTTATGCTGAAGCTTTCATCGAGCATTACCTTGGGGTGTTATCAGCACTCGTTCTTTGCCAGCGCGTGTTTTTTCGTAGTTTGAACGTCCCAGGAACATGAACCGTGCGTTGCTCGCGTGGCTTATCGCGAGCCGGCAACATGTTGAGATCTTGAGACGATGTCGCTGCGGCTGCACGCTACAGCTGAACTCTCCGAGCACGCCGTGTTAAACTCTCAACGAAAATACGTTTCACGCAAAGTTGCATTCTTTAAATATTATACTGTGCATTAAATAATCGAACAAAAAAACGTTGAAAGCACTTTCAACACGTCTTACACTTCAAGTAGCCACAGCCAAGCCGGCCAAGCCTGGCCACTGCGTAGAAGCAGCAGCACACGCTCGAAAACGCCGTACTCGGGTTGCTCTGCGCTCGTACAGTGCGGTACAGTGCGCTCACTCCCGTGTTGTGAGACATTCGTAGTACCAACGGCCAGTTGCAACAATGACGTCACAGGCAAGTCTTTTTTTTACTTATTGAACGCATCAAATTCTACGTCACCAAACGCGATACTATCGCCTTTTGCGATCGTTTGAGAATACGGGCCTAGGTGAAGAATGCTTTCGAAATGGGGGTGGTGGAGGATCAATAGATCGACTGTGAATAAAGAGTAGATGGCTTTCGCCTTCGAGTCGTCTTAGGCGAATGCATAAGGGACCTTGTGAGTTTTTTTCGGGTGGGGGGGGGGGGGGGGTCAACCAACCTTTATATATGTTCATGCGTATGTTTAGATATGTGCGTGCATATATATACATATATGCATACACATATATACGCATACAAAATTGAAAATTTTGGGGGGAAGGGGGGTTCAACCACCACCCCTGGGCTATACTACGCCAATGCTTGAAGTGCTGTCTTGGAGTCATGTAACACAATCCACCTACGAGGTTGCGCTTGCAATATATCATAATAGACACCCATAACGGAGAGTAGCAAGTTCTGTTGCCGTGGATATCTTTGGATATGGTACATTGTGTAATTCTCGTGGCCGGGATACGATGACGTGCGTATTGGGCTGACAGAGGAGAGCAGACGGATCGGCTTAAACGTGCTTTCTCACTCCATATGTAGACACGAAAAAAGTCTCCTCCCAACTCCGCATGACGTGCGTATTGGGCTGACAGAGGAGAGTAGACGGATCGGCTTAAACGTGCTTTCTCACTCCATATGTAGACACGAAAAAAGTCTCCTCCCAACTCCGCAGGCGGCCATGGAACACAAAATGTGTTCGATACATGAGTCAGTCTGTAGGAAAGAATATTACTTTTAATGGTTCGTTTTTCTTTGTTAGACACAATATTAATGAGAACTAACAGACAGTAATGCGTCAGTCTGTGTTTTTTGTGGACACACGCAGTTCACCGCATCAGAAGGTAAGGCGTGAAAACGCGGACGCGAGAGAAAATAAACGGACATCTTGGCGCTTGCGTTGCTTGTCTCTCTTGTGCCTGTTCTTGCACGCCGTACGCGCTTTCTTTCGTGGTGAACTAATTTTGCGTCATTCTAGACATGCAGTATTTTGTGATAGCGTTTTATTAGAACTACAGGGGAATCTCGTTGATATGATTCTGCATAATACATTTTTCAGCCTAATACGTTTTTCTTTTTATTCCCGGTGAACGTCCCTTGGGCATAATGCATTTTCATGCGTTTAATACGGTCACATTTTTGCCCAAGACTGGATAATACGACCGTGAAAGTGGATCGCGACCGATATATCTAGGAATCGTACGTTTATTCTTCCGTACGCTATAACTCAAACCGCGTTCCAACAAGCCACCATCTGCACGTTGTAGAGCCACTGAGGCTACAGCAGCGTCGGTATTGCGGCGAAAAGGTCGCTGCCAGGCGAGCTTTTCGCTGCAAAAAGAAGAAAGTGCAGTGCAAATTGACCAGCTGTTTCAATGTTGCTCAATAAAAGTGACGGAGTATGCATACTTAAACCTCTTGGTTAATACGACCTTTGCATAATACGCTTTATTTTGCGGTTCCCGTGAAAAACATATTAACGAGATTCCGCTGTATACTACGGGCAAATAGACAAGCCAAAACGGCAAAGGCTTACTCGTATGAGCAAGCAATCATTTTCAGGCAGCGCTGTTTGGCAAGTCCATATAGAGCCATCACGTAAAGTGATCATTGTCTTGACCTAACGACGTCTCTTTTGGACAGGAGGAAAGCAAACAAAAAATTCCGTAATTCTTGCTGCTTCTAGGAAATGGCACGGGTATTCTTTAACCATGCTCGTATGGTATTGCTATTATTGGTCGCATAATATTACCAGCCGCCATGTGGCAGCCGTTACGGGGCTGGATCACCTCATAAATAAACATAGCGCGCACTATGGTCAAACGAGATAGAGCTATCTGGATGCAGTATACATCCATTTTAGACACCTGCAAAAACGAGATCACAGAACCTTCATTACTATAGTTGTGCCAGCTTTATTTGGCGAGAAAAGTAAGCGACACCGACGGAGCGCGCGATGCCACGCGCGGAGCATGCTCCTCTTCGCCGCCGGCCCGCATGCATCCAACAGGATTAGCGCGCGCTTTGCTGTGGAACAAATGCATTCGCAGCGTTTCGCGTTCGCGACGTTGCTTAATGTTCGGATTTGCGGATACTTTCCACGAACCGTGAAGCGCCATTCGCGCCTCGTGGAGTGTCACACACCGATCTGAAAGGAAGAGGGTATAGAAAAGTCCAGCATTATATAGATAGTGAGATCAACGCTGTTGATTTTGCCGATGCTATCGCAACAGTCGAAGAGCCGAGCGTTTCGGTGTGGTGCAAGCGACTCTCACCGCCGCCGCGACTCGGCCCTTCATCTCTGCCGCCCTATTACGCCCATCCCTTCCAGTCCCAGCTAAAACGAAGCAGCATTCTTTACTATTTGCATGTTATCGCTGTGACACAGCCCGATGCACCGGGGCGCACGCGGTAACATGCGCCGGTGGCGCTCGGTCGAAAGGCGATTGCGCGGACTCCGCGTCCTTCGACGCGCGTGTGTGCGTATCAGCGTACCGAGATCTCGGCCACGTGACCTTTGAAAATACCGCGACTGCAGAAGGGACGTTTCCGTGATGAGCTTTTGCCGCCGAAGCGTGCTCATTTCTTACTTTTTTTTTTCCTTCCTCCTTCATTCCGGTCCGTAACCCGATACGCCGTGTTGTCGGACGTGCGCCTCAGATAACGCTGCTATGGCTGTCGATGTGCGCCCTTCCGACGGACGAGGCTGCAGCTGAACGAGCGAAATCAATGTGGAGACTCTCGACCCAGCGTCCTCTGGTTATGTACATGCTCCGTTCTCTTGGTCCGCGTCGTATAATTTCCCTTAAAGCAAAAGAACGCAACTGGACTGACGTGCAGCGCATTGAAGAAGTGAAACTACAGACCTCGAGGGCTTTGGTAACTTTCAACTGATCTGTTCACTGAAACGTGCACACGCAGTTTTCGTTTTCTCTGTACTCGCTCCTTTTTAACCATATCGCTTGGGCCAGACAGTTGTGACAATTCCCCAGGAAACAAATGGTTGGTGTTGTCTGTTTCGGTCAGTTTAGAATGGTGGTCGCGCACGCCACATTTACGCTTCTTTCTTTTCTTTTTTCCGCCGTTCTCAACCCGCATCCGTGTTGGGCGAGCTTGCACCTGACGCAGACGTAGCAGGTTGCTCGGAGTCCTCTCAATCCCCTTAACGGCCTCCGAGAGAAAAAAAAGAACCGACGAAGGCCATTTATTCTGCCACCGCACACTTGTGTGGAGGAACGGCTCGCCTGGTGTCCCGCTGTGATTCCTCAATCCCGCACCAACCCAATCTTCTTCCTGGTAATAAACGAGGGAATAACTTTTACTTCTAGCGTGCCTGCTTCTTCTTTTTCTTCTTCTTTTTTTTTCCTCTTAGCCAACTGATTCAGCGATATTTAAGGAGTAGAAGAAGGAAAACCATACTGAGATATAAACAAGAATCGCGGCTGGGCCGCGTCATACCGTTCGGAGGTGATACGCGTCAATAAACCGACCACGTCTAAAGCTACACACGCAGCGGTCTGCGCGAATGTCTTCTCTTGTGTTACGTTATTTCGCGCTAACACCGTGTACGAACCTCGGCCAGCCTCGGCACCAAATAGCGCATTACAGTGAGCTCTACCGGTAGTGAGCAGCGCGCATACAACTGTGCCGTGGTTGGATTTGGCGAGGCATGATTATTAAGAGCTTGTGTTTCACAGCGCGTCGTTTCCAGGGCGCTCTCGGGGACTCGCGTGCCCCGGCATGCATTTATATCCTCGCATTACACGCGGACAAAAAGTGTCAAGTATAGTGACAGCGCACATCTGTGCGCGCACGTTTTTCCTTTCAGTAAGCGGTCGCACCAGCGAGCTAGCGATGCGTGTATTACTGTGTTCATGCTAATGTCCCATAGCGCGCAAAAATGACACGCAGTGGAGTGGACAAGCAAACACTCGGCTCTCAACTGTTTTATTCATTTCTTTTTTCGGAAGAGAGAGAACGTGTGCGTACCAGCTATGTTGAGGCACGAAATGGGAACGAGGATGCGAAATGAATGTGCCACCGTGTTTTTAAAAACTCTAATGAGTTTCAAGAACAGAAACAGGTAGCAAAGCTTGCTAGCGAGATCCAAGACAGCAAATTATTTCTCAGTAATTAGAACAGATGGTTTACTAATAAACGGTATAGGCACACTGTTTTTAATGTAATGCCTCATTTATATCAGGCGTGTATTTTTGTCTGAAAAGAGAACAGCCGTGCCTAACAAAGAAATAAGATCGCACTGATGTATTTCGGAGTGGCTACACAAACGTGAATCATTTCCTTTATCAAGAGAATGCAAATGTTCTTTAAGGCCCGTGTGAACACATCGAGCAGTCTGTTCTCTGACAAGCTGTAGCAAAGATGTGTGACAACGGGCATAGAAAACGCAGTCTTGCTGTAAAAGAAAATCCGAAGCCTTTATAAAATGCGGAACAGTTGTAGTTAACATGAGCCCTAACTTAGAAAATACGCAGAAGTAGAGAACGTTTGCATTCTCTTGATAAATAAAATTATTCATACTTATCTAACTATTGCAGGCCATGTCAGTGTGATCCTGTTATTTTTTTACACGTATGTTATTTTTTAGACAAAAATTGACACGTGAAATAATTGAGGCTTTCCATATATAAAAAAACGCGGAGATCAGTGTATTAGTGAATCATTTGTTGTAATCACTAAGATAATAATAATAGTAATATTGATAATAATCTGCTTTCTTGAATTCCGCTTGAAGTTTTATCTGTTTCTGTTTCCGTTAATTTCTTGACCAGTTCTGCACATATCCAATGCAGATAGCTGGTGCGTATATGTTCAGCTTTTCCTAAAACTGAGAGTTCAGGGCCTTTTTGTCCATTCCATTGTGTCTGTGTCTTTTGTGCGCTCTAGGCATTAGCATACATAGTCGCCAACTCGCCCAACTCTCAGTTCTACTCCAATTCATCCCTCTATATCTGAGGAGCTATGCATCGTTTGGCCCGCCCGCACGACACGAAAGGTATACATTGGCTTTCTTGGTCCCGGCATCAGACCGAGACACACTTCAGTTGCTTGTCTGTGCTTTCTATATATCTCGCTGACAAGTACAGTCGTCATGGGATTGTAGCCGCCGTCCTGCGTGCGTATTTCTTGCTTCCGCTAAACCGAGCTCCCAAAAGAAGGTTTTGAAAAGAGAAATTGGGGCGCCTACGCACTAGTGATGCGAAGACTGAGGGAACGAAGCTGGTGGCGTTCCCTTCCTCGTTTCCCTCCTTCTCGCCCTTGCTTCCCTTTCCCACCCCTTGATATACTACACTATACAAGGCTATGCTATGCTTTGCTCTCTCCCCTCTACCTTTCGCTCCTCGTCACCCTCAGCTCCCTTTCCCACCGCCTTGCTGTGTTGTGTTATGCTTTACTCTATCCCCTCCTTTCTCCCTCCACAACCTCACATGTCTCCTTCTCGCCCTCACTTCCTTTTCCCACCCCTTGTACTGTACTATACAAGGCTCTGCTAGCGTGCCTGGATGTGCCTTACTCTCTCCCCTCCTCCTCACCCTCACTTCCCTTTCCCACCTCCTTGCTGTGCTATGCTATACAAGGCTATGCTATGCGTTGCTGCGTGCCTGGATAACCGAGTGGTCACGACGCTCGCCTTCGGATCGTGGGTACGCGGGTTCGAAAGCCTCGCCAAGAAATTTTTGTCGCCTAGAATTTCTCTCTCTCTCTCTCTCTGTGTACTCGTTCTCTCGTCCATCAGAGTTATTGCAACTCACGCCGGACAAAACGGCGCACGTGTTCTGGGAGCGAAGCAGAAGAGGACGAAGAGAGCGCGTGCCGGTTCATGATGACTTTCTGTACACGGCTGACGGACTTTCTCCGAGCTTAAACAGCTCCGCTGTTGAAAATTGGCTGAGGTTTAACTCTTGTAGACCTAATTATCACCAGTGTTGTAGGCGTTACTGAAAAAAAGTAACTAAATACGTTACTCGTTACACTATAAAAAAGGAACGCGTTACCGCCCTACGTTACCTACAAAAAAATTTAATGCGTTACCGTTACCGTTACCGAAAAAAAGTAACGGACTTTACCTCTACCGTTACTCCGAAATCGTAAATTTTAATCAATGTGTCTTTGCTGCAGGAACCCACAATAAGATTTTTTTTTTTTTAATCTCAAACTTATCACGAGCGAAAGGTATGTTTGGCTTGGTTTTGCGAAGACTATGCACACAGTGTTTCGTTAAAGTTAGGCTCTATTGCAAATTGATTGTGAAAGCAACAAGAGGTCAAAATTTAGTTGAGATGTTCTAGTTGTGCACGAGTGATGGAGACGAAAATGTTTGAGGCCCGTGTACTTAGATTTAGGTGCACGTTAAGAACCCCAGGTGGTCGAAATATCCGGAGCCCTCCACTACGGCGTCTCTCATAATCATATCGTGGTTTTGGGACGATAAACCCCGGATATTAATTAGTGTTGCACGAGCCTGCAGCGAACGCTAGCGGAGTTGCACGCGTCTGATAATCGAAACGCGGCTTTTGTGTCTCGCCATTATCTCTATAGACAGTCTCTTCAGGCACCCGCGCGTGGAGCGCAGCTGCCTCCCTGCCGCATGTCAATGAAAACGCTCAAAAAAGAAAGTGCTCGTGTGACGGCACCTTTGTAGAGTTTACGTACAAATTTGCTAAGGCACGTTGCCGGGCTAGTTGGTTGGGTATCATAATTCGTATGGCATAGCGCACCACGACAGGGACAGAGAAGAGGGACGCAAAGAGAAGTGTGCGTCCCTCTTCGCTGTCCCTGTCGTGGCGCGCTACGCCATACGAATTACGTACAAACAAAATGTGATCTGTTCTCAACTGATGACTTTGAAGACGAGTTTGTGGATGTACTGGAGTGAAGCCTTCTTCGAAAAAGGAACGCCACTGAATTCAAATATTGACGCCGTTTCATTAAAATAAAAAAGAAACTACAAACTTGGGAAAAAAAGCGGAAAATATTTGCCTTTTTTCTTTCTTTTCTCACTTTTTTTTTTGTAATGAAAGGGTGAATTTGTGGATGTTCAGTGAACGTCAACTTGGGCAAGAAACAGTTATTTTGAAATGAGACTTCGCTGCCATCCGCCATGGTAGCTTAGCACGTAAGGTGTCGCGCTGCTAAGTCCGAGGGCGCAGGTTCGATTCCCGGCGAACGCGGCTGCGTTTCGATGGGAGCGAAATGCAAAGGACACCTGTGTGCTTCCATTTAGGTACACGTTAAAGCACCCCAGGTGGTCTAAATTTCTGGAGCCCTCCGCTACGGCGTGCCTTATAATCGCATCGCGGTTTTAGCACGTAAGCCCCAGCAATTTTTTATTAATCTGCACTTGACTGCCCTATCCCAGGCTCGTGCGCCAGGTCAAATATACGCGTGCATTACAGCCAGTCTCATCCTTGAAATGTGTTCACAGTGGCGCGATGAGTATACATAGCTTTCACGGACGTCACGACACGTTACCGCGGCCACTTCCGGTATACGCAGCTGCC
Source organism: Rhipicephalus sanguineus (assembly GCF_013339695.2). Taxonomy (NCBI): domain Eukaryota; kingdom Metazoa; phylum Arthropoda; class Arachnida; order Ixodida; family Ixodidae; genus Rhipicephalus; species Rhipicephalus sanguineus. The sequence continues at coordinate 215,310,822 of NC_051176.1, read as the reverse complement.
ATAGCTGGGCCCCTTGCTGGACTCTGCTACCTTGCGCTGCAGTTGGCGTGCGCGCGTTTTGCAGTGCTTCACTTAGCGCGACAGCCATGCCGATTTGTGCGATGTTTGGTTGTCGTATCGGAAGCAATATCCTTCGAAACGGAGTAACAGAGAGCCAGGTATCGGTACGTTGTGTTTGCCTAAATTGATAAAGCGACAGTGCGAGAGGACGCGGGTACTCTCCGAAGATTGGCGGAGAGTTTGGATGGCACGCATAGATAGGAAAAACTTGAAGGTCATCAGCAACGTCCGCACCTGTGGTCGCCACTTTATAACGGGTAAGAGTTTGAATCGCAGTACTTAAAACTGACTTCTTGTTTTGTGAGCCGTCACAGTGCTGCCATCTTCAGCCGAGAGGATCCATGCCTTCAAAGGTGGCTCTCGCGGAGATGCTGAGAGTGGTTGATATAGAAATAAATCACAGAATAAATAATCTGAATTCAGGAATGTTCCTTCGTAAGGGCTTGATTGAGGAAGTAAGAATGACATGCAGCTATCGGCCGCTGTTGGCACATTTACATTTTTACGCGGACTGTTGATTTTTTTTTCATGAAGACAACATATCTCGGATGTTAATTGTCACTGGAATTCTGCTAAGGCACTCACTTTAAGAGTCTTTTTTTTAATGCTTACGCTCGCGATTCTTTTAATTTTTTCATGCTAGCGCTCGCGTGCGCGCCTTGCGAATTCACGGTATATAGAACTGACACGGATCGCGTGTACCACGTTTTCTCACAAGGTAAAAAAAAAACGAAAAGTATCCCGCTTAAATCTTTTTTTTTTTTTTTTTAAGCATAAGCATGCGCAAACTCGCAGGAAATCTTCCTGAGCTTACACTTACCTCGGTAAACACGACGACACATTGGGAGAGCAGCTGCTTCGCTGTCATGTTCTTCACGAACGCACCCGTGAAGTAAATGTGACCGTCCAAAGCATTGTGAGCTTTGTAGGGCTTCTCGTTGTCTGGCCAAATGACGGAATGCCGTGCTGCCTCAAAACTCAAAGAAACATTTATTAGTAACAAGAACCGCTAAACAGTTGCGCTCATAGAAAAAACATAGTCCTCCCGGGCACCACACTTGCCGTTCACACATTATCCTTCACCATGCCGATCGTCCAACGCACGCGCGCGCACACCCCGCCAGTCCGTCGCCAACTCCCTGCGCATCGTGTTTGCTGGCGCTTTTGTAGGGCGTCTGTGGGACGCGCGCACCCCTACTGCGCAGCACGTGTACTTATGGGGTGGCGATGCGCGCGATTCCCACAGCTTTCATTTGTTGCAAAGAAGTGTAGCTCGTTGAGAGCACTCAGTAGCTGCCGCACCTTTTCCGATGCACAACTTGTACGGGTCCACACCGCTGCACATGGTAAATGCTGCTTCATACCATGCTCTCGTAGGCCCCACAAGCACGTCGAAGTAGCCCCGATAAAATGCCATCTTTGTCACTTGTGGCACGCGTGAAAACGCTGTCGGAACACGCACTGATGATGCGTTCTCACAAACAGCAGCGCGAGAAAACACACGGACGGAACACAAACTACTACGAAGAGTGCTGAACTTGCAACAGCTTTTATTGGGGAAAAATTGCATATATATATATATATATATATATATATATATATATATATATATATATATATATATATATACAGGGTTTTTCAAGAAATGTGTCCAACCTTCTAAAAAAATCAGGAAAATGCGATATTTGCTCGGGGATTTCACAATTGCTTTTTCTGTAGTGGCAGGAATCTTAAGGTAGTTAAGGACACCATTGAAGACGGTAATTAAGAAAGTTACAATAATTAAATTTTTAGTTAGTGGTGTTAGGTGATTGTGTCAAATGGGAGAATTGAAATTCTTCATGCGAGGAACCCATCCGAGCTTTGAAATTTCGAAAAAGCGTCCTCTAGTAATTGTTGTGGCGTAATGAAATTCAACGAAATGCAACGGCTTTCAACAGCGAAAGCCATCAAATTCGGCTGAATTTCATTACTTCGTAATTATTACTAGAGGCCGTTTTTTCGAAATCTCAATGTTGGGATGGGTTTCTGGCACGAAGAACTTCAATTCCCCAATTTGACAGAGTCACCTAACTCCACTAATTAAAAAGTTAATTAATGTAAATTTCTTAATTACTGTCTCAAGTCATGTCTCTAACCATCTTAAGATGCCTAGCGCTACAGAAAAAGTCATTCACTCATTTTGGACGTCTCAGAAGAATATGGCAATTGCGTTCTTCCATGTTTCTGTTTAGGTTTCGCCATTGAATTTGGTTGAAATTCATTACTTCGTAATTATTACTAGATGTCACTTTTTCGAAATCTCAAAGTTGGGTTGGGTTTCTGGCATGAAGGGCTTCGATTCTCCCATTTGACACAACCCCCTAACTCCACTAATTAAAAAGTTAATTAAAATTAATTTAACTTTTTTAATTACAACTCCAAATAATTTCTTTAACCACCTTAAAATCCCTGCCACTACAGAAAAACCAATTCTGAAGGCAGCAATCAAATATCGCATTTTCCTGATTTTGTCAGAAGGTTGGACACATTTCTTGAAACACCCTGTATATATATATATATATATATATATATATATATATATATATATATATATATATATATATATATATATATATATATATATATATATATATATATATATATATATATAGGTACGCCATCTCTTTATCTGTAGGTTGTATGGATGACACGCTTACACACCCCTCCCCCAGAGAGGAAATGTGTTCTTCTTCTACGAATTCTCGAGTGATTCGCGTTTCGCTCTTCTTAATGACGAGGTGTTGTTTAGGTCGGTTGAGCAGCCCCGACAGGTTATGCACTGATACGTTCGCTGCCTTTGCGACTGCTCGGAGACGCCCGGCTATGGCGGCGACTAACAAACGAGGCTCAAGCACCCCGGATGTGACGTCACGTGAAAACTGTGTGTAGGCATCTAAGTATCTTCCATATCTGCTGCTGTTGTATAGTTACTTCAGAATTTTATTTCAAAATGTCTATTCACAGACGCGCAGTAATCGCAGCTGTGACTAATGTGTTTCTGTCATGTGTATGCCTTCCGTTGAGCCTTTTCATTTGTTAATAAAGAAACCTGCTAAACTTCAAGCGGAGCTCTTCAGAAGCGTATACAATAACAGTGACGGCATGTATTTCGTCGCTAGGGTGAGGGTACAGGCGCCCACGTGACGTAGATGCCCGTATAACCTTGCTACTGTATTCACTTTCAAGATGCGCCCCCTGCCTCCCTTGCTTCGCGGCAGTGCCGCTTTGAACGCGTATGGAGAATGTTCTGTTCTTTTTGGTTGCGAATGCATCAGCCGACTACACGGTTTTCAACAGCATTAGCGAAATGTCACACAATGCTGCCTCATCAGGCGCGCGCCCCTTCACTTATACGCGACTCCAACGCAACAATATATTTATTAACAATTAAAGATACGTAAAACTACATACGTCAGGTCTACCAAAGCGACAGAGTGTGTGACTGGCAGAGCCTGGCGGACAGAGAAAAAGCCACAAGGTGGCCCTAAACCAGCAAAAAGAAAAGAAATGAAATAGTGGTGCCAAGCCTGAAGGAACCACGGAGCTGGCCGGCCTTCCTTGTTTTTCTTTAGTTTCTTTCTTCCTTTTTTTCTCTCTTTCTCTAATTTTAAATCTCTATATTTCTTTCCTTTTCTCTCTGTTTATTTATTTCCATCTCTTTCTTGCTCTTTTAATCATTTTTCCCAGGCTGAGTCCGTACCCATCACATACTCTGCAAAATACTGCAACATCAAAGGCTAGAACGCAGAGAGTACCCAGCACCACATTCAAAGCTCAACAAAGAGGACAGCACCATAGTGAGAATACTGCAGAGCAACACTTACACCCACGGTATACTGATGCACAGAGTGTACCCAGCGTTGCACGACTACCTCTGCCCAATTTGCGGCGTACCTGACACCCTGGCCCACATGATCCTCGCGTGCACGTACAATATGCAGACATACACAACGCCTTCGCCGAATGCCTGTAACGCCGCTCAAGAAAACGAGGACCTTCTCGAAACGTGGGAGGCCAAGCTCGCCTCAGAGGACCTGGACCAACAACGGCGTCTCGTCGCCAGGGCCAAGGAGGCAGCGAAGGCCAGAGGGTTCCTGGAATGGGGAGACCTCCCACCTAGGGTAGACGCGGGACTAGCACCGCGATACCGTTTCGTGCAATAAACGTTTATTCCTCCTCCCCTTTCTCTCTCTCTCTCTCTCTATTTCTTTGTCTTGCTCAATTTTTTCTCTTTCTTCCTTACTCTGTGTTTTTTCCTTTCTCTCTCTGTCTTTCTATCTTTTTCTGTCTTTCTCCCCCCTTTCTTTCTCTTTCTATCCTTTTGTTTCTCTTAAGTCCCTCTCTGTACTCGTTCTCTCGCCCACCTGAGTTATTGCATCCCACGCCGGAGAAATCAGCGCAGCGGGAGAGCGCGCGCCGGGCACACATGTTCGGTAAGCGAAGCAGAATACGACGAAGAGAGCGCGCGCCGGCCGAGTTATTGCGTTGCACACGCAAGAAAGGTGGAGGCCATTCATGATGATGACAGCTTTTGCGAACGCCTAACGGCATAACGAAAACAGCTCCGTTGTAAAAGAAAAAAAAAATCTAATGTGCAATGACTGCTTTATTTTAATGCGTATTTTTTATGTATCAGCAATTCAGAAAAAGTGTTTCTACCTCTTGTACGCAATTATCATGCAACGTGCAATGATTCTTCTGTTTCTATGTTTTTTCTTATGTATGTAGTTGTGATTATGAAGGAGTGCCGTTACTTTTATATAAACGCTTATAAATGTGCGATGACGCAGTGTGCAATGATCGTTTTGTTTCAATGTTTTATGTTATGTGGAAATTTATCAACGAGAAAGAGCGCTTTTGATTCGCTAAAATAATTGTGTTTTCTTTGTTTTAAATAGCTATAAATGCCTGATTGTTGGAAATTAGGAACAGTTATTTGCATCTGGAGGCTTCGTTACTGAGGGAGGGACCTGCCCGCTGTTCTCACCCAGTTATAGTGAACAACGCGGGAAGGTGCGTTCGCGAGCTTACCGTTAGCCAACTAACAAAGAAAAATGTCCATGCTCTCATGCGAACAAAAGAGCGTATTTTAGCAATAGGAATACCAGCACGACATCTCATAAACTGAGCACACTGGAAGAGTCTCCAATTAAAGAGCTAGGTGCTCGAGGCGTGCGCGATGGAACCAGAAAGATATTTACCTGTGGGGGCAACAAAAGCGCGTGAACGCAGTTCGAAATTTAAGAGTGCACGCTAGGGGTATTTAGCAAATAAGTGCCTCCGCCGTGTTGTGTGTTCAAAATTTGATGTAGCATCTGATTTTCCGAAATGTGTCTTTAAACAAACACTACGGGATCCGAAAAGAAAAACGGCAGCTGTAAAGACTTCCTAGCATTGCGTTTAACATAATCTGCCTCTCGTTTTCCTGGTGCGAGCGACGCATCCCAAACTTATGAACTCAAATACAATGCGCAAATTCTAGGTTTTTCACGTTGTCAAAACAGGTCCCAGGTCCAGAAAGCTGTTCGCGCGTAAGGTGCCGCAATGGGATTTCTTATGCATATATATGCCGGCACCAGTGTGCGATTTGTTGCTTATAAAACGCCAGATGATAGCTAAGGTACCGACCAACCACAAACTATTTTTACTACACATCTTACGTACGAACAGCTGTGTGAATTTGAGCTTATAATTGTCGCGTTTCCAAGCAAGTACAACCAAACGCTTCGACGCGCCGCATGCGGGCTGGGCGCGCGTGTCACGCCCAATAATGGCAGCCGAGGGTGAAGGGCGAGGAGGAAACGGCGCTGAGAGGAGTTTGCGCTACAGCGCTACCTTCGAAAAATAGAGGGACCTTAGCTGACGTCGCTGCACTGTTGAAATGTTGACTGAGTCAACTGAGTGGCGGCGCTGACGCGTTCGCACGTGTACGCACGTGGTGTTCCTTTGAGTGAGTGAGTGAGTGAGTGAGTGAGTGAGTGAGTGAGTGAGTGAGTGAGTGAGTGAGTGAGTGAGTGAGTGAGTGAGTGAGTGAGTTACAACTTTATTCATCAAGGGGTGTGGGGGTAAGGGGGGTATATTCCTTTGAAAACAGCCGCAAATGCCGCACATGCGTTGTGTGAGCTCGGAGCAAATTCGTGTGCCCGAGAGGCTCGGGCCATCCTGCATAGCACCCCAGTATTTTACTGAGCTACTCCGTTAATTTTACAACTATATCGTCTTGTTCGCACGCTGCTGCATAATGTTTATGCCCCATGGATATGTTTTGTTGGGACCCTATTACAATACTGTTAGGTCCCGAAAGAATACTTTTGTACATTTACTGATTTTTTATAACTTAAACGTCAAGCTTAAAAAAAAATGCTCTAGCTCCATGGCGAGCACCAAAGTTAGTCATGTTGCGAATTACCCTTTCAAAAGTTTCACAATGAATTACGTGCTTTTTTTGTTTTTGTTTTTTTGTTTTTTAAGCTAGCAGATGCAACTTGTTGAAATGGCTGATTGGGCGAGTTGGTGGTTCATGATACTTAGAAATACGAGCGCGTAACTTATACAGGGACTTAGGAAGACAAGGACCTTGTCTTATTAAGTCCTTGTCTTCCTACGTCCTTGTCTTCTTAAGTCTCTGTATAAGTTACGCGCTAGTATATCTAAGTAGCAGATGCAGGCAACTTTTCAGGCAATGTTAGCAAACATACAAAGCAATTATCCGATAGTATTCTTTAAAAAGCAGCTAACGCACAATTTCGGAGCTCAACCGTTGATGTGATCGACGTGTAGGACGCAAATAGGTTTCCGGATCGAAACTGCTCTCATGGGTGGTATTTTTCATCGCGATTGCCGATCCTCGCTCAGACAAAATATCGAGACAGGCACCACAAAGCGGTGCACAAGGACTACATCTGTGAACGCTGATATCGCCTATGGATACAGTTCATGAGCCAGTGAAGTCAAAGCTCTATTAAGTATACTTAAATTATCGGGTTTACCATGCCAAAACCACTATGCGAATATGAGGCACGCCGTAGTGGGGGACTCCGCATTAATTTCGACCACCTGATGTTCATTAACGTGCGCCTAAATCTACATAGGCCCACACGCGCACACGAAATTCGTCGACATAGTACTCCCTTTTCTTGCTTCCACTATGCGCCGGCCTTGTATACAAGAGACATTAGAAAGAAAATTAAGTACTCCCGCTTTGGGCATTAATTAGATTTCCCGCGGAGACAATTCGGTGAAGCGTACCGACCTTAACCAGGTTTCGTGCCTTGCGCTGAAGCTTTCCACAACTGACAATAGCGCCAGAACACATAACGTATTTAAGTACGCAGGCGTTTTTGCATTTCGCCCGTACCAAAATACGTCCGCGGCAACCGGGAATCAAAACGGCGCCCTCGTGCTTAGCTACGCAACGCGGTAGCCGCTAAGCCACCACGGCGGGTGTCGAAGGCGTAAGAAATTCTCAGTACCTGCAAGAGAGGTGAATGGAGCTTATCCGCTTCCTTGGTTGGGGCCGTCCAATGGTCGGACAGTTGATCCTATTTTGATTACTTGACTCGCGCAAGAGCGAACCTAATTCTTCTGACACCTGTCGCCACCCCCGGGACTCCACGGCATCCAGCGCCAATAAAGGTCCCCGCCCCATCAGCTCTTTATTATATATATAATAGAAGTATATAACCAATGAGTGGTGACAACCGCGTTGTCGCTATCCCCACGATAGGTCGACTCCACTAAAACGAGGCTAAAGAACAAGAACAACGACCTTGGTCCTTTGACAGACGTATAGACTGCAGGCATAACCATGCATGGCGTAGCCAGAGCTGCTGCTCGTTACGGTGCGCTCATCAGCCTAAAAGTGCACGACGTCGTATAATGTGTCACCGAACAAGAACCCCGTCAGCAGCTCGCGCCTCCTTCCTCGCAAGCGTGAGCGCGCAGTCAGCAGCGCAGTTCTTCCTGGACACTGTGCGTCTTTGTTACCGAGCCAAGGCCGGGCTCGCAGTGTGTAGGGAACGCGCAACAGAGCGGCACGACACGCCTCCCCGATGCGGTCGTGCGCGAACAACGCCTTCCGCTGCGCACGGCCGGAGGCATGAGCTCGGACACTTGCGGGTTCCGTGTACGTTTTCTACGCTCATCGTTGCTCCTCTGTGCTTATTCCGGTACCCCGCTGCGAGCTTGAACATGGCTGTGGCGCTTGCACATTGCTGGCAAAACATTTAGGTTAATAAAACTCTCATATATATATATATATATATATATATATATATATATATATATATATATATATATATATATATATATATATATATATATATATACCCTTCAAACTTCGATCCTCTTAAACCACAGTGCCCTTGACGTCTTTAAGAAATTAGCTGTCATTTTCCTTTTCGCTTCTCTTTGTGCTGTCTTCACTTTCTCTTTCTCTCTCACACACACACACACACACACACATATATATATATATATATACGTTTGTGTGTCTTCTCTTATCTTCGTACCATTGCGTTGCACATACTCAGTATATTTCAAGATATATATATACCCTCTGACGCGTCGCAGGTTTGACCGCCGCCTTGGTCAGTTCGCAGCCGCTGGGGCAGCGGCTGCGAAGTAGAAGAGTAGGTCTCAAAATTAATATGCATAAAACTAAAGTAATGTGGAACAATCTTGGCAGAGAAGAACGCTTTGCGATAGGTGGCGAGACACTGGAAGTTGTAAAGGAGTACGTCTACTTAGGACAGGTAGTAACCGCGGAGCCGAACCATGAGAGTGAAATAACTAGAAGAATAAGGATGGGATGGGGCTCATTCGGCAAGCATTATCAAATCATGAATGATAATCTACCACTATCCCTCAAGAGGAAGGTATATAACAGCTGCATCTTACCAGTACTTACCTACGGAGCAGAAACCTGGAGACTTACAAAGAGGGTTCAACTTAAATTGAGGACGACGCAGCGAGCGATGGGAAGGAAAATGATAGGTGTAACCTTAAAGGGACACTAAAGAGAAACAATGAATTGGCTTAGATTGATAAAGTGTGCTCGGAGAACTCTTGTGTAGTTTATTTCACCACCATAAGTTTATTATTAGAGGAGAAAACCAAGTTCAAAGTTTCATTTTTAAATTTCGCGCCGAACTTTGTAATTCGTGACGTAAAAAACTTCAAAGAGTATTTAACGTATTTTGGCGCCACTGGCTCGACGAAATTTCCACAAACTCGTTACGTCAAGTCTCTGGCCCCCTCAGAGGACAATGTACTTCGATTTAACCGATTAGGAACTACGTAGGCCCAAGCAGGCGGCGTAAAAAATGTATCCCTTTCCGACCCCGTGACGAGTGTACTGGACATAACAAACAAAGCGGAGCAGAAAAGCAAGCAAAGCCACAATCGAAGCCGAAACCACTTTGACAGCTTGTGTAAGAGGCGAGAAATATCTTTTTGAATGTAGTTCCTCCTTCAGCCCCATTTTCTTATGGGAGCGCATCAGAGTAATGGCGTCAAGCGAGAGGAAACGCGCGCGCATGGTGTGCTCAAGCATACAAAATTATTTGAGGAGTTATCTTCGCACAATTCAAATAACTTAAATCGTGCGAGCTGATTTACGCCCTCTTGAAACAATGTTGCAAAAAGGTAGCTTTTGTAATCGGAAGTTTACTCGCAATGCGAGATTGTATTCATGTCCAGTGCACTGGACACCAGGATGCAATTGGCGCGCATTGTGCTAAACATGGAGGAGAGAAAAGAAACTAGGAAGGACGTCACATGACAATCTTGAAACCCAGTCATAAAAATTGAACCAGGAGCACGCTGGGAATTCTACCAAGAGCCTGGAGCACGAGGAGGCAGCGGCGTCGGAGGAGGTTGGCTTGTGGACGCTCAGCGCGTTCCCTCCTAGCTTTTACCCCTTCGTGGTGCTGAACGCTATGCGCGAAAGTTAACGATAATCTTTTTTTCTTTTTCTCAAGTCAAAACAAACCATGTTTGTGTTTTAAAAGACAATTAACTTTCTGACAGGAACAATAGCAACATTTTTTCAAGGAAGAAAGCAGAGTGTGTGTTCCCATAAGTGGAACAAATGAATCTTAGTGTCCAGCATACTGGACATGATTCTCCCGTGAAAACCATTGTACCTACAGTCTCCTTTATTCTTTTGCATGCTTTTCAATAGCGTCTTAGCTAGAAAGGAGCACTGAAGATTTTTGTTCTACCCTACGAAAAATTCGGGACGGAAAGGGATATGACGTCACGGCAAATGGTGCGGGAATTCCAAGGTGGCATACCGCCACCTGTATTTTCTTTTTGCGCGTTTTCTCGCTTATTATGCGTCTTCGCGCAGAAAGCGTGGTGTTTTTGGTATCGTGGAAGACTACTTTACTAATGCGAGAAAAATCGTTTTGCTCTTTAGTGTCCCTTTAAGATACAAGAAGAGAGCAGAGTGGGTCAGGGAACAAACGGGGGTTAAGGATATCATAGTTGAAATCAAGAAGAAGAAGTGGATATGGGCCGGGCACATAGCACGTCGGCAGGATAACCGGTGGTCATTAAGGGTAACTGACTGGATTCCAAGAGATGGCAAACGCGTGAGGGGGAGACAGATAATTAGGTGGTTAGACGAGATTAAGAAGTTTGCAGGTATAACGTGGCAGCAGAAAGCACAGGACCGGGTTGATTGGCCTTTGTCCTGCAGTGGGCGTAGACAGGCCGATGATGATGATGATGATATATACGTCCAGTGCACAAATTATTTGTCATATAAAACGAAGATAAAATTATTCTTATCATATATATATATAGTCGAATATAACTGCACAGTAGCTTCGGGACAAAAAGTAAGTTCGTTGTATCCGATATTCTTTGTAACAGTAGAGGTAAGAGTAGCCCCCAAAACATCGGCAATCTGCATGGCTCGCTTTAAAATCCTACATACAAAAGATGGCTGATCCCTCCGTCATAGGAATCGGTATAACACGAAAGTGAAACGCGTCGTCACAGTAGTTGATGTGTTTATGGCGCACTGGCATGTCAGAGCTTGTACAATGTCTGTTGTTGTTTGGCAGATATAGCACCGCTTGATGTGGACGCACCCACGTTGACGCCTAGTGGCACATCTCCGTCCCGACGACTAACGCCCATGATAATTATTTAACCCTTGCGGTAGCTGAAGTTGTTAACACATACCTGGACACCGCATATGGCGAATCCCGCGTAAAGATGGTATCAACAAGCAAATAGTAAACACCGATACTCGATATGCACTCCTTCAAAGCGTCGTGAAACGCGAAAAGAAACGCGACGAGCGTCTTGTCTTCCCTCTAGCCTGGCAGTTAATTCTCACAAGGCGAGCGGGGAACGCGGTGCGACTGCCAGGCGAGCGTCGGAGAGCTATTTTTCGGCATGGATGGATGTTATGAGCGAGGCTTGGGTTAAAGCCGCCACCTCGCGGTGTGTTAAAGCGTTGACGAAATTACACTTCTCCTATTGTAGGAGAAGCTCATTGTAGAGGCAACGAAGTTTGTTTTTTCGAGCCTGGTGGCACACATGTCACCGCCCCTTTATAAAGGGGACACTGATAGCATCCATACACGCACTCATTCATCCAAGAGCACTGTGAGAGCAAAGTGTAAAAGACAAAAAGCGCGTTCATGTAGCCTCCATCATGCGTGCTCAGTGGGCTAAACGCCCGCCAGCCATCGTCGTGGACCGAGAGCTCGTGAGTTCAACTCCTGTCAACACAACTTTTCCTTTTTTTTCTTTGCCATCTGATGACGTTCATTTTTGCTGCCGCATTTCCGTGACGGAAATACGTCATGAAAGTCTTTGGTGGACCCTGGCATAAAACTCTTTCGTGTTAAAAACGCATTACTTTAACCTCCAAGCCCACTATAAACGAGGTAATACTTACTGGTCACCTTGTGGCATTTGAAACTGACCGGAACATGAGAGGGTGAAATTACGACAGAACAAAGAACAAAAACCGTTTGACAAAATTCCTGTAACTCTTTAAAACAAACTTTTAATGTCACGACCACATTAAAAAAATGTGGTTGTGAATTGTCTTTCAATGTTTATTTTGCTCGATATGCAAACTTTCGATATGCAACCAAATAGTTATTCGTTACAACCGATATCGCCTCGTCTCTCGCGTTCTCGGTTTCGTTATAAAGAGAATAAGTGTCACTGAAATAAAGCGTGACCGAAGTTCGCATTTAGTTCGCTATAACCGATAATTCGCTATATCAGTGTTATAACGAGGTTCAACTGTATTATATTCAACTGTATTGTAACTGTTGGTGGGAGAACCTCTTCAGGCGTTAATGCCGTTTGTCCTCTCTAAGTGTAATTTGGTACACTTAAATAAAAATCAATTCAGTATAAACGTGCGCACAAGATCCCGTTTTCTCAGACTTCGTAACTCGAACGATTCTGCATGTTTACCGAAAGTTCGACGGCGCATAACTCGAAATAAGCGCCGCTTTTGCGAACTCGCCAGCTGCCATTCATCAACTGCAATACGTACCATCATGTAACTGAGCTAAGTTAATTAATTGAGTCTTAGTAGCTACTAATTAGCTCGGCTTTAGCACTTACGGAGGTCCGCCGTAGCTGACAGTTTGCGAAGAAATTTCCCTTCTTCGGAATCTCTCTGTTTGAGAATTTTCGAACGGGTCATCTGAATTACCATTCGGAATGTACGGATTGCGTTTCGGATTTCCATGCATTTTTTTGGCTCCTCACCTATATCAACAAATAGGGTGTGCTCCAGCTGTATCTTCCTTTTGAGAAACACACGCCCACTATGAGGAACAGGTTACACGGTTTGCTTATCGTGCCAAAGCCAGACGAAAAAAAAAAATGGGGGGAATTGTCTTGTCAGGTTAACAGTGGACCTCTCTTTGCAGGCAAGCTGAGAGCTTGCGCAAGGAGAACGCCGCCCTCAAGAGCGAGCTGAGCAAGCTGAAGGACCAGCAAAGGTATAGTAAATACCTGCGTGACCAAACCGCGTCTATTTTATATATATATATATATATATATATATATGGTGTTTCAAGAAATGTGTCCAACCTTCTAAAAAAATCAGGAAAATGCAATATTTGATTGCTGCCGTCAGAATTGGTTTTTCTGTAGTGGCAGAGATCTTAAGATGGTTAAAGAAATTATTTGAGACTGTAATTAAGAAAGTTAAATTAATTGACTTTTTAATTAGTGGAGTTAGGTGGTTGTGTCAAAGGGGAGAATTGAAGTTCTTCATGCCAGAAACCCAACCCAACTTTAAGAGTTCGAAAAAGTGGCATCTAGTAATAATTACGAAGTAATGAAATTCAACCAAATTCAATGGCGAAATCTAAACAGAAACATGGAAGAACGCAACTGCCATATTCTTGTGAGACGTCAAAAATGAGTGAATGACTTTTTCTGCAGCGCTAGGCATCTAAATATAATTAGAGACATGACTTGAGACAGTAATTAAGAAAGTTAAATTAACTTTTTAATTAGTGGAGTTAGATGACTGTGTCAAATTGGGGAATTGAAGTTCTTCGTGCCAGAAACCCATCCCAACATTGAGATTTAGAAAAAGCGGCCTCTAGTAATAATTACGAAGTAATGAAATTCAATCGAATTCGATGGCTTTCGCTGTCGAAAGCCGTTGCATTTCGTTGAATTTCATTACGCCACAACAATTGCCAGAGGACGCTTTTTCGAAATCTCAAAGCTCGGATGGGTTCCTCGCATGATGAACTTCAATTCTCCCATTTGACGCAATCACCTAACTCCACTAATTAAAAAGCTAATTAATGTAACTTTCTTAATTACTGCCCTAAATGATGTCCTTAACTGCCTTGAGGTTCATGCCGCTACTGAAAAAGCAATTCTGAAATCCCCGAGCAAATACCACATTTTCCTGATTTTTTGAGAAGGTTGGACACATTTCTTGAAACACCCTGTGTATATATCTGACAAAATCACACAGACTGTTTGCATCGCATCGAGAACTGGGAAACACGAAACGTAGTTGTCGCCCGTATAACTAGAAATGCTTGCGTAAATTCACGCCAGTAACTTTTTTCCGCCTATATAGATCAGCATTAGTATCGGCACCTATACATCTGCGAGGTGTACTCTAACATGTTGAACGTTTCAGCGTGCGGGACCCATGAAACATGCAATACTGGCAGCCTGTCGGTTCTAAGTGGATGTGCATTGAAATGCGCGTAAGCCTAGTAGAGCTATTCGAAACGAGAGCTGCGGTTCTCTCCCGCGTAGTGTTCACTGTAAGACAGCATATGTACTTCACGCCATCGTTTTTGCGCGTTTAGATGTTCGACATGAGGATACAATTTGGGCTCAGGAGATTACGAGCTGCAGTTGTGCCCACTCCTGCAGATGTCATTGTGGCAGTAGTTAGCACCCGCTGTGTCCTGCCGTGTAAAGATTTTGCCCTAAAGCTGTGGGCGCTAAAAATGCAGATTCATAACGGTGGTTGCCATATAATATATTCTTTCGACTGCGCCATTGTAACGAGTGAAACAAGAGACAACGCCCGTACGCTGGGCCGGCTGTTCTTATTCTCGCTCTTCCTTTTCTTCAACTAGCTCCCCACAAAGCTAGCTAGCTAGACAAACACACACACACACACACACACACACACACACACACACACACACACACACACACACACACACACACACACACACACACACACACACACGTGTGTGTGTTTCTGAAACGTTTCTACGGAGGTCTGCGTATGTGAATACACATGCATGCAAGGTCGACGTCTCCAATGTTTCTCTTGCTAATGAAAAAAATACCCGGGGTTACCTGATTTGCAGCACTGGCATCGACATCACCCAGTCCCCGACCTTCCTGACTCGACCCGACTACCCTGCTCCGCCAGCTTTTGAGCAGCCTACCGCCTCGCAGTCGAGCAGCGGTAAGCAACACTCCGCGCCCTAAACTCCACAAAGCGTGCTGTGCTGCGATACCTGCAATTGTTGTGCGCCAGCAGCGTTTATTGAGAATCCCCCACCAGTATGCTAATGTTTCTTTCGCCAACTTTTACAGCGTTCGGGATGCACACTCCATCTAACCGCTCCCAAAAGAAGAAGTATGCCGTGGTGGCAGGGTAACGCTACGTTTGCACAATTTCTGCGCTCCTCTCTCCCCTTTGCAGTGCATGAATTAAATGTATACTTTTATTTTTTCAGTTCCTGGTTACAGATAAAAAATTGCCACCTTTCATATATATATATATATATATATATATATATATATATATATATATATATATATATATATATATATATATATATATATATATATATATATATATATATGTGTGTGTGTGTGTGTGTGTGTGTGTGTGTGTGTGTGTGTGTGTGTGTGTGTGTGTGTGTAGATGTGTATAAGAAAGCATAAAATAATAATATCTGTTGTTTAACGTCCCAAAACCACGATATGATTATGAGGGCTGCGGAAATTTCGACTACC
The DNA here is from genome assembly GCF_013339695.2 of Rhipicephalus sanguineus. Lineage (NCBI taxonomy): Eukaryota > Metazoa > Arthropoda > Arachnida > Ixodida > Ixodidae > Rhipicephalus > Rhipicephalus sanguineus. The sequence continues at coordinate 215,295,216 of NC_051176.1, read as the reverse complement.
TGGGGTTCGTTAAATGGGTCATGAAGCACCCCATGGGCTTGTTGAAAAAACACATCCTGCGGAAAGCTGACACGGCTATGAACTGCTCTGCCAAATATTACAGTCGTGCGCGCCGCGTAATGGCCACAAGCGGAGCGCGAAGTTGCCGTTTCCCCAGGCACCCTCTTTTCAAACAGAGGCCGGTTCTCACTCTCGTCGGTGGGCGGGGCGTCTGTCCGTTTACGTCGCGGATCTGTCCCTTTACGTCGCAAGAGACATAGCATGCTTATTGGCCGATAGCCGACGTAAATCGAGAGCGGCGTTCGGATCAGATGAGCTTCTTGCCGTGGGGTGCCGCCACTTGCCGGCGCCGCACTCCTCAGTACACGGTAGTCGCACTCGCGCAAGCGAATCGCAGCGGGAGAGCGATCGCGTTTCATGACGCGCGCTGACGTAACTTCTTTCCCCCATGCCATCCCTCCCTGTCTAGCTTCCAGTGCGCTCGTCGGCACGAGAAAAGAGAGAAAGCGCTGGGAGCGTGCGCCAAACCCCCGTAATTCCGCTGATTCTTGACGGATTCGAGAAATTTTTGTGGCAATCGATTCGGGAGGCAGTACACTCCGATACTGAGATCATTAGATCATTACTTGGAAAAGTGGTTCATGACCCCTTTAATGTGCACCTAAACCTAAGCATACGGGCCTCGCACATTTCGCCTCCGTCGAAATGCGAACACCGGGGCCAGGATCGAAACTCGCGGTCGGGTCAGCAGCCCAGTAACGTAACCACTGCACCGCCGCACCGGCAAAAAAAAAAAAAAGAGAGAGATAGAGAACACGAGATAAATATTTCTCATTTCTAGGCACGCGCAAGCGCGGTCTTGCGCGATACTCCATTGTTGTATACATTTTCACGCAACAGTCGCGTATGGTCATTGCTTTGCTTATAAGGCGTTATGATTATGACGGTTTCGTAAAACACTAGTGACATTTTCCTTCTTTTTTTTTTTCACCTATGAAATGCGGTTTCTCTCAACTTATTTATTATTTTTCTTTTTAAAGCTACACGCCAAGCAAACAAGCTGCTGCAATGATGGCTGGCATGGTAAGTTTGCGGCTGGACAAACCAATACTTAAGGTTGAGCGCTTAAGTCATTCCACTTCGGCATATTCATTTGCGCTTTCAAGAACTAACACGGAATAGCTTCGTGCGAACACGTGATGTATGCGTTGCTGAATAGGCATATAATCAGGCCCCATTGCAAATCTTCTTTGTAATACATGATGATGATCTTTGTAAATACCCCCCCCCCCCTCCAGCTTGCAACTGCTGTTGTATTGGGTGACCACCCTTCTCGTATTGACGGCTATTGTCTCGCAGGAGCTACGAAAATCTTCAAACATCGCCTCCTGCATTTCACATTTTGTTATTATTGTTCGGCACCGCCCTGAGTTCACCTGCATCTGATCTGGCTGTCCTGTTCGAGGATGTGTTAGCCGCAAGCACTCCAAGCAACCGAAAAAGTCAGCTAGGCGCATGGGCGTCCGGAGGGGAGGGGAAGGAGAGCCCCCCCCCCCCCTCCCCGCCCCAGGAATTTCCGATAATATTTTTCTTTGTTTTTGTTCATGAGCCCACCAAACAAGGAAATGAAAAAGGAGCATCGTGGGTAATGTAACACGAACACGAGGAGCAAGCTGCTTCAGAGGAGGTTGGCTTGTGGACGCTAGGCGTGTTCCCTCCTACTTTTTTTTTTTTCCTCCATGCGTGGAACCGCCACGATATCTTGCGCGAGCACGTGACGAGGAGATCACACCGTGTTGTGACGTCAGGGTACAGTAGGAACCGAAACTAGCCTTTAAAAACATACTGCACCTCCATTCGTTTTACCTGCACTTCGTGAACCGGTTCACGGTGATGCTGCACTCCGGCATTCGTTTCACGAGTTCAACATGGCGGCGTCGGCACCGCGGTATTCGTTTCGAAAAACTGCAGCCGTCGTGCAAGCCAGTTCACGAATTCCCTGCACTTACTCCTGAGGTAGTGCCGAGTCCGTGCAGCACAAGATGGCGTAACCGCAGCAGACGACGCAGCCGACTGCATTCGTGGCTATTTTAATGGCACCCAAGGAATACTTCAGTGAATGTTTTCCGGTAGTTTGAAATGCCAGGCAGCGTAAGCGGCGGCCACTTTTACGAATCACAACCTCCACAATTCGCGAGACAGCCGACCGTAGCAGAGGGCTTGCACGACATCTGCACTCCCCCCCCCCCCCCCCCCTCCCCTCGTATTCGTTTCGGCATCTCGTTGCTGCTGCACTTTCTGAAACGTTCCCTGCACGACGACGGAACTCTGACGTCACCACCATGAACCAGTTCAGACAGTGCGCAGATAGTGCGCACTCACGCTTAGCAGTACATTTTGTAGGCTCTTGAAGGCTTGGCATTTCATTTGACGCAAGAGAAAGACAACTGAAGATGTTCGTGTCAGTACCCATTTAATCGGTAAAAACCACGCCACGGCTGTTTTGTGAATTACCATACTGTGGTGTTGTCGAATTGTTATGTTGATATTAAAGGGACACTAAAGTGAAGCAATGAATCGGTTTAGATTCATAAATTGTACTCTGGAAACACTAATCTCGTTAATTTCACCGTCATAGGCTTATTAATAGAGTAGAAAGTCAAGTTCAAAGTGTCATTTTTAAATTTCGCACCGAAATCACAGCGCGTGACGTGACGAATTTCAATGTGAATTTTTCGTATTTTGGCTACATTGGCTCAACAAAATTCCTTGAAACTTGTTGTGTTAAGTGTTTGGCGCCCTCAGAGGACAATGTACTTCATTTTCGCCGCTTAGGAGCTCCGTAGTCCCAAGCAGACGCCGTCAAAATCTATGGTGTCCCGGCGATTGGTGCGGCAATTTGAAGGTGGCGTCGCCACCCACATTTTCTTTTTCAGCGTTTTCTCGCATACACAAACGTCTTCTCGCGGTGAGAAGTGGCGATTTCGGTATTGTACAAGAGTAATTTGTCAGTACGAGAAAAATCGTCTTTCTTTTTAGTGTCCCTTTAATGACTTTGTTTCGTGTCGGAGCGTACTGCAGTGATGTGTAAACTACTTTTGTTTACACGCGCATGTATATGAACTTGAACTTGCACCAGTTACTCATTTCCCTGCTTCACAGAAGCGCCAAGAGTTAAAAAAAAAGTGAAAATTGTTAATTTCTCATCGCGCTGCGTCGATGCTGCAAGGCAAGGCGACTGCAGTGTTTTGTGAGCGCGGTGCACGTTGACAGTCGTCGAACTACCACCGCAGGACATATGCCAGCAGAGGAGTCAGCGTGCCTATGATGACGATGTCCAGCACCGTGGCCGCGCTATTGTTGGAGCAGTCACACCACCCTTCCGTAAGTGACATCCATCTCCTTGCATGTATCTTTGCTGTTGCGCCAGCAGGCTTCTGTATGTATAGTAGTGGCTAGTTCAAGCGCATTGTGTTGTGCAGAAAGGAAGAAAAAAAAAAAAAGCTTTATTCAACCATGACTGTATTCCGAGTCACATTCGTTTGAGAAGCAAATGGAACAAACGGTGCGGGTAAAGATCTGGCATTTTGACGAAATTTAAGGTGTGTTGATATTTTCAAGTCATAAACACAATTCCGCAGACGTCCTCTCTGAGACAGAAGTGCCCAGGACACGTGGGAACCATGGAAAATGCGAATTTCTGTTCTCTTAATGCGTGACCCTGTTTATAGGTCGCAGGAACTACTACATGCTGAAACTTATAACTATATAGGTGTTCTAGGGCTAAGCGAGAGTGCAAAAAGTTTCGAAAATATCGTGTCCTATAGGCACTTTTGTCACCGTTTGTACGTGCATACATTTGTTAAAGAAAGATGATCGTTTTAGCTACAAAAAGGAAAGTAGTTGTGGCCGTCGAAGTGAGTTTCCCGATTTATCAACATTTACGTATTTATATTTGAAGGACGAAAAAAAAAAAGCTTCACGGTGCATCTGTGTCCGCCCCGTTACGCACCGCGGTCATTTATGGGAAGACATCCGATATACGCGTGAGCGAAACGGTATACCGTTTGCAAGTCATGCACTTCCGGTACCGATTTGCGTTTACAAATTCGTGTCATCTTGCTGGACGGAAACGACGTCGAAAGCAGAATGGCCCGTGGAGTCGACCGCGGTCATCGGCAGCGAAAAATCGCTGACTTACGGCTTTCCGTTTTCGAGCAAGTGAACCTTGTCACCAAAGACATCTGCTGTAAAACCTGCATTTTTTTAGTAGCTTTGCTTATTAAACGAAGCCTAAGAGCACCGAATTCGCTAGGTGGTGCTCTCGTAAAAATCACAGCGGTTCTGTTTTGGATGCTCGTGGCGAATTCACAAAAGGCATATATTCCGTCCTTTTGCCTGTGGCTCTAAAAGACGGTCGTACGTTCTCTGGCCTCATAGATTAAAAAAATAAAACGTGGAATCAGGAGGAATCCTTTTTTCATGACAGGTCGCCTAGCCTTGGCAAAAAATTCACCATCAATATGAGTTGACGCCATTTGGAAATGGCCATTACATAAAATAAGGACTCGCTATAACTTCGCGAGACTGAATCGGTCAGCTGGGCGTCGCACTTTGTCCAGAGCGGCACACAGCTAAGCGGGTTTTATACATAACAAAACGTCTTCCATTCAAGACGGCATGGGAAACTGCAATATTCTACTACATTACAACTTCCTTATTTTCGTTTTCTCCTCCCTTTTTAGGGTTTTCACCAGCAAACGCTGGTCACCGAAGGTAAGACATTCGCTCCTTCTTCAGACGAATCCCGCCAGCCTCCCCGAAGGGACGCTATAAAGTGAAGCACTAAATCAATTTATACTCACAAACTGTTTTTTAAAGGTCTATTGTTAATATTGCCATCACAGGTTTATTATCAGAAGAGAAAGTGAAGGTCAAAGTTGCATTTTCTTTTTCGAGCCGAAACTGTAGTATACGTGAATGTCAGTGTGACGTTCAGGTTCAGACATTTTAATGTCTATTTTCGTAGTTGGCCACATCGGTTCAATAAAATTTAAATAAACATGCAATGTCCAGTTTTTCGCTCCCTTAGAACGCAATGTAATTCATATTGATCGATGAAGAATAATATAGGCCTTAACAGGCGCGATCGAAATGCATGACGTCACGGCATATAGGTGCGGGAACCTCACGGCGGCGTCGCCACCTGTACTTTCTTTTTCTTTTTAGCCTACTTTCCAGCCTCATTAGTGCCTTAAAAAGAGATCAGTTTCGTTGAAATATTTCGCGTTAGTGGAATAGAAACCCTCTCTACACTCAGAAAACGAGGTGCCTTCTGACTCTTCTTGGCTCACATGTGACGTATAAATCTCTTTAGAGAGACACGTTGACTCCCTTTAGGAGAGTCGTGGAATTTATGGCTCTCTTTAGAGAGAAACGGTGACTCTCTTTTGGAGAGTCGTGCGTCCCACGACTCTCCTAAAGAGAGTCACCGTTTCTCTCTAAAGAGAGTTATACATGTGAGAGTCACATGTGTAACAAAGAAGAGTCAAAAGGCACCTTGTTTTCATACACTCTAAGAAAACGAGTATTTGGGGAGTAATTCTGCCAAACAACAATAATCGTCATGTGGCTTGCTCGCGTTTCCTTTCTTGAAAACCCGGCTCTCGCCACTTTCCTAATCAAGAATGCTATGTCACGCCGATAACGCGCGCGACGTTCGTGACCGGGAAGTGCCGGGACCGCGGTAATAACGCGAGGAAAGTACGCGAGCTCTATAGATGACGATTATTGCTGTGTGACAGACATACTCCCCAAATACTCGATTTTTTCTTAGAGTGTAGAGTGTAAATGACAAGATGTAAAGCCTACTACATATCAGGAAAATTTCGACTTTGAGAGAATTTTATGCCAAAGACGCGTGTCGGTGGTCGCACGGTGCGCGCCTTCCATTGCGCCATTCAATTCCTGACGAACGCTATGACAAGAAGATGAAAGATGCCGCACAACAGCAGCGTTCCAATGAGAGTCGCAACCATGGAGTTCACACAATTAAAGCTCTACGCTTATAGATCAGTTAAAACAACTCCCAAAGGAGATTCTGAGAGTTCTTTTATATGTAAATCAGCTACATCATTTTTAGTGCTAGCTCGGTTCCATAAGCCTTCGCGAACGTGGTTCAATATGGTGTAGTACTCCACTCGCAACGAATCTTTTTGTTTGCGTTGATCTGCGTAACAGAGTAGCCGCGTTTCCTCCGCGCCGGGCGCAGTCATTTTCGATATGGCCCTTAACGTTCGATAATGAATATCTCGAATTAAATGCAACTTTCATGATTTCTAAAAGATGGGTATGTTATGAATTGCTACGCACTACAGCTTTCTGATGTAAACAACTGCCCTCAAGTCAATGATTGAAAAGTTAATTAACGAGTTTTGTTAAATTTATCGCGTCATTGCCATTTCAGCTGATGCAAAGTATTTTCGCCTCGACATAGAGTTCGTGTGCGAAAACGACAAGAGCCTTCTGTCAGAGTATTTTTATTAAAAATCTGCACTGTCTAAAAAAAGAAAAAACACCCAGTATACAGTGAGACAGTGAACCGTTACGAAGTTTGCGTGAATCACGAACTAAGCAGAGCTCAAAGTCTGGGTTGCTGGGCCTTTACACAAAAATGTAAGAAAGTGTTCGCCCCCCCCCGCCCACACACACACACACACACACACAACTCTTGCTACGTGATCAGCAATACATGCACACATATACATGCCCCATCCCTCCCATACACGCATGCATACAAGCTGCTCATGTAGGTCAGGACTTGGAAGGCATTCTTAGGATAAAGCCCCTGCAAACAAGGGACAACAGACGGGAAGTTGTTTGCTATCATCTAATTGCGGGTATCATCTAATTGGGGCCGGGCACGTAGCACGTCGGCAGGATAACCGGTGGTCATTAAGGGTAACTGACTGGATTCTAAGAGAGGGCAAACGCGTGAGGGGAAGACAGAAAATTAGGTGGGTAGATGAGATTAAGAAGTTTGTAGGTATAACATGGCAACAGAAAGCACAGGACCGGGTTGATTGGCGGAACATGGGAGAGGCCTTTGCCCTGCAGTGGGCGTAGACAGGCTGATGATGATGATGATGATGAATTGCGGGTATATCACCTGCGACACGTCAACCATAAATTAAGCGGCGCACGTAAAATTTTGTTGCCGTTTGCATACGACTCTGTTGCGTTTCCCCTTGCTGCGATATCTTACCGCTTTCTTGCATGTTTGTTTTTCTTTTTTGCGACTCTGGCAGATGGTTCGAACACGGTGATCTATAAGTTCAGTAATGGCTGTATGCAATAAAGCAGCGACTATATCTGCACTTACTGGCTGCCCAAGTGTGATGTAAACTCGAGCCCTTCTGTTGCCCACAGGTCAATTCCAGACTCGGACTCATCATTGAGTAGCAGCTGCTTCCGGACACCGAGCACCGATTCCTTGTCGCGGTGAGTGTACGCATGCGAAGAACGAATGATGAGGCTCACCTGGTTGTTTATCCGTATTTCAGGTATAACACGAGTATTGCCGCAATCGCGCCACTAGAAATCAGCGACAGTATGTACCTTATTCCTGCTCTTCACAGTACAATGCTTGTCTAAAGATATGCCGTTTTCTCGCAGATTCGAAGAGCTTTTTTAACCCGTCGATAAGGGTGAGTAGTGCTCGCTTTCATCATTTCTTCGAAAAGACTAAAGACAGTGCACGTCCATGGACGCGTCCCGGCGCCGCTCGATCTCCGCGACCGCCACCGCGCAGCCGCTCGCATGTGAAACAGGCTTTTAACACGTGCAGACGAGTGATTTGAACTCGCATGTATTGTCTCAAACGACCATTGGTCTTCAGTACATCAAACCAGTGGCGTAGCCAGGGGGTGGCACACCGGGGTCGTGCCCCCCCCCCCTGAAATTTGTTTCTCCCATGGGATACATAGCACAATCGCCCACACTTACCTACCCGGATGTCGGATCAAGGGCGTGCCCCCCCCCCCCCCCCCCCCGAAAAAAATTTCTGCCTACGCCACTGCATCAAACCATCGTGTATGCTGCAAAACTTTGCAACGTTGGTGAAGGGGATGTGCAAAGTAAGGCAAAACGCAGAAACAATTTATCTGTTAATGCATTTTTCTTTTCGGTAAAGTTCTGGCAGGTAAAATGACGCGGCCCCCATGTTAATTTACCGCATTGTACTAGTTATTTCAGTTCGGACAGAAACTTCATTGTCTACGCTGTACGTCCGTTGTGTCTGACGACCTGCAGGCTAAAGCAAAATGAGCCAGAGCCGAAATTGAAATAAAGCAATAACAACTTGTTGTTGCACCCGACAACAGATCGTCGCACATCAGCGTCTCTAACGTGTCTGTCATAAAAACTTCGAGGACGCTTAAGCTTCGCCTTTGAGAGTGCAACGATCGAGATAGCGTTATCGGGCCCTGCTCGCATTGCCTTCTCATCAGCTTGCATGCTTCGCTTCTCGGTGCACACCTAAACCGCACTGTGAGGGAATGAACGTCTGTGCGCGTGTCATTGGCCGTTGTAAACTCTCCTGGATGCCCAGTTGTGAAGTGCCCACTGCGTGTCTGTGAGGTGATGCGCGCACCTACGTCGCTGCACACTTTGTTGACGCTATGGCTGATGATGATGATGAATTACAGCTCAGCCCTTTGTAATAGGTTGTTAGCTTACACCCACACACTCGTTACGCACTTCACATGGTTGTGACGCCCGTAGCGATAATACGCTTCTGCCACGCATCATCATCACCATCATCAGCCACGGCATCAACAAAGACGCTGGCCTTGAAAGCGCGGCGTGCGGCACAGAAACTCACGTGACGATGATGATGGCTCTTCCCTTCGAATCGCCTCAGGCGAATGCACAAGGAACCCTGTCAGTTCTTTTTTTCTCTTTTCTTTTTGTAGCGTCGTGCCGCGGTCAAGCTCGTCAATGCAAGGGCCGAGTTGCGGTTGTCATGTTCGTCAATCTTGTTTTCTGAGATATTGTATTATTAAAATCCTGTCTTTATTTTTACCGGTATAAGAGCCGTAAGTCTGTTTTAAAACGTGGGCTTTGGACGCTGACGGCCCTTAGAGTGGCAGCAGTTACGCTAACAAAATTGTGAGAGTACCGAAAGCGCCCCTCAAAGCGGCGAACCTTCGCGTTACGTCCGCCCCAGTGACACCTACCAACCAATGACGACACAAACTGAGAAGCCAGCCATTGTATGCAAGCCTCTCGAGGAAACGTAAATACGCTTTAATGAGGTAATATAAATTTGTCAGAAGCGCTGACTGTCCCTCAGTCCTAGACACGGTGGATGACCTCGTATCAAAGCAACACCTTTCGCTCATCGCTGCCGATCGGTGCTGTTCGTAGCTGTACGCCCGATACGGTGCTCTTTGGCGGTGTCACTTGCCAGTGGGTGTCGCAGGGCCAGAGCACACGGAAGGCATCAGCCCTGACGTCAGTCTGGGCAGGATGTTTCTGACTGTGTAGGCCAGCCAGCCTCTTATACCTCGGTGGCACAGACAGAGGCACCTTATTTTATGTCTTTTTTTTTTTTTTTGAAGCCTCACCATAACGTTTGTGTAGGCCAGCCGCCGCGGCTTCCCCATTCGAGTAGGGACGTGCGTAGTGTACGCGTCCTTCGTAACCTTAGGCGCGGGAGCAGCCACATCTTGCCTTGTGCATTCACGAGCACATGGCAAGCCCATGGAAGACCTGGTGGAAGTGGCTACATCAACCTTAGGATTAGCACCATTACACCTACGACGAGGCTGTGCGTGCACTGCTGCCTTCATTTCTGCTTCGATCAGTTTAAAGTCATATCGCACTGTATTGCACCAGCAGCTATTCCTCCTCCCTCACATCCTAAATGCCATTGACGTCTTACCGGTTGCCATCCATTTAGCTGGCACTCCGCCCTCGACATGTATTGCTAGGTTAGCGTGGCGGCTGCACGGCCACTTTTATCTGCCATGTTGGCTTAATTGACCGTCGAGGTAGCACATATTCTCTCTCTTTTTTTTAAACTTTAATTTGCGCCGTGAAGCGGGGGCTTTGCATAAATCGCTTAAAACAGAGAACGGTCTTTGGCAAAAATAATAATAACAATGTCTGGGGTTTTACGAGCCGAAACTACGATATGATTATGATGCATGACGTATTGGAGGGCTCCGGAAACTTCGACCATCTGGTGTTCTTTAACGTGCACTGGCGTCGCACGTACAGTATACGGGCCTCTAGCATTTCGTCTTTGTCGAAGTGCGACCGCCGCGGCCGGTATCGAACCCGCGTCTTTCGGATCAGCAGCGTGCAGAAATACCCATACACTAGATTTGTAGCAGGGGTGCAACAGCTGCGCCAAGTGCGCCAATTTGATACAATTCCTTAATTTTGCGCCAAGCTGAGCCACCACAAAATTTGTTGAGATTGTGCCACGCTGCGCCAAAATGCCCGACCAACGCTTCAAAATCTTCTCAGTTCTGTTAATTTTTGCAAGAAATGGAGGCCGTGTTGGCCACCTGAGGTTTGGGCATCATTGTCAAATCCAATCTGGACGCGCTGACACTAACCCTAACTCCGCTGCAAAAGAAAAAAGAAAAGTACTGCGCAGGGGCGTAACCAGGGGGGGGGGGTTGAAACCCCCCGAAATTTTTCGATTTTGCGTGTGCATATATACACGCACACATACAAACGCACGCACGAACATTCAAAAAGGATAGTTGACCCCCCCCCCCCCCCCGGAAAATTCTGGCTGCGCTTCTGGTACAGCGGTCTTGTTCCGTTGCATGCAGAATGCTCTTTCAGCCACTTTCGCCGCAGTGCACCTCTGCATTGTGGAAAAGCGTACTAAGATTTAGAAGGGGCTTATTAGTAGTAGCTGTCACGGGACACAGCACCTTTTGTTCGTTAATCACTCATGCGTGCACGCGCCGTATAATGACGAGTACTAGTGTGATCACTGACGTCTAAAAAATTACTGGCAATCATTCAGAGCTGTGCATGATGTTTCTGTGGCCCCGAGAAACAATAAACAAAAATGTACACCGTTTTTTTTTTCGCCACCCCCACTCGCTCCTGCTTTACGGATCTAGGTCGCCAGCTTGGAATGTCTACATTGGCATTTGCAGTGCCTCTCAAATCATTTGACAGGCGCTGCAAATGCTTATGTGAACTTCGTCATTGTTTGCACTGTGGGGTTGTTCAATGCACTGCCTTTATTGAAATAGCAGTGCTCACGTGCAGTGCGCCCGAGTTAGCTTATGTTGAATTTTGTACATATTTTTCTTTTCTCTTCTAAAACTAAGCCTTCTTTGTTATACTGCTCCAAATTTGAGATCTCGTGCTCCAAAAGCAGCATTTTGCTGCTCCAAAAATTGATCCATATCCTATTTCGGCTGTTGCGCCCCTGTTTGTAGTATCGATAATATACGGTGATACCCTGACAATATCACCACGTAAGCTTGTTGATTGACTGAATTATCACCTGAGTAACGTACACCACGGGCAAGGCGCGAAATATGCGACTGAGTGGCCGACAGGCGTGTGCATCGCCCAACATACTAAATTGTATCTTCCATGTGTACGAAGGAACATTAATGACAACCAACAGATAATCAAGCCAAGGAAAGTATAGGGGACGCTACTTGTAGTGATTACGATATAAATGTGAAGAAATTAAAGTGGGCGAAAAGACAACTTGCTGCCGGCAGGGACCGAACCTGCAACCAATAGCAGCCCTGGGGTGGTATCATGGCGAGGAGCGTCTCGCTGTTTAGTTTAGTGACATACGACGTGCGTCTATGTGGTTGGACGACGCGTATACAGTCACTTGGTTGTCGGTGTAAGCGTTTACATAAAATCGCGTAACTAGATATCGGTCAATCTCTATCGTGCAGATATCTCTTACTATAGTAAAGAGAAACTATGAATTGATCCGCGGCTAAAAATACATTGCCCTCGCGCAATAGCCAGGCTCTACTAAAATGTTTCATAGGCAAAAATAACGCTTATTTCGCGTAATTATGCGGAAGTCCTACATGCAATCACTCTGCACATAGTTTTAAATGCACGTTTTGAAGTCTGAATTATGCAGTCGCTACAAATGCTGTCGGACCTGGAAATGTGGAAGTACTCTTCAAATTGGAAAATATTTTTGATTAAAAACGTAAACTGACTGCGAGCAGTCTGAATAAGAAGGGCAGGCGTGGAGCTTTTGCCCGCGAGTAGAACGAAAGCAGTGAAGACGAAGAGCTAGCAGACCAGTCATGCACAAAAGGTGTTAGATTATCTAGAAGAAAGGCTGTTTCTAATCTGACATCTTTTGTTGAATGAATGAAATTTATTAAAAGTCCGGCAGTTTTCTCCGGGCGAGGCGGGGGGAAGACGGGATTAACCCCTGTTCCTTCCCACCCTCCGTCGATGATGATGGCGTCAGGTGACGGCTCGAAGTCCTTGGACCCGGGCGGCATCTTCGGCTTGCCGGACGGCCCAAAGTTTTCGTTGAATGCATATATTGAGGTTTAGCGCTAAGAAACGACCCGGGGCGACAGAAAACACGAGGATGCAGCGCTCTATATACCTTTCGCGTGTTTTAATGAGAATTAATAGACAATAATACCACGGAAAGTATAGGGGATGTTATTTGTAGTAATTAGAATATAAATGTAAAGAAAGTAAAGTGGACGAAAAGATAACTTGCCGCCGGCAGGGACCGAACCTGCGACCTTCGAATAACGCGTCCGATGCTCTACCACTCAGCTACGGCGGCGGTCGTCCTCCCGTCCCTTTATGGGGTATATATGTGAATTTAAACCTAGGAGTGTTAGTCAGCGCCGATCGCAGCCAAGGCGGCGATTGTGGAAAACTTTTTCTGCCTCTTGGCGTCACGTGGCGCGTGATCTTTTTTACGAGCTGGCAGCTGGCCAATAATCCATCGCATACTACCTGAAGGCATCGTGTCTTATGTCCTTTTGCCTCGTTTCTTTGCTCTCAACCACAAGATATGCTGCTAGTCTAAACTAAACAGGAAATCAGAAAAAGACGACAATATAGGAAAGGCTAGGTAAAAAAATGCAAGAAAAGAAAACCGATATTTAAAGCGAGAAAAGAAAGTCGCTGGTTTCGGTCTTTTTTTTCCGAACCAGATGCTCTTTTCTACGGAATACCAATTGGCTGAGGTATTTGATTCGGCACTGTTGCAATGGAACTCTTGCACTGTTTAAGTGAGAACCAGTACCCCTAATCCTTACAGGCCACTCATTTGCCCTTTTGAAAAATATTATCCGAAGCAAGGGATGATTGTGTCCACCGAAAAATAAACATGCTAGCCAGCCAACCGGCAAATTGAGTGGCCACACAATCAGCATGTGAGAATAGCCGCTCGGACGCTGCAGATGTTGATGCGATAGACAACTCCAATTCACTGCACACACACACACACACACACACATATATATGTGTGTGTGTTGTGTGTGTGTGTGTAACGTAAAATGTGAAATCTCGTTTCTCGTATTTGCAAAAATCACGGAGGCCATACTTTACGTTTTTGTTGAATCCCGGGCGATGCGCTGCAAATAACTACGCTCACTGCCAAATTTCTTCTATTTTACTTCACATTTTGCATTACTTTTTGAAGCAACACGTAGAAACTGAAGCTAGTTTTAAGAAACAAATGAAAACCAATACAGCTATAAAAGGTGACACTAATAAAAACCCACCATCTACAGCTGCGATTCGAACCCGGGCCTTTTGAGTGGGAAACTGGCATTCTACCCCTGCACCACTTTGGCGAAGCCGCGCGCAACTCTTAAACGACGACACATTGCAGACTACTGATCGCAGCGCCACCATAGGATTGAACCTGTTTGGGCTTCGCTTTTCCAGTGGTTCCACTCCTGCGCCAACTGCGCCAAAGTGCGCCAAATTGTATTTACTGCGCCATCCTGATAATATCGACGAAATTTGCGCCAAACTGCGCCAAAGTCTCGGGTTTGGGGGCGTCTATCACCGGCAATCGCACCGCCGGCGCGTCAGAACATGTGCAGCTCGATCTTGGGGCTGCCAATAAAGTCGCAATCATGGACCAAGAATTATTCCGCTGAATAAATAGCGCTCGCGCGTGCGTTCCGAGTAAGCCACGATGCCATGCACGGTGCCGACGCAGCTTCTGTTCTGCAAGTCGGCTCGACAGCAAAACGCGCTCTCCGCAGAGGCTCGTGGGGTCTAGGCCTATCGGTAGCGAGAAAGTGCGACGGCGATTCATCGGCGGACGTCGTCTGTTCCAGAAACGCTGCTGATAGCTCGTTTCAAGCGTCGCACGGCACGTAAGGAAAGCAATGTTCAGTAATAACCACATGAGTGCCGCTAAAATGTCTGTCACTTCTGTTTCCGGACATCGCGGAATGAAATCTGGGATCGCTCGCAGTAGATATATGGGACAATATCGAATTTTCCTTGCTTCGCGTTTATGGAAAGAGCACACGAACGGTGGAAACGCGTTGACACTTTTCCTCAGATATACTTTATCCATGGATCTTCATCCAGAAGCGCTTTTTCGTAATTCCTTCCGCCAGCACGTCTGAGTTTGTAATCACTCTGCGGTAAATAGCCCCTAAAAGGCCCTGCCCTTTCGAGCTCACGTGCTAGGGTTCCAATTCGAATTTTTTGCTTGCTTTTTTAAAAATGTCATGTCATTAGTAAAATCATATCCCCTGGTCGGAGCAGCCGCAAATGGGCAGCTGTCAGTAGCGGGGTCGTCGCTGACGGCCCACAGTGAAGCGGCTACGCCATGTTACACGTCCGCCCCTCGCTTTCGGGGGTGAATAGCTAACGGTTAAAGAAAATGCCCCCACCTCCCCGAAGGGAATCTTGAGGAAATGCGAATGCATTTCTTGCGCCGAGAGTACATGGGGTAGTAATTTTAATGGCGTAAAGCTGGACACATCGACGCGCTCAAGTGTCTCCCTTTAGGGCGCCTCTTTCAACGAACGCTTCCTACGTGCGTTCGTAATCACCTCAGGGATGTTGCCACCGCCTTCAATGCAGCACAAACGCGTTTAGAACGCGCTGTTTTCAGGCTGTGCCAAGGCAGCACAAACGCTACAAACGCGTTTCAAACGCACTGCGTTGAGGCGGTGGCGCAGGGAGGAGAGAGAGCGAACGGCGAGAGAAGGAGCGGCGAAGCACTGCACCTACCCTCTCCTACACTCTCGCAACACATGCTCCGGTTGCTAGCGGCGAGGATAAGCGCGCGCGCCCGCATCTGTTGCTTGGGAGAGGGAGTGAGAGCGGAGAGATAACACCTGCCGGCGCGCGGACAACGCCGGATGCCTCACATAGCCCGACTAAAGTGAGCTAGAATAGGGTAGTGGGCTCACTCGCCGGCCGGCGCTATGCATTGCGGTGACGCCGCCAATGTCACAAAAACGTGCTTCGGCGCGCCTCCGCGGCGCGGCGCCACCGCCGCATCAAATGTAGTGAGCGTTGGCGCTGGGGCAGTTGCTGCCTGTTTAAAGTGGCGGTCGGTGTGTGCGAGTTTTGTTTTTTTGAGAACTCTTCGCGCTTTGCATCCTCAATCTGCTAGGTTCTTCTGCGAACAGCGATGTGGCCTGACAAGCAGTGACCGTCTCACGAGGTTAAAATGCTTCCGCGGGGGCAAAACCACTGTTTTGCGCCAGGCCGTCGGACAGGTTACGTCCACGTGAAGGGCAGCGCGAAGCCGTCTTTCTTAGGCGTTCCGAAGGATACAGCCCTGAGGAAGCAATGAGGAATCCCTGGGAAAGGAATTTGCAACGAGCGGACAAAGCACTGGACGACACATCTGCCGTGTGTGAACTTCACTTTGAGCCGAAGTATGTGCTACGGTACGCACAACACGTGGGAAACCTTGCCTACGAGAGGACGCTGTGCCTGCAATCCTGCCTAACTCGGCGTCGTATTTGACAAAGAAGACATCACGAGAAAGACCGACCCGAAAGAGAAAGCGATTGGGAAGCGTTCAAGGCGAGAAGGTACGTTCTCGTGCCATTGGTGATACTGTTCAAGCAACTGTGCCCAATATATGATGAATAAATGTTCATGTACTTGTGCCCAGTACTTGAGGAAAGTGGCTTCCTGTCTTTCTTATCGTGTGGATTTTTACAGACTTTGCATAGGAATATTCAGTGCAGAAATAGCCAAATTACAGAGACAAGGTACCGGAGATCTGCAGAAAGAATGATCAGATGCAAGTTTTTAAATGCTGTGGAATATATAACATTAAGAGCTTGTGGTAAACTCCCGAGTGTGTGTCAAGGTCAGCATCGGCAGTAATTTCACACGCTCGTAAAAGGCGCGCGTGACGAAAGTAGTGCCCAAGAAATGCAAAGAATCCAGTTTACAATTGATAGCCGCAAAACGCGTATACGCTTTGAAAAGTTCGCAATCGCTGCTTTTCACTCGTAAGAGCAATTTATATGCATCTCAAATTTGCGCAGCATCCCTTGCATGCATCGAGTTGTGCATGCAGTTTAATCGCGCGTTCGCGCGAGTTACGGCGACAGTTTCAGAAAAGAATGTTTTCTGCAGCTTTACTCGCAGGAGTACTGACTGTCTTCGGTTTGTTTCATTTAATATCTGATAACTAGCTAACAGCAGAGCTGCATACACCATGTTACAGTGTTCTAGATGGTTACCATGCCTTACGCGCACAAGTAGGCCAACGCACCTAGCTCGCGCTAGTTTTCTTTCTTTGTTTTTTATTGTCTCAGCGACATCATCATCACCGTTTACACTGCCGAAATTCGCGTGCGTTTCCGTCCAGTGCGTATGATAACAGCGCACAAAAAAGCATGTCTTCAGTTGCGCACAAACGCCTCCGTCAGGCAGTGCTCTACATTTAAGTCGCTGGTGGCGCCACCACACATGTGACATACCCGGCGTCAAGCAGGGGACCCCAGCAAGCCCACTACCCTATTCTAGCTCACTTTAGCCCGACTAAGAACACGACCTCCTCTATAAACTTCCGACCTGCTCATGCCTCCGCTCCCCGTGTCGCCAGTTTTCTTTAGTTCCCCAAACTGCCACCGCACGCCGCGGCGCCACAACTGACCCCCATCTATGCCCTATGGCATCGCCAGCTTGCGACTTTGCGGGCTTCGCTATCGGTTGCTGCCTCTGCAGGGTCTGCCTGTTCGGCGCGTATAGTAGGCGCTCGCCTTTGCGACATTCGGAAGTTATTGCATGACATCAGTGACGCGCGATAACCTCGCAGTGACTGCGCAATCAGAAGCAACGTTATAGGCAACGATAGCAGTACATTCCCCCAATGGTGCGCTGCTGCGTTTTCAAAGGTTTATGTTTTTTTTTTTCTTTTAGCTCGTACCAGCTATGTACGCAGAGTTCCCGGCGCATCATTAGGCGACATCCCGATTTTCCTATGTATACATTTGTACGAGATACTACGAAAGCCGTCATTTCTGAAGAACGGGGTGTCGAGCGCTCTTTCAGCAATGATAACGACGAATTGCAAAAGAAATATATCGCAGACCTAAACTGAGAGCGCGTTAAAGTAGCGTCGAAGATGAATATGCAGAAGACAAAATAATATTACATGTTCAGCGAAAGAGTGTTCGCGACAGACAACTCGATACGAGAATCTGTAGAAGAGCACTCTAGATATACCGGAGAGCCTACTCATGTCTAGCAGATTTACCAAAGAATTAGAATGGGTGCATTCTTAACCCATGGCTGACAATACCACTGTCACAGAATGGGAAAGTGTACATTAACTATTCCAGTTTGCCAGTTCTAACATACAATGAAGAAACTTGGAGAGTGACAATGAAACTACAGAAGTTAAGAACCACGCATGCAATGGAAGGAAAAATGATAGGAGCAAAACCAAAGCTAGGCAGCAAGTGTATTTCAATAGTATTTTAGAGATACTTTTGAGTATCTGTATCTCTGTATCGAGATGGATTTGCAAAATGGTATTTGTATCTCAGTAGTGAAATATACTTGTACGATGTACGTATCGATCATATCGCGATACAGCTAGTGCAGGACACGGGTATCATACATCGTGACTTTTTTTTTTTGTCGGAACTGAACTCAATGTGTTCAAAAGGGGAAAGGAAGACTTCTTTTTGTCCTAATCCAAGCAAAGGCACGCCGGCAGTCTGTGACACTGTGCGGGCGGCCAGGGGCGTAGCCAGAAATTTTTTTCGGGGGGGGGGTTCAACCATACTTTATGTATGTTCGTGCGTGCGTTTGTATGTGCGCGTGTATATATACGCAAGCAAAATTGAAAAATTTCGGGGGGGGGGGGTTGAACCCCCCCCAACCCCCCCCCCTTGGCTACGCCCCTGCGGGCGGCGAAGGGTTCCTCACGCGTGCAGAATGGCCCATCTCATAAAGTATATTTTTTTCGTCTTTTTGCGAAAGCATTTCGGAAATATCCCGTTATGTCAAAAACACATATGTATCTCAGAACCTGTGCTTGAGGCTCCCAGCACATGTATTTTGATATCTGTATTTGGGAATACTTTTTTGTGTATCTCTGCCCAGCCCTGGGTAAAACTAAAATATAGGAAGACAGGAGAGTAGATAAAAAAAATATGTGCAACTGATATACTAGTTGATAATCGGGTGACCGCTAGCGTCGAATACAGTGTTTCGTAGTCCTGCAGAAACTCGGCTTTAGGATGAACCCACCATCAGCCCTTGGACGAATTATTTTTGCACATACAGCTATAAAGACCGATAAGGTAGGGCACCATTGCAAGAAATAACGCAAGGAATATAAGGACTGCATTCTGCAGGCCATTCTTTGTATATTATGTTTGATTTTTTTGTTGCCTACACGTTCCCGCTGCTCGCACGTAGACGGATACATAATGCAAAGGCCTTCGCGCGCTTAGATTTTGGGTCAGGTGGTCAACATTAGTAAGGAGCCCTCCACTTACGGTGCTTCGCATAGGCAGAGTGTTGCTTTCGGACGGTAAAACTCTGTGAATCAGTCAGTCTAGACGCTAGAAACTCGAAAAAATGCGACAATTACGCGCTCACTAGTGCGCCAGGAACCCAAGACCAGCGTGCGCTCAATGTAAACGAAGCCGCCGCATCGTCTGCTATGGGGGTAAGTGCTGGCGGCACCTGACGGCACTTTCGGTCCCTATCCGCAACTTTTCAGGACCGCGCGCCGCCGTAGGGGGAGCGCCGATTAAGTTTATAGAGGAGGTCGTGACTAAGAAATGCATTCGCATTTAAAAAACTAAGTTTCGCTTAAGAGCGAAGCAATGAATGCGATACCAAAAAAATGTATTGTGAAACGAAGTAAGACTAGCAGCTAACTCTTTTGGATCCGATCTCGCGTAACTCAACAAAACGCTGGTTTAAGGGAATATGGCCCCTCCAGGAATCGAAGCGTTTTCTTGCTCTGAGTTCTCTAAACGCGAAGTAAGCGTTGAGAGCACAGCAAGTTTACGAGCCGTCTCCTGATGCCTCGAGATAGCGCGCGCGCAAGCGACTGCGCCCTTCGAACGATGCGCCCCCCCCCCCCTTCCGCTCCCCTGGCGTCCCTTCATGCTCCTTACGAAAGACGGGCGGGGTGTTTCCTCTCAGTTTGATGAGCAATCGACGGCAGGCCCGCACGCGGGAAGATGTTATCTCATGCGCTGTCCGTGCGGCGGAGACAGACGGCCGGCTAGTTTAATCTCCGCTTCAGCCGCGATCGTCGCCAGCGCTCGCGAGCTTTTACCCGCGGCTAGAATGCGCGTGGTGATGTTATTAATTTGGACTTTATACGGAAAATTACAGCAACGGCGACGGCAAAAATCCGCCGAGAGTGTCCATAGAATTGCTATCGCAAGGGTCAATGTACGGGTCAGATTTTGCGCCCCCCCCTCTTAGGTGATTAGGGGGGGCAGGGCGGCCGCCGCCCCCCCCCCTGCCCCCCCCCCCCCCTGTGCGCACGCCTATGCTCCTGAGATCATTTTTTCCATGAGATTTGCAATGAATCGAAATTAGGGGTGTGCGAATATCCGAAAGTTTCACATATTCCTCGAATATTACATTCGAAATATTCGTATTCGATTCGAAAATCGTGTGTTCGAAAAGTTTCCAATATTCGATAACTTCGAATATTCGAATATGCGATTCGATTATCATGCATAAAATAACTCGTCTTCCACATTTCTGCTGCGTTCGTATCGCTAAAAACGTTGCCGAGAGGAGCGATAAACATCGTAAGTACACGGAGGCACGATATCTGCCTGCAACAAGCGCCCCAATATGTATGATTTATTGGTGGTGCATCTCCGACGTGCAGCGCTGTTGGCGATCATGTAACCGTACATTTTCAATATTATGCGGCCGTAACGTGCCGCGCTACCACTCGTTCACTATGCGGGACCACTTCTGAAGAAAGACAGTGACCCACGCGACTGGTGGCGGACTGTTCAGATACCCCAGTCTGCAGCTTTGCCCCATGTAACTCCCTATACCAGCCACTTCTGTTCCAAGCGAGCGTGCCTTTTCAGTGGCAGGGGGGTGGGGGGTTGTCTCTGTTACAACGGAGCGCCTGATGCCTGATCATGTGGAGCAACTCATATTTCTTCATGACAACATCTAGTAATTACTTTCATTGTGCCGTGTTATTTGCTTGTGTTGTGATGTGCATTGTGCTAGCCTGGACATTGTGTTCTGGAGACAGCAGTGTATGTTGTGTTGCCAGTCAGGTTGTTAATGTTTTTTTTTTAAATAGCTACATGTTAAATAAAATATTGTTACTGTGGAGGCATTTTTCCTTTGATATTCGATATTCGAAGGTGGATATTCGTATTCGATTCGTATTCGAAAAATTTTCATGACAACATCTAGTAATTACTTTCGTTGTGCCGTGTTATTTGCTTGTGTTGTGATGTGCATTGTGCTAGCCTGGACATTGTGTTCTGGAGACAGCAGTGTATGTTGTGTTGCCAGTCAGGTTGTTAATGTTTTTTTTTTAAATAGCTACATGTTAAATAAAATATTGTTACTGTGGAGGCATTTTTCCTTTGATATTCGATATTCGATTCGATATTCGAAGGTGGATATTCGTATTCGATTCGTATTCGAAAAATTTGATATTCGCACACCCCTAATCGAAATATTTCTAGCCTTCATAAGAGCCCCATAATAATACTCAGGTGCTTGAATGTTAATGCAATATGCTTCTGTATTGCACTCCACGATATAAAATTCGCTGCTCCAAAGTGCTCCCAGATGCAAAATTATCTGCTCCAAAGAGCTCCAAGATGAAAATTTTGCTGCTCCAAAGTGCTCCAAAACGGAAATTTTGCTGCTCCAAAAATTGCTCCAAATCAGAAGTCCTCGGTAGCATCACTGCTTTTCGAAGCTCGTTCCGAGCACTCCCCTGTTGCAGTACACTGTACCCGTACAGAAGCACTCACTTAAAGGGGCCCTGCGACACTTTTTCAAGTCATCATCGAATGGCTTCATTAAAAGTGTTGATTGCCTCACGAATCGACTGCCGTATTTTTTTTTAGAATCAGTCACAGGGATCTGTCGCACGCGTCAAGCGCTCTCTCTCCTCTCGTACCAGCGATTGCGCTGAAAGCTGCGCAGGGGTGGGGGGAGGGAGAGGAGGGGGTAATGACAAGGGGCAAGAAGATGCGTCCGTTCGTCAGCGCTCGCCATGGCCTTGAGCACATTCTTTTGTTCGAACGCGCTGCTTACTCAGTGTGATCGCGAGCACGTGGCGGCATACCGTGACGGCCACGGTAACTATGCGGCTCACGAAGCTCAAAGCCAATGGCCGTGAACTTTGGGTTTATGGCATCATTTGTCGAGAGAAGAGGAAGCGATTTCTAACTCACTTTTGAGAATTAATTGCAAATTCCAGGCCGCGTGCCAGCTAAGAAGCTTTATTTCTGAGAAATATGTATGAATTTCCTTGTGGCTTCGTGCTACAGACGGGTGGTTGTCTATTTTCCCTTTCTTAACCCTTCCGCCACTTGCGGGACTGCGCAGAACTCATTTGCGCTATGTTTGACCCACGTGTTCTCAGGAGCCTCGACTACCGATCGACAGCGTTTTTTGACCATGCTGCAGTAGTGTTGCAAGGCCCCTTTAACTCTTTGCAAGGCCCCTTTTCGCGACCCTCGTCAAAAGTATAATTTTTTTTTGTTCAACATGGCCACAGCCGAAAACTAATTTGCACTATATTTCTAGCCTGAGATTCCATACTATTTATGCAAAAACACAACATGAATGGCTTCAGAATAAATAATATTTAATTAATGATTAATAAAGAATTACTATAACACGCATAGATTAAGGTATTCCGACACTGACAGTTGCTTGCTGGGCTAGTTGGTTCGTATCGACGAGTGGCACAGCGCGGAAAAACAGGAAAGGACGACAACCGAGCCAGAGTGCAAAGAGCGCTCTTTGCACTCTGTCTCTGTTGTCCTTTCCTGTTTTTCCGCGCTGTGCCACTCGTCGATATTCCGACATTATCTTTGTTGCAATATCGAATGCCTTTAAATAACGTATCTATTTGACGCATTTACAGACAGTTTTTCATAGGTGGCGTCTGAAAGGGTTAAAGGAGCACTGACATCAAATTTTACGCATGTCAAGGTTCTTGCATCCACGAGTAGTTATCGACCCCCTAGTGGTGATTCGCGACCCGAAATGCCACTGAGGGACGAATTTATTGTTTTAGATCACCGTTATCTTGCACGATTCAAAACGGCTGGCAAGCCCGCTATTTTTTAGCACCGGCAGCGCCACCTTCAGACCGCGCCCCACCTGACTACTTGTCTACAGAAAGGAGTGACGTGAGGCTCAGCTAACATTTCGTCTGCTAGGCGCACACGTTCAGTCATGCCTTGTGGTCACCAGCATCGCCGTCAAAAATGTCGACTAGTGTTGAAGACGACATTCTGGATCTTTGAATCACCGCGATTCGCGACGTCGCGAACCATTTTCGCTTCGACGCTTCGTCAAACAGCCATTCAAAAATGGACGCCGCTTCAAACAGCAGCGAGGTGCCCGGGGACGCACGCTTGGGCCATGCTCGCCGGTGTCTCTCAATTAGCAATATTAGATATTATACAGCATATTGTGGCATTCGGCTTTGTAAAGATAAAGGCCAGGTAATTTTATTCAATTAAAAAAATGCTGATGCAAATGAATTTTTGTAGAAACAAAAAAATGCTTTGTTACAATAGATCTCACTCAGCTGTACCTACTGCTTTTCTTAGTATATATGCATTTTTCATATAACAAATTTCTGCAACAGCTGCTCAGAACACCCTATGGGCCAACCCGGAGGAGACACCTGAATTTGTGAGTATATTTAAGTAGCAACAAACCGAACTATGCCAAATTATATCACCTTGATCTCTTGCAGGTCACCTACTAGCACTTCATTTTCAAGCAGCTGAAGAGGTGCAGCTCTCCATGTTTTTAAGAATGTAAATGTACTACCACCACTAAGAACTTTATTTTGATGAAACATCCAAGTGTGTTACCCATAGCATGTTTCAATAAAGTGAAGTTACACTTTATTCATTTGTTTTGTCCTTCGGCACCACTGAGCCACAATGAAATACAAAGAGTGGCACTGAGACAAAGTACAGGCTATTTTTGTACTTCATGAAATCTGTGTTTCCACAGCATTCTCATTTGGTACCAAATCAGCAGTAAAATCTGAACAATGGGAAAATTGAATATTAATTGAAGAAGTTCTATCTGCAGAAGATATTTCCAGACAACCAAATCTGCTGGTTTAATTTTTTTTTTCCTAGCACACAAGAAATGTAATATATGTTCCTTTCAGTCTGACCAATGATACTGTTAAGGTCGCCTGCTATAATACATGCATTTGTCCCTGTGCTTCTGCTGCAACCTAAACCATGTACTAACTGCACCACACTGATGTGGAATGAAGCATAAACTGTCCACACTCAATTTTGGCCATCAGTAAATCAGAATTTAGAAAGCACATTAATTTGTTTCCAACAAATGGCAGCAAATACACCTTTCACATCGCTGCTAGAATAGAGAGCCAACAGATGTGCTGTGGCAGAGCACTGCAGAGAGATAGAAACCATAGGCCTTTGGAATGACAGCTATTTAATTAAAACGAATGGCACAGGTACAAGAAATTTAGCTTAAATGACACCCTGCAATACTAAATGTGTTAACAGCACTAAGGAAAATGGCACACAGAACACGAAATGCACAGAACATGTGCTAAACTTCAGCTGCAATTTATTACAAGGCCTACAGCGAAACCTCGCTATACAAACAGAATTGAAGTGGAATGAAAAACAGCGCTAAAAGACGGGACAAGAAAGGACACGAGACCACGGCGCCGTGGTCTCGTGTCCTTTCTTGTCCAGTCTTTTAGCGCTGTTTTCACTCGTAACCATGAACCAACCAGCCCAAATGCGTACCTTATTGAAGTGGAAGCTGCACTTACTCTTTAAAAGCTACTACTTCACAATAAATGTCCACCCTCATGCCCATTAGCAAAGAAAAAGGGGCTGTTGTTAGTGACTGCTGGGTAAGCCAATAAAAAAAAACCCAGTGCCCACCAACAAAAGGACCAGGAAGGATTTCTTCCATGTCTTAGTCACCACAATGACTACTTGCTCTAATACACTCGCAACAACAATCAATCTTTCGGACTGTCTTGGAAGCTTTAAGTAGCACTGTAACAGGCCGTACAATATTTCCCGAGTGCCCCAGAAGGGCAAACCAAGTGTCAAATTTCATACAATGCTCATTGCTACATGCAAGTCAATAAAATAAGAAAATAGAAAAACGAGGCTAGTGTCCACTGATGAGGCACTGCACTGGATCGTAGGGTTCATGTACTCCACTGGCTTCTTCAAGAAATGCTAATATACTGAGTAATCGCTGAGAACATGAGAAGTGGTAACGAGTTGTAAATGTATTTAATTTTCCATTTTTCCTTCAATCTACCAAGGCCTTCTCCAAGTGAAAACAGTGCCGCAGTTTTGAGACGACAATGCATAAAAAAGAAAATGGGGTACAGATAATTACGAAGTACAGTCCCTCAGCCGTGCATGTGTAGCAGGATATTACAGCTGCTTCAGAATTGTAATTCTAACGAATTACAAGCAGCACTGAGTGCTGCTTAATTTCGATCTAATCAGCACAAAATCAGTCAACATTAAGCTATAGTTTATTGACCATTGATTTAAACTAATTAAAATGAGATTTTTGCCTTTTGATCTAGTACATGTTTTCAGTAAGACCCATGCCCCAACAGCATCTTTTACAGTGTTTTGCACATTGTCTTCCTCAGTGCTGTTAACATCTCGCAATTACAGTAAACAAGAAAACTTTCACTAGCAACAATGCAATGAGCTGAGAAAAAAATTGCAGTCTACATTGAGTGCTTCTCCATGCAACATAACAGAATTAAAATTGGAACCATTCTCTGCCAATGAAAGAGATCCATTGCTCGTCAAAGTCTCAAGATGCCACATTTACTGCATCTGCATATTCTACTATAAATAATGAAAAACATGTTTTCTCTACATCAATGTGACTGTGCAGAGAAACATTTTTGACAGTGGAGCTCAAGATTTCTCAGTGAAAATTATGTCCAGAATGGTGAAGTGCTCAAATAAGTGACCGTGTTCATGCAAGTCACATAACAGTAGGTAATTTTGAACAAGTACCTTCATTTGAGCTCGAGTTCACAAGGTATTCACAAAACAACAGAATTAGCATTGCATACAGCAGTGACCATACCCTACAGCATAAAAGGCTTCACTAATGAGCTTCATTCTGAGTACTTTAGGACACCTTTCCAATACTCTTCACATGATGACACAAACTTAAAAATATCCTTAATTCCAGATGATCACGGACACTTAAAACATACCAATACATTTTTTCATAACATAGTTTTTAAAGCACATGTACTCTTTCAAGAGATGAATGTATGCATGATGCTGTACGAGTAACACAAGATGCTGTACGAGTAATGCAGTCCCATATGAAAAAATGGCTTGGAACAGTTTCCACTCAAAATCACTAGAAAAAAAATCTAATACATAGCCATGAAACTCTTCTCACCTCTCCTGTCTTTTTCCTTTATTTACAGCTGTTGTAGCAGAGAAGATTATTTCAGTAGTGATCATTTACCTTCTAAAAACACTGGCGACCATATTTGCAATGGCATCAGTCAAAGTAAATACAATGCACTGCTACAGAACTGACCAGGTTATCATGGGTATCACACATGCTGCTTCAATTACGTTTCCCTTGCAGCGTTCCAGCAGTGTCAAAATGAGGGAAAGCCTCGGTATCAAGCAACAGCAGCTCGAACAGTGATTCAGAGCATCTCCATGCGGACACAGAAGGGAAACAAAGCACGCAATGCTTTCAAATGACCTCTACTGAACCACAGAAGACTACATATTGTTCTGCAGAACTTCCTACTGTGGCTCAAACAGGCTCCACAATCAGATATTTTATGGTACTTGAGAAGTTTTTATGAAGCCACCCCACTAATT
This sequence comes from Rhipicephalus sanguineus, assembly GCF_013339695.2. Taxonomy (NCBI): domain Eukaryota; kingdom Metazoa; phylum Arthropoda; class Arachnida; order Ixodida; family Ixodidae; genus Rhipicephalus; species Rhipicephalus sanguineus. The sequence goes on along the minus strand of NC_051176.1, from coordinate 215,268,619 downwards.
TCAACCTGATGATGTACATGAGATGGAAATACAAAAGATAGAAATCTCCTGGACACAGCCCACTAAGCACTTGGTCCGCATTCACATGTTCTGCGTGCTCATAATGAGTGTGATGTTTTCGCCCTTCAGAAGTATCCGCCCTAAAAGAAGAAAAACAACAACATTACAAACTATCTATTGATGGCTAAGGAGCATTTCAGAAATCTGCCTGCCTTAAGGTAACCGGCAATGTACCATCTTTTGCTAAACAATTTAAATGGGGCAAAGGGTGACGACAAAGGAAAAATAGGCGAAGTGCAAGCTTGCACAAAAAGCCTTGTCTCTAAAGCATTCTTAATACACGGTGGTTGCTTATAAAATGAAGCATTCTTTTAGTGCAAAGGCACTATGTGTGAGAATGCATTTATGCCAAAGCTATTCCACATATAATCTCACTGTAGCTACAGTACTGATCGTATCTATCTATCTAGCCGCCTATGACCTTGTGCTCTTCTGGCCATTTCGGTAATGGAACGTATACCAAAATTGGTATGGCACATCATGACTGCATGACGAACATAAATGATAGGTCATAACATGAAAATCATGACATGCATGCCATAAACGGCATGATTTACATGCCACGGCCTTGGTGCTTTAGCGGCCATTTTGTCAACTTGATATATACCAAAATTGGTATGGCATCACAAAACTGTCAAACATAACTGACAGGACCTATCGTGCAAATCATGTCCCGCATGTCATGTACAGCACGATTTACATGACATGGTCTCGGGGTGCTCGCGACCGTTCAATTATATGGATATATACTAAAATTAATACGGCAATGCATTTCTGTATGGCAAACATAAATTACAGGTGGTAACATGAAATCATAACATGCATAACATGTACGCTATGACACACATGTCCCGTTCATGGTGCGCTTGCAGCCATTTTGCTACCTTGACATGCACCAAATTTGGTATTGTGTGACGTGACTAAATGAAGAACATAAATCACAGGTGGTAACTTGAAAATCATGACATGCATGTCATGTAGAACATGATTTACATGCCACGCTCATGGTGCACTCGCGGCCGTTTCTCTAGCTTGATAAACACCAAAACTGGTATTGCGTGACGCGACTACGACCAGTATAACTGACCGATGGTAACATGACAATCATGACATGCATGTTGTGTGCAGCATGATTGACATGCCAGGCTCATGGTGCGCTCACAGCCGGTTTGCTAGCTTGGTATACCCCAAAACTGGTGACGTGACTGTATGACTTTACTAGAGTACCCAATATTGGCCTACTTTCCCACGGACAGGAAAGTGTTAAATGGTGGAAGTGCAGTAAAAAATAATATTGTGGAGTTTTACATGCCTAAACCACAATACAATTTTGAGGCACACCGTGTAGGGGCATTCTGTATAAAATTTGACCACTTGCAGTTATATGCACCTGAATCCTAAGTACATGGGCGTTTTCCATTTTGGTCCAATGGCTGGTACTCAATGCCCTCTAGATTAGCAGTACACCTTAGCTGCTAAGCTACCACAGTGGGTGGCGGATGTGCATTAAGGCGTCCCCACATGTATATACATACATGCTAAGCGGGAATATCGTATCACATTTCGTTGTAATGTAGCATGTGTTAAACACAAATGTCTCAACCCTGCCAGCTATAAGCAAATCACATATAGAACTGTGTTTGATGTGGCCTTTTGATGCCTTAGAATATTACTAAGGAAAAGTGGCGAGTGAGGTCTCGGTCACCACCTTTCCCTCTTCCCCATACCTTCACAAACTAGGGATGTATGCTGCGATTGGGGATGTACACACAGTTCATGTCTGCATAGGCGTGAGCATGGGGCAGGGGGGCGACCGCCCCCCCAGGCACCTAAGCATGGGGGGGGGGGGCACACTCTGCCACATGCATAACATAATATGGAGGAGGGGGGGGGGGGCACAGCGATGAACGTTTGCCCCCCCCCCCCCCCCCCTGAAAGGGAACCCTGCGCATGTCTATGCATATCTGTACATCACTCAAAAAAGATTTTCCCAGTGCTTTAAGGGATGTTCACAACAGGGACATCTCCGTGCAGAGCCATCCGTGATGTCACTTCAAGCGAGCCTCCTCGTCCTCCCCGAGCACCATGGTCAAGCAGCACTGCTCCCTCCCCAAGGATGGGAAATACTGGTAGCTCGAGAACAAGTGCTCCCCTCTCCCAGTGCACAGTTCAGAGGGGCCTAGCCACTTGATGGCATTACATAGTATTCACATGGCACATTTCTTGCACTGGGAAGGCAAATTGCTCCTATGTTAATACACTTTTAGTTGTGCTATCCGAGACAAGATGGAGCAATATTTTCAATTCTGGAACTGCAACGTAAACTTTTGGGACATTATTTTTAGTATCGCAAAAAAAAAAACCTTTGTGTAGCATTCATGCTTTCAGTCTCAGCGCAGGTCCTTCTAGCCAAGCGAGATGGTCTTGACAGGCAACGGCATCTTTCCACAGCAGTGCAAGTGGTAGACTTAAAATTAGCCTTAAAGGGTTACTGACACAAAATTTCGCGGCCGAGATAGCCTGCTGGATCGATTCCCGTGTACGTGCGTGTACCATCTGCGAAATATAGACAGCGAATAAAGCTTGAAAGGTATTTTATATGAATTTTGTTGAAGTTCGCGAGCGCGATCCAGCATTAAGGCCGCACCTGGTGCATTGACACCCTCGGAGGTGACCCAAGGTGACCCCCCTACTTCCCCTACGTAACCGTTGTAGCTGGTACAAGTTATGACGACGTCGTAGCCGCCATTTCTGTTTTGACGCGCTTCCCGACGAATCGCTCCTCGCCAGCGGGTCAAACCTGAAGTGATTCGCCACGTTGAAAATTTCTTCCATTCCCGCCGCAAGAAAATCGTCGCCATCAGACGACGATTAGCCCGACGACGACAGACCGCGGGAAATGCGTCACTGTTCTGTGTGCTCACGTGACCGAGCGTTTCACTCGCTAGGTGGTGATAGTTGCACCCGGCGGCTCATCGTTTTCGGAGCTCTGTCAAACCGAAACTGAGGCTGTGTCGGTAATGAGGAGCTTGTAATTAATTATCTGTCACGCTGCAGCAAACGATGGGCCGTGTTATGACTAACAGGCCCCCAGCAACACATTGCAGCAAAAAAAAAACGCGGGGCGAAAATGTTTGTGTCAGGACTCCTTTAAAACTATTAAGAAGAGCCAGCCAAGCAGTGACAACTGTAATTTACTTGCTGATCAGTATCAGCCTAACGAAGTCCCGATTAGCATGCAGCAATTAGGATTCAGATATCCTTTTCAAGAGCTTTCGACTGTGCTCTCATGACCGCCCAAAAAAGCCCTACAGTCGTAAAAAATTGATGGTTTTCAAGTACCTGTTGCTTTCCTTTTCTTCAAATGGCCACAAAAATGACATCATGGGGCAAGCTCGGCACGAATTATGCAATTTTTGCCCAAATGAAGCAGGATGTAGCAAGTTTCACCTTTTGGTGCAATTCATGAAGCAATGACATCACCGAGCAAATTAAAATCATGCTTTAATTTCCTGTGATCAAAAGGCTCATTACCAATCTCTTTTCCACTTTTGCTTGTCTGATCCAAGGTACAGGTTACCGATGTCCCACAATTTTGTGTTTTGTTTTTTAAACAACAATACTTTTATAACTTACCAACTTGTTTACGATACTTTGGCTTGGTGTAGATTTCTTCTGCATCATCTAGCACAAGGTTCATATATTCATCGAAACCCTGGAAACAAGTGAATCAAACAACTTTTGCTTTCACAAATGCAAGAAAATTGATCATGTCCGCACGCCAAATCACTATAAAGCTGACAGAGAAACTGGTACAGCTGGAATTTTGCCAAAGCAATGCAGGGTTTATGAGCTATGTGCTGGTTACCGAGGGGCTTCTCAGGGAAGCACGGTCACAAAGGGCTTAAACCTTGATACCAGCAAGCACAGAATGAAACAAAATTTTGACACCATGCTATACATTTGGCACCTGTCACATATCCTGAAGAAGGTAAGCCTAGGTGTAAAGATGAATGTAGTTTTTTTTTTCCTGCTCTAGTCGAGCAGGCTTGAGTGAAAATAAATAATCAGAAATAGTGCGATAAAGGACGCACAAGAAAAGGAGCAACAAAACAGTTTTTCTGAACGGAGAACATGTCATACACTGAATACGGTTATCCTGCGGGTAATGTTAAATTGGGGCTAACTGGAAGATGCATGAATGAGTGACTAAGGGAACATACTAACAGTGTGAACGAATAGCAAGATTTTCTTGTTTTCCAATGTCACACATTCCCTGCTTTAGAGGTAGTTATCAGAGGGAAGGGACATCCAAATATTGAAACGAAAGCGCTCTTTGAAGGCATATGGTGGAGCATGGGTAAGCAAAACAATTTTTTTTTGCAGAAATTAGCAACTGCAGTGACTTTGGTTTGGCACAGTTTAACCCCTTCTGGCACAGCATCCATGTTTGTAAACATCACTTATTTTTTTCACTTCTGTTCCGTAGGGGCGAGGAAGAGATCATGAACGCTGCTATAATGGTAAATTGAACACTCTGCTAACCTAAAGTTACGTTATATGACTCCAAATATTTTGCAACAGATGACCACTTCAGTGAAGGTAGTACTTTGATAGAATGTTGGAAGCGAAAATTTTGGTATCAATTTTGAAAATTTTTTTTCCCCCATCTCTAGTAACGCTTGCAGCAAACGTATAAGTTTTTCATGTAGTTCAAGTGGGTGATTAAATTTATTTTATAAAGAAATGTAGCATAACAGATTACAATAATTAGATACTTGGTCACATTATAATTACAACTATTTGCTATAAAATGCAGTTATTCCAACACTCCTAATCACATTAAGGAGTCTCAAGAACCTTGGCAACAAATTTTGTAAATTTCACACATCTACCAACAATCAGCATGAGTGTCTGAAGGAGTTAACACGTGTGTTTTGTTTTTAATTCTAAGTAAACACAATGTTTTGACAATTTTAACTGTAGGAGGTATAACTTTTGTTCTTTTCTCGTAAAATTGTTGTTGAAAGTTAGCGCTGCTTTCTTGCTGTGTGTCCATGCACTAGCTGTGCTACCCTAAAAAGCATCCACAGTGAATAAGCAGAGCACATAAACACTATCGAAAGGAGAATCCGGTAGTCTCCTGAAGACAAGTGCAAGGGCTTTCTATCATACACTTACATTCAGAGCTTTAACTCTGCTATTCAATATATATATATACACTTGCAAACTAGCAATTTCCTGAAGGACATGCGTGCCCGCCTGCACTTCCCTTGGTTATTCAATACTGAATATTAACTGTTAGAAGAGACACAGTTACCAGAAAAGCGCATTGCAATAATTGCTTCTTTACTTCAATATAAATGTGAACATTTTTCGACAGAGATATGGCTGGCTGGGTGAAAGTACTCAATGCAGAACTGGCACCAACCACAACTTACGATGGTCTCGACGTTTCGATATAGGTATTAGTTCCTTCCTAACGGGCTGACTGCATTGATCGAGGAAGCCCCCCCCCCCCCCCCCATTTTCTTCGGTTTCTCTGAAATGACTCGAGAAGCCTCCTTCCCTGGTTCAATTCGGTGTCTGCTAGAAAGCTGCCGTCGAAACTGATAACATGGTCTTGTTGTTATGCTGGCGGGCTCTGTCATAAAAGCTGTCGCTTTCACTGATGTAGCTGGTGGGGCACTATCAACCCCTCGGAGAGGGACCGAACTGGTCTTAGACTGTGGCTGGTGACAGTTCACCACCAAGAATTCTTCAACCTGACAAAGACATTACCATATTATGCATTGTAGTGAAATTACACACATGGTTTAATCAAAATTAAGCCGTTTAGAAATATTGTTAAAGCAAAGCAAATCACGTTCTATGGCACAGTGCCAGACTGCTGTGACCCACAGATGTCAAAGCTAACCTTGTGAAGTGACGCAAAAGTGAAAGCACTTCCGAAAGTGATTGCCTGAGGATACCACCCCAGCACACCATCCCCACCTGCATTTAGCAAACTGAATATGGGCAAGTAATCAGTGAACCCAAAAAAAAACTACACTTGTGACATACCAGTTTTACAACAACAAAGGTTAAGGGGGGGTATTGAAGACAGCACATAAAACAATGCGAACTTACAATAATGTGGCCCTCAATTCTCAGGTGAACATTTTCATACAGCCAAACTTGAATCCGTGCTCTCTGCAAAGCAAAGCAGTCATGTTAGCACGATACTGATACTTTAAGGCCAATTCACATAGGCATCACTGACTCACAGCAGTCATTCAACCAATATAATGGAGTCGAACCAATATATATTGAATCTAAATGGGATCACAAAAAAGTTCTAGATATAGGTAATTCGATAGACACAATAATTCATTATATGTGGGTTCAACTCTAGTCGCTTTGGTTTCTTAAAAAGCCTTGATTCGGACGCTCACTTGCAAAGTTTGCGAAAGATGCGCAAGAACAAGACATTGGCTTGCTATACAAGACAACGGCAGTGCAATCATATAGGGAGCTTTCACAAGCGGCGAAAGCGCTGTGCATTGTGGGTAGTCCGCCATTTTGAAGTCATAGACAACCGAGCCGGGAAGCGCGCGCGTGCGGCAGCACAGAGTAAACAGACGTGCCGGCGCAATCACTACGAAGTCAGCGAAGACCAGAATGTACGCATCGATGCTCTCCCAGAAACACTGCGAGTAATACAACGAGAAAACCCGACTATCCGGAGTGGACCCGTTCACGCTGCAGGCAGGCGACTGCATAGTGGATGTGAATTTGTGGTCTTGAGGACGTGTTTTGTAACGCGACAGCAGCTCGAAGGAAGGAAGGCCGTTGGCGGCAACGACTTCGCGACAAGCGGCCGGTAAGCGAGCCGCGAATGAAGCAAGTTGCTGCCGATAGCGGGATCGTCATGACACAGGTAAGCTTCTAAGGGCGTTTTAGATGTTGATCTTTTCCATTCTTTTGTTAGGTGACCCATTCGCAGGCCCGCATCAAGCCTCCCGTCGAAGTGTGGTTTCTTGGGAAGGGTGACGGAGAAATCCTAGCTGCGCATTGCTCGTGCATGGCCGGAAACGGCGAGGTGTGCTCGCACATTGCAGAGTGCTGTACACCTTGGCATATTTTGCCAAAAGTTCATGAAACTTATTGCACATTTCTCGAAGAACTGATGCTAATCGGCACCTTTGCTGCTTCTCACCGATGACACACAAGTGCTCGCTACTGCACGTCGATACTCAGCTGCAATCAGTACGCTGAGAAACTGGTCACGGTCAAGGCTGCGGTGCACAAGTTGGCTTATTGCAGTGTCGATGCGCCACTTCTTCATCGCCGATGACGACAAGCCCATTTCGGCAACGGGCCACACCTCAAGTTTTTTCATGGCAGGAGGGAACCAGCTCTTGGAGCCGTCTGTGCACAAGCGCTCTTCACGCGCTCGCAGGCCACACTCCACGTAAAAGGGGAGAACTGCGATGTGGGAACACGCCTCACTGTTTCAGGCCGTGCGCGGCAAGGATTTCTCCGTCACCCTTCCCCAGGAACCACACTTCGACTTGAGGCTTGTCACCTTACAAAATAATGCAAAAGATAAATATCTAAAACGTCCTTACAAGCTTACCTGTGTCACGATGATCCCGCCATCGGCAGCAACTTGCCTCATTCGCGGCTCGCTTACCGAGCCGCTTGTCACGAAGTTGTGGCCGCCAACGGCCTCCCTTCCTTTGAGCTGCTGCCGCGTAACAAAACACGTCCGCAAGACGACAAATTCACGAATGTCCGAGGCATCAACGAGTGCTCACAAGTTCACAGTCGGCTGCCTGCAGCGTGAACGGGTCCACTCCGGATAGTTGTATTTTGTAACAAAACACGTCCGCAAGACGACAAATTCACGAATGTCCGAGGCATCAACGAGTGCTCACAAGTTCACAGTCGGCTGCCTGCAGCGTGAACGGGTCCACTCCGGATAGTTGTATTTTCTCGTATCACTCGCGGTGTTTAAGGGAGAGCATGGATGCGTACATTCTGGTCTTCGCTGACTTCGTAGTTAATGCTCAGTGCTCCTCACAATAAGAACATGCGCGATCGCGCCGGCACGACTGTTTGTTTACTCTGAGCTTCCACACGCGCGCGCTTCCCGGCTTGGTTGACTATGACTTCAAAATGGCGGACTACCCACAATGCACAGTGCCTCCGCCGCTTGTGAAAGCTCCCTATATCAATGGCATCTACTCCAAGGTATTTCATGCGGCGACAGACAGGTCGCACTTGTCAGCTGCAAACACAGGACGCCTCGAGTTACTGCACGGTCACAATAATTTGCATGAGCTATGCAAATTGCCAGTTTAAATAAGCTGATGACATTTTGACTGGTTGCTTTCGAACTACTCCAGTGATTTCATGAACTTATGGGACAAAAAAAAGCACTGACGCACAGACAGGCAGGTTGCGTGAGTTGGTAGGTTTCCATGACAAAAATATAAAACAGCGCTTACACATGGGACAAAGGAAGAAGTGACACACACGGCGCCGATTCTTGTAACTGGATTTATTGAAAAATTACAAGTTGCTCAGTCAGTGCCGTGTGTGCCACTTCTTCCTTTTGTCCTATGTGTTAAGCGCTGTTTTATATTTTTAAAGATACACAAGTTCTTAACAGTGGCTTCTTTATATCTATCTTGGGGTTTTATCGTAAACCCTACCTATGCTACACATGCCCTTTGTAGCACTGCCAGAGTGCGCTGAAGCAACAAATTGAAGGTGCCCTACAGCGTGGCAGGGCTGCAGATGTACAGTACTCACAGACTGAAATGTGACAGTAAAAGTGCGTGGCCACTGGTGGTACAAGCAGTGTCGTACATAGAAGCAAGGTATTGTACTGCAGCATAGCTGGAGGATGAAAGCATTTCTGGAGCATTATTACTGCTTCCGGTCGCCAATGAGCTGCACTGAGGTTCACCAAAGTGCCAAAGGTGTGCTGCAAGTGACGCCACCATGCACAGCCAAGCTACTTTGGCCAGCATAGAAAAGCGTGCCAGGATAGCAGCATTCTGTGGTAAAATACAGCGGAGCACAAGGACTGAATATAGACTGACTTGTTGACCAGAGGCAGTAATCATAGAACAAAAATGCTCTCACTCTCGTGCTATGCCACAATGCAAAACTTCCACAGGTGCCCATCGGCGGCGCTGCTTGTATCAGCGACAGGTAGAGATAAAGTACAAAAATAAATAATGGGGGAAAATAAAGTCATTCTGCCTTAAGAGGCAGAGAGATGGACCGTGTATTTATTTATTTTTTTTTGGTATAATAACATCGATTTAATCAATGTGGATAAGGTATTAGGCCAACATAAAACAAGGAAGTTTTTTTTTGTTTTTTTCTTCGAGCCTGGTGGCAGACATGTCACCGCCCCGTTATAAAGGGGACGCTCATAGCATCCATCCACCACATGTTCCCACTGCTGTGTTTCTATCCATGAGTCTTTGAACCATTTCAAACACGACCAGAATACTCCAGTCATTGAATCTATTGTCACTGCAATGGTAGATCCAAGTGTTCTAGGTTGATACTGGCTACAGACAGTAACGACAATCATTTAAAGAAAATTGCTAATAACCTGAATTATAGCAAAATATTTCAGCAGGCTCGCAGATTCACGTATCGGTGTAAAAATGGCATTTTCTGAGCACTTCGCTTATATATTTATTCCTTAAAGTGCCTTTTTTGACTAGTGTATTTTATGGTTGCTTGCGATTATCTTCAACACGTCAACATCACTTTCTCCCGCCTTCCATTTCAACAGCAGCAACATAAGCACTGCAAATGTGTTTTAACAAAATTTGAATACAGTCACAGCAACGCTAAAAATTGCTCTCTTATGGTTCTTTCTAGCACTGACGACACTAGATTAAAGATTGCCTCACAATGTTAATACTTACATTCTGTAGATATCTGAAGATCAGGTTCTGAAATGAAAACGTCAAGGAAGAAACAGGAACGCAAGGCCTGCGAAAGGTTCCCTCGTAGACGAACATGAACCCAAACCGCTAAAGAACCCGCGAAATTGTAGTCACTCAAATGGTAATGCACGTACAATACGGCAATAAAGATACTTAAACAGACCTAACAAAACTGTTTTCTCGCATATATACGACGGCTGCTAGTGCAGGTGCCATTACATAACGAGAAATTCTTGACGCGAACAGACAAAAGGCCAAAGCCGGCAAATCGCGTCTGAGACGCAACTGTGCCTTCACACAAAAAAAGGATACAATAGGTTGCACCATAACCTTCTGGACTTTCTGTCCAGGGCCTCCTTTGAACGACATCTTGAGTGGTATAGCAATAAGATTACCAAATAAGCTATACGAATTCTGCACGCACACACCACGCGACCACCGCCAACTTTGTGGTTCGTATTGCTCCCGATGTCGATAGGCAGTTCTGATGGTTCTGACACCCACAATGCTGACCAAACGCTTAGCTGTATTTTCTTATTTTTTGTATTGTGTGCCAAAGAAATAATAAGTGTCGAAAGTATTTTATTGAAGTAAGCAGTTCGCAATTAAACTTCGGTGTATTTTAACAAAATATAATATATTTGTCTAGTTTGTTCGAACGATGACCGACGCGGAAAAATGGCGTCGCATGAAATTGTGTTCTGCTGCCAGTTGTTTCGAACGTGTACTACACCGAAGCGGTGAAGCCGGCACTGGCATGCTCTGCATTCGGTGCTTTAAATAAATTAAAATAGCACCCACTACTGACTTGTAGGTATGTAGTGTAGCCAGTGTAGCACTGCAATGCGTATCGTTCTGTTTTAAATTGCCTGAAGATTTGTTTAGGTTTTCTTTCTCGTAAAACAGCTGAGAACTCCGATACGGAGCGAGCATTGCATTTATAACAGTCCCTACCTTGTTTTATATGGTTTCGAGTGTCGTGTCATAGCTTGCATGAATATGGTAGAGCTTGTGTAGCAAAGTGTTTTGAACCTTTGCCATGCTGTATGTAACACGCGCGAAAGCGCGGCTTATTTTGAAACGCATCGGGCGCTTGATGTGACGTGGTGGATGTGGAGTAACATACAAGTGACTTCATCTATGTTTAGGCGCATTTGCTCGGTTACTTTATATATGTGCACATCGCTTTCACCCATTTCATCACGCAGTCGTTTAACGAAGCGTTTAGCCGTTCCTTTAGTTCTGTGCAGGGACATCGAAAAAATTACGAAAAAAAAAAGTTTGAGTATGAAATGTTGAAAGCAATTGTACTAGCCGACAATGACTGAGACCACGTTCAGTCAATGCGCTCTTATGGGCATTTATGATGTTTTCCCTCGAGTTAACGTATACAGCATTAATTGATAGTACCAGTTATGTGACTCGTGTGTTTGCCTGTAATACATGCCTATCAACATCATTTTCACTCTATTTTATGTCCACTGCAGGACGAAGGCCTCTGCCAGCGATCTCCAATATTCCTTTTCATGTGCATTCAATTTTATGCCTGCAAACTTAATTTCGTCACGCCTTCATTTCCCATCCCTTAGCATGACTCCGTTGCTCTCACTTTGTTCTACACATTACGAGGCCATCCCTACTTTATTTCTTGCTCAACTATTCCTTGCTTAATGTCAACTAGAATATCGGCTGTCCCTGTTTGCTCCCTGACCTATTGCGCTGTCTTCCTCTCTTGTAATACCTATTATTTTCCATTCCATAGCATATTGTGTCAGCCTTAAATTTTTCTAGATTTCCTTTTGGTTTCAGCCGTATATTTTAGTACTGGCAATATGCAATCATTCTACACTTTTCACTTTATAGAATCGGTGGTAAGTTGCCTCTCATGATTTTTATGCGCTCCAGCCCATTCTTATTCTTTGGTGAATTTCCTTTTCATGAGTAGACTCTCCTGTTTGTAATTGACCTAAATATACATACTCTTGAGCAGGTGCTAGAGGTTGGTTGCCAGTTGTTGCATTTCAACAGGCTATTGACATGCCTATAATTCTTAGTAAGCTGCTTTGTAAAACACTAAAATGAAACTTTGCATGGAAAGTATCAAGTACTCTGTATTTATGCATTGGTATAGCTCAGCAGCTTCACATATGCCAGAACTTTCTACGGAATGGCTTTGAGTAAAGTGTTTTGTCGCTTTCCATGCACTATTTTAATCACATTTTGCATTCTGCCACAACTTATTTATCAATTTCATTCATCACTTTGGTTCACTTCAGTTATTTCACCAAAATCTAGAACTCTATGCTGGCCAAATTTTGCCACGCTGGTGAAAAATGAAGGATTCAGAACTACGTTCAGTTTGAAAAAGTTTTAGAATTCCCTGCTTCAGCAAACATTTTTCCACAAAAGCAAAGCCAAGGATGCAGTACTACCTGATCATTCAAACAAGCTGTCAAGTAAATTTTATGAATGTTAATTTACATTAATTTAAGATGTCTTATTTGTGGACAAAGTTGGTGCTGCACAGGCCCCAGAACATATGTCTAGGGCATGCAAGCATGCCTTGACCATTTGCAGGCAGATTTATATAGGACACAGCTGTTCACCCTGCTTGTTGTGCTAACGTAGTTCCCCTAAGTGTGTCCACCCTTGTCCGTGCATGCCGCAGTAGTTTCAAAAGTATGGAAGAAAGCATGCTTTACTGCTACGCATGAATGATCATCACCGTAAATATTATATTTGCCAAACAGCAAATGTCATAGGTATGTTGGCTTACCTATCTGGCCATGGTTTATACTACAGTTAAAACTCTGATCTAACGAAACCCGACTTTCTCAAGTTCCCGATCTAACGAAGAAATTTCCACTCCTCGGCAGGTACCCATAGGGTTGGTTCAATGTTGTCGTCAACCCCAAGTTAACTAGACTTGATCACAAAACCCAATTTAACGAAGTTTTTCATGAAGTAAATGAGTAAGAAACGGTGATTTCTTTCTAATTCTCACAGATGCGGGTTTTTCTTCGAGCGTGCTCTCTAACGCCATCGTGTTAAAATATCTATGTGCCCTAATCAAGGCCCTAGCTTTATTTTGACGAGGCTGCATGCCACATCATGCACGAACCAATGTACTCGGCAGTCTGCAGCGCTCTTACGTACCAGATGGTGCTGGGGGTGGGCGGTGTTGGTTGCCATCGTTATTTCATGATTTATATGGCAGATGCCACTCGTCTCCTCACAGCTTACTTGCACAGCCTGCTCGCGTAATCACTGCATTTATTCTCCACGTCTTTACATACCGGTAGCCTTTTGTAGCTTCACGTGACCGTCTACCTACCCTGCTTTGCCTGGACATGGAACCACCCATGTCCGGGTGACACGGGAAGCTCCATGTCTGGACCGCTTTAGGGCCCAGACTTTTCACATGTGCAGACATGGATTAGCGGCAAATAGGATTCCGCAGTAGCTTTTAGGAGTGGCTATGTTGCAACTTTAAATATCGAATGACCGAAAAATCTCTCGATTTTATCAACTTCTGGATTCAGCGAAATAATTCTCGCGTGGTCATAACTTTGTTAAATTGAGTTTCAGCTGTACATGAATTGTTTCCATCGTGTAGCCATGGGAAGATTGTGCAGACACCTTGCAGCACACCACTCTTACACTGTGGACAAGTGTTCTTGAAGTAATAATTGTTTTCTGTGTGTATTTTATTCCTTTTTTTACAGCTTAATTTATTCAGAAGACAGGAGAACAAGAAGCCGGAAGTATGAGATTTTCATGGACACTAGTATTGAGCGGGATATTTTTGGCCTACATTTTGCATTCTATGTGGACACTGTACACTTTGTACTACCCAAAGCGCTGTTCTAAAAATGAGATCTGCATCAGACCTACATGGAGCAGCGAATCACGATTTCAAGTAAGGCTAGTAGTATCTGTCTTTTCTATGGCCGTGTTTGCAAATGGCGTACAATTCTTTCACCTTAGTGCCATCGTGTACAATGTGCAAAACAAGCTGTTGACTTCCCTTGCTCTGTAAAGCCTGCATTGCTGTGCATCTGGCCACATGAGGAAAAGATTGTCAGCGGCCATTGAATTCCAAAACAACACGCTAATTTCTTGTTGCCCAAGTTTTGCACGATGGCTGAGCAAGATATAACAGTTGTCAGTTCCTGTGTAATGAAGGCTCTGTGAAGTGTAGACACTATTTTCTGGAATTAAGGCAAGGTGCGCTTACAATCGCCATGTTTTGTTTGGTAATGTGACATATTTTGCTGTTTTTTATTTGTAATGTATGTATCGGTGATTTTTCTGATAGGCTAAACTTCACTTTGAATTTTATGCTTATATATATATATATATATATATATATATATATATATATATATATATATATATATATATATATATATATATATATATATATATATATATATATATATATATATATATATATATATATGAGTCGGATACAACCTAGGAAATCCGCAGAGGCCCCACCCAGATGGCTGAAGCGTGGCAGTCGATCGCCTCTGCAACTAAAGAAATAGCCCCCTCATGCACTCGGCAATGTTCTCCGTAGGCGGGGTCACCGGCAGTCCAGCTCGTGACGTCAGTCCGGAGTGTGTGCCCATTGGTGCCGGCTTGTGTGCATCTGCCTTTGAGGAGGAAATGCTGCGGACTTCTAAAGTTGTATCCGACAGTAGACACACACACATCGAATCTGAAGGAGATCACAAAAGAGTTCTATATGTAGGTAATTGGATATATAAAATATTTTATGTACAGAAGATATATTCAAGGGGATTTTACAAATGTTCGATATGCACAATGAATCGTCGTATGCGGGTTCGACCATATCAATTAACACACCTAATTGGCAACCTCAAATGTAGGCTTTCTTAATTTTAACTTAAGCGAAACAGATGTTTTTTAGGGGAGAATAGCAACAAGAAAAAGCAGGTAACTGCTCCATCATTTTCACTCGTGCATATCCAAATGTGCGAACTGCATTGTCTGAGTTGTAAACAGTCGTGTGAATCCTACGTCATTTATTTCCCAGTGCTAACAATAAAAAAAAATTAGGGAATTTAGTAGATATCACAGTCGAACTTGATAAATCTTGTCATATATTAAGCATTAGTTGTGCAATAACTCCCTGCTTTATCACTTTCACTACATTTATTTGCTGTGTCAGTTTTGGAAGACATGCACTCTTTGTTTTATTTCCACACTAAGCACAAGGAAACCAGTATCAAAGTTTTTGACCTTCTGTTATTTTCTCACAACGTTTGAATAGCCGCGTAGGAATGGTATGCCTTTCCCTGTCTAATTGCTGCCTTTTTCTTCTCCTGTAGTTCTTCTTCTGTGTAACCACTGCAAAGCATGTTAGAAGGGCGAGTGATTTACATGTAGTGTGGTCTGAAGATGAGTTTGATATTTCTAAACTTCAAGAAAGGTAAGTTTATGCATATGCAAGCACACATATGGCAGTCAGAGCAGTTGTACTGTGACCCTTTCAAAAATAGGCTGCTTTTAAATCCTGTATAAAGAACTATCCTGTATTCTGTGGAATATTTTCTGGTTTTTGCTTAGCTGATCATACCTTTTGCATGTCACGAAATGTGCTCAGATTTTGTATGTCAAAACATAACGATATTCACATGATATAGAATTAACAATCACAGCATGACCACGGTGCGAAAAGCGTACAATCTGATAAAAGCAGCAAGGTGTTCATTTATTTATATCATATCATCATCATTGTCTGCCAATGCTAAGCTGTCGTTTAATTTGTTTACATCAGTACAATGAAGCTTAAAGGAGTACTGACAGAAATATTTTGCATCATATTTGTTCTATTGCAATAAGTAGTTAGCGACCCTCTTATGAAGACTGGAAGCCTCGTTTGCTCGAGTGCACGGTGCTTATTTGTATTCAGTAGAGCTGTGCGAATGGCAAAATTTTGGGTGCGAAGCGAATTCGAATAATAAAGATTGAGTGTGAATCGAATCGAATAATTTTTGAATAATTTTCGAATATTTCTCAAACATCTTTTTAATACATCGAAGTGAAATTACAGAAAAAAGTTGCAGAGAATCCCTAAGTATGTTCTTTTGAGATAGCAACATGAAAGTGTTTCTTTTTGCTAGGTTGATGAAGCACTGGTGGGGTGGTGTTTCATAGTTGTCTTATCAAGAATGAGGCAATGTAGAGACCGAATTGTATTTATGTACATGATTTGGTGCAACCAAAGTGTTGCTGACAACACTTTACACGTGATAGGCAAAGATGCCATTTTCTCAGCCTCTCCTCCTCTTTCAACTTCTGTGGAAGCCCAACTGATGTGGCGGACAAGGGTGTGCTCCCTTCAAGTCCAGAGTTCCAAATCTGCCTCGTAGACGTCGATATATAAGAACATCTGAAATTTTGGATGCTTAAAAGCTTAGGCGTCCGATTTTTCGGACTTCCCACCCAAATTTCAGGTTCAAAACAGTATTAATTGAGCACCCAGCTCTGCCACATCTCCCATCTCCATGTTGGAACCAGCGTTTTCTTGAGTTAATACATTTGCGACCGTAGCGGAGCTTGAAAGGCAGCTTTGCCGCAATACGGGGGTGTGATGAGGTGAAGCATATTGAAAATCTAGGGACCACTTTTAATCGAACGTTGACTGTGTCTTGGCTAAGTTCGACCGTAGCAGAGCTTGAAAGGCAGCTTTGTCGCAATATGGGGGTGTGATGAGGTGAAGCATATTGAAAATCTAAGGACCACTTCCAATGGGATGTTGACTGTGTCTTGTTCGACCCTAACGGAGCTTGAAAGGCAGCTTTGCTGCAATATGGGGGTGTGATGAATCTGGGGGTGTGAAAATCTGTAGGGGTCACTTTCAATCGGACGTTGACTGTATTTGTCTTTGGGAAGTTCAAATAGTAAAATTCCAGTGCAAATTGAATCAAATAGCAAACATTATTCGAAAAATATTCGAAATTTCGAATATTCGCACACTCCTAGTTTTCAGACTTCTTAATAGCGCCTAGTCACAGCTTAAGAGGGCACCGAGAGAGGTGGGAACTGGCTTGGTTTGCTTCTAAACAAAGCTGGCCATAGGAACATGCGAAACAGTGACGCACTCGCCACACGCAGCATCGTATGCACGTGAGCACAGCTTTCACAACTGTGAGGAGGGCATACACAAGGAACAGGCAGACAAGACAGTCTCATGACGTAGGTGGTTGTTGGTTGTTTACATTCAAGCCAAGTTGATGTAGATGTCGTGTGGTGCTCCGTTTAGCGTGCATTTGCGCGGCACACACCTTAATGTTGATTTTAAATGTGTTCTCAACTGTTTTATTCATTGGTACATTGTAGATGACATGTGTGTCTACACAAATTTATCTCACAAGTAACTCCTCTGCCCTCTTCGGTGATGCCAAAGTGGTTAGCAGAGGCAGGGGCAGGCTGGAGAGGGAGATTCTTGAGGCTAAAAAGATGAGCTCCTCAGCAGATCCATGCGATAGCTTACCCTCGGTAGGTCTCACATGGAGGCAATTAACCTATTTGATGAGTTGATGGTTCACGTTGTTCACCCTTCGATTTCACCCCCTGCCCCTATCACGAATTTTACCGTTTCACAGTGCCACCCACACACCATGCATTAAACAAGTTTTATATAAGCCATCTGCAGGTGTCTCAATAATACACGAATTATGTCTGCATGTTGCTATAGCATCTTTGACATGATTAACTTTTTTTTTACATGTCTTAGAAGCTAACTGGTTTAGGCGCTCGCTCAGCAAACGCTTGTGGGATTTAAGCTTTACTAAAATCAGTTTCAATGGAGCAGCTTTCCTGTCTTTGTTGGTTTTCTTTTCCTCAGTGTCAGTGCTTATGTACCTTCAAATGTTGTACCAACTAGCCCAAAGCCCCTACAGCTTCTACATTGTCCGGTTAACTATACTACTGTACTAAAAATAGGCTTTTTTTGTAATTGGACAGAGATTTCAACCTGACACTCCCGAGGAGGACATTACGGAATGGAACATTGGATGCTTATGTGCTGCTGTTGGAGCGTAAGAAAAGAGAGTCAGTGAAGACACTAGAACAAGTGCTGAGTACTTCAACTGTCAGCATAAGCAGCAATCCTCTTACTCGCTATTTGGTTCCAACTGAAGAGGAGGTCCAGCTCATCAATTCCTTCAAGTCAGAGGCACCAGTAAGTGGCTGTACTGTATTACAGATTTATGGCCGATTCTGGCATTTGCATTCCTGAAGCCTCCTGATTTCCAGAGTCCAGTGGGGCTGCTTGCCCAAGTCATTTTCAACCTGTGTGTAGCAGGCAGATCGGGACAAAAGTGCATTTAGTGGTGCTATAGTAATTGGTGTAGATGTGAGATTTGTATAATTCTTTAATTACTGTGTTGATGCAGGGTGCTATACTTGGCTCATAATGGTCTCAAGAACATTCTTACCAAATCAGTGCAACTGTTCGCAACTTGCAAAATCATTTCAAAGGCCTTTTGGATGCCGGGAGTTTTCTCATGTGCAACAAATTCTCTCCAAGTCGTGAATTATCAGGCTTTAAATACAAAGGCTGCTTATTAGCAATATGTTAGTGAACTTTGTACAAACATTTTTTAAAATCCAATGACTTGAACAAAATAATGCTGTTTGCTAGTTTGCTAGTTATTATTTTAATTACAGTCATTAGTGTTTCTCAGACAGGGTGACTTTATTGTCACTATCGTTCTTCCTTGAAGATACCTCATGATCAACATCGAAATCCTCTGGATCAGAGTCAATAATAAGTTCTTCAAATTTATTAATCTTTACAAATAATGTGCAATTTGTTTTTTGCACTGATTCACCGTTTCTGAATACAAGCAACACTGACTGTTAATCTTCTAAAACATCATCGTGCCTTCTAAAATAAAGGGCTCCTTACCTGGTTTAGGCATTGCAAACAAGCCTGGCATGTAGCTCAAGTGATGGTGATGATGTCTGCGAAACATGAAATGCCTGCATGGGGCAAAAATGGTTGAAATTTTAAACGGAAAGCCGTGCGCCCTTCCTTTTGGCAGAGACATGCTTTATGAGAGAGTGAAAGTCGCACACATGCATGCCCTATGCAACCGCCACTTCTTGGAAAGTTACTGATCGTAGCACGCGACTCCGTTTCTTCATCCAATGCGAAGTGCTGAGTGCTGCCACTGGAAATGCACTGCAAAGAGAACTAGAAAGTGAGGAAAAAATAAAAGGCAGGACTCGTCAAGTGAACATAGACACACACTGTCGCCTCTAGCACTTGGGAGCGCTGGGGAGTTTTGTGATTTCCGGACACTAACTGAAGCAATAAGGGAAAGTGTCTGTTTTGGCAGTGAAGCTTGTCTCATGGAGGCATGGTCACCTCATGACTGCCTCACCCCTGCCCCCTCTGTTAACTCGTCCAGGGGGGCTTCCACCCCCCCCCCCCTTTTCCTCTTGCTACATACCTTAGCAGCCCTAAATAGAGCTGCATTTTGTTATAGAAATGTAGTGTTATGTTGGAATAAATTTTGCAAGAATTGATCCATATTTTACTGACAAGAATGACAGATTTGATCTGTGTACATCACTCTCAATGCACAGTTAGTCCAGTTAGTCTGGCTGCATTGACCCTCTCCCCCTGGCAAATGCGAAACCTATGCCTCTGCATGCATTCGCTGCTTACTATAACTTCAGCGAAAGTAGAGTGAGTCAATCGGCTATAAAACAATGATGAGAAGTCCCTGCAATGGCAATGTAATGTAGAGAAGCACTTCAGTTTTGCCAAGGGCATGAGCGTGACTGTATGTGCAGGCATCTCTGTGAACAAAAAATATACCGGGAGCGCACGGTGAGCTCTCCTGTTCACGCAGCTGCCAATCCTAGAATCATCATAGATTTCACAATATCTGCAAGGCTGAAGAATAGACATAGTGCGTGGCAGACACTACCTCTCGCACTGCATTCCACTAACGACAAATCTGCCTGGAAATGCGAGCAAAGTGATCAGCTTCACATTCACTAACACAAACAGGCCATCATGCCAACTTTCAAGAAAGAGCCACTATAGCCAGGTAGTGTGGAAAGTTGTGCTATGTAGCGGTCCACAAAGCAAATCACATAACATTAAACAAGTGGCATGTAATTAGCCTTTTGCAACAGGACTTTCTTTAGTGCATATTTTATTCATAGGGCACCAAAATTGAAATATGGGCGATCAGAAAATGAAAACATGGTACTCTGATTATGAGAGACTTCTCATATAAGGGTCAACTGCTCCCTGGTATGTCTCTCTTATAAAGGGGTTCCACTGTATAATATAACCACTCCTGTCCTGCTGCTTTCGCATTTTGAAAAATTTGTGAGGGCAATTGTGCGTACTCCTTTTTTGTAATGCTTAAATCTTTATCACATGCATTACCTGTGCTCTGGACAGAAAGTATACCTATGTTTCTCCTTTACTCTTCAGGCACCGCCTTCTGCTGATGGGGTAGAAAAAAGGCCAGTTACACATTGGAATCCCAGGGTTGAAGTGAACATCCTGAGTGACCCATTCCCCATCAAAACAAACCAGATTCCTGGTGAAATAGCCCACTTGCTTCAGTAAGTCTAATTCATTCTGTTCATATACTAGCCAATCAAAATCTTATGAATTATATCTAGTCTATCTACTGTGGCACTTGGAATCTTTAGAAACCCTATTGTGGTGGACCTCAAGGTCCGCCGGCTACCAGACTGTCGTTTAGAAGAATAGACGGCACGTCCGAATGAACACTTTAATGGAACATGAAGAAAAAAAATGGTTTCATGCCCTCGAGTGAGCGGCAGCTCGTGAGGAGCAGTCTCGATGATGATAAAGCGTTCGTCTGCGAGGTTGGTGAAGACGAAGTTACAACATCTTCCCGCGCCCAACAGATGGCGTCGCTCGACTTCCAGTGGGTAGAGCATTTGAACAGGGCGGTTAACTATGGCTTTGCCCGGCAGACGAATAGAACAGGAGCAGACCTTTTACGCACACTTGTCTGCCCTTGTCGAGATGAACTTAACCTGGGTCATCATATGAATAGGCTTTCATCTTGAAGGCACGTCCGGTTGTCGACGAGATGTCCTTAGTCGGAGATGTATCTGGTAGCATTCAGTCTCTTGAAGTTCACTCAAAAGTCCATGTGATGAAGTCGGCTCTCTTGTCAGCTTTCTCTTGCATCTCATTAAGCACGAGGTGCTTCGTAGAGCATTCATACGAGAACTGAACCACTCGATTAGTCCTCCTAATGGTGGTTTCGTGCTGACAGCATGAGTCAATGTCGTGGCGGCACATTCTGGAACTTCTGCTTGCATGTCTTGACCAGAGTCTTCTGGCCACCTTGAAGAATCCCCGATCCATTTTGATTCCTGCCACCGCGGTCTTCTTTGCTGTAGCTTCTCTGCTGATATGTCTCTTTTCTGTAAGCCTCTCGGATTTTCTTTGCCTCGGTGGAAGCGCCGCACGAAGGCTGCGTTGGCTTGTGGATTTTCTCCACCCGGTTCCCGACGAAGGTCTTTCTTGTTCAATGCTCGATGTGTCCTCAGTTTGTTGTCGAACACAGTTTTTTCATCAGCTCCACCATGTAAACTTTCTGGATCCGAGATATCTGTGAGAGCGTCGGACGCACAGTCCTCTTCTACACATGTCCGAAGTACGATGACTGTGGAACAGTGAGCGCTGTTGCTTGGGAAAGGAATTGGCCCTTGCACAGTCCATCCTAGTTTAGTGTGCACAGCTTTTAAGTTCTTCCATTTGTTGCACACGGTTTTCATGTCGCCAGTCACAAAATTCCAGTAGTAGTCGGAGCCTATTAGTAGCGCAACGGAATTTCCGTTGTCTCCCTCTAGACAAAGTGCTCGTGTATCCATTCCACTCTCTTCCATTTTCTTTATAACTTGTTCGCCTGGAATTTGGATGTGCTCGCTACAGATGTCCTCTACTTCTAAAGCGTCGATTACAATCGGTTCCTTCGTGGCTTTTTCGAAAATGCTCACGCGGACTCTTCTCATTGTTTTTTGTGTCTTGGGACCTCCGAAAACTCCAACTGTCACCGTTTCTTCTTGTAACAGCTGGCAGCCAAGTTGGCGAGATGCTTTGATGGTGATGAAGCTCCGCTGACTCCCTCCGTCGAAGAGTACCCTGTAGTACCTTGAAGACATCGTGCCTGCTATCTTGGCTGTCAAGGACTGTAATAATATAACAGGGCTCGCTTGTTCCGAGAGAAGATTGACTGCTGTCGCAGAAGCCTCGTTTGCCTTCTTCCGGAAGTCCGGGTCACACATGGATGTTGCATGTCGTCGAGAGCATCTGTCGCATTTTTGTCATCCCCTGCAGTCTCTTGCCATGTGACCTTGCTTGAGACAACGAAAGCATCGCCCGGCCTTGGCGAGAATCTGCTTCTTGACCGCCAAATTCGTTTCGTCGTCACAGACTTCGGCACGATGCTTCGTCGACTTACAAAATAGACATGTATCAGGCTTCCCCAGCACACATTGCAGAGACGCTGCTGACGACATAGTACGATGCGCAACTCGTCGCGGCATCTCTCCAGTTGGTTTAGGGATTTCAGGTCTTCTTGGGGACGCACACGCCGCCAGAGTTTCTCTGCAATGAAGCTGATGTTCGAGGAAGTCCAGAAGATCTTGCAGCTCTTTCTTGATTTCGGTCGTCCTGTCCTGTGGGTCCCTTTGCGCTTGCATCGTTGATACCGGAGTTGTCGTCGGCTTGTGAAGTTCATGATACTTGAGCGCCAAGTCGGATGGTATGTCTCGCAAGAGAATCTCCCGTAGCATGGAGCAGTATGTATTGGGGCTTGTTCCGGGCGCTTTGAGACTCCTCACATGTACTTGCACTTCGTCGTAGAGGTCTCGAAGTTCGGTGGTGCTAGAAGACGACAAGACTGTCCTGAGATCTAAAAGGCTTCGAAGATGTTCCTCAACGATAATCCTCTCGTCCCCGAAGCGTTTCTTGAGGATATCTATTGCGTCTTCATAGCACTCTCCCGTTGCCTGGAGTCCGGAAATGGCTGCAGCGGCAGTTCCAGTGACAAGCGTGCTCAAGTAGTTGAATTTCTCGGCAGCGCTGAGGTCGTCGGTGTGCACTGCCGTCGAGAACTGCATCCAAAATCGATGCCATTTTTGGCGGTTGCCGTCGAATTTCTGCAGTTCTAGTTGCGGCAGTCTCGACCTGAAACTGACGGAAGCTTGGCTCGTCGTCGTCAAGGCTTGGCTCGTCGTCGGGCGCGAGGCTTGAGACGCCTGGTTGTTCAGAATCGCAAAGCGAAGCTTTGCCGTCAGTGTGACAATCTTGTCCCCATAATTGCTCGCGTCTGTAATCTCTGCCTCGATCAGCTCGTCAGGCGTCTCGTCTATTAGGCTTTCATCGATCTTCGTTATCTGTGCATAGATCGCGTTAATTCGGTCAATTGAAACGCTGACCTGTGATGATGACAGCTCTGCTTCTCGTAGGAGGCCTTCCGCTTCTTGGACGATGCCATCCAGTTGCGAGCGCAAGCACCTGCGTCGTCGGAGTAGCCGTTCCATGGGTCAGTCGGCAGCCGGGAACTCTTCGCCAAAGGCTCAGGGGTCGCAACGCGACACCTTGAATCGATGAGGCGTCGTTCGGAAGATCCCGCTGGGTTTCGGCACCATGTGGTGGACCTCAAGGTCCGCCGGCTACCAGACTGTCGTTTAGAAGAATAGACGGCACGTCCGAACGAACACTTTAATGGAACATGAAGAAAAAAAATGGTTTCGTGCCCTCGAGCGAGCGGCAGCTCGTGAGGAGCAATCTCGTTGATGATAAAGCGTTCGTCTGCGAGGTTGGGGAAGACGAAGTTACAACACCTATAATGGAGCACTACAGATTAATTTTGACCAACTGTGTTTTTTTAAAGGTTCACTGCAATCTTTGCACACGGGTGTTTGTGCGTTCAAAGTTTATGGCGACATGGTTGCTACAGATGGAAATTAAACGCCTTATCCTTGCATTCAGTAGCAGAATGCCATAGCTGGTTACCCACTGTTGTAGTGAATGCTGCAATGTTCATGTAAGCATAACAAGCATAAAAATGCATATATAAATGCAGTTTAAGTGCATTTGTTGGCCACTATTTTGGTCAGTAACAGTATGAAAGAGTGAACTAGTGATGACACTTGTTCTTTTCTTATTCCTTTTATGCTCATGGTTCTGTGCACACAGTTTTCTTATCTGTTTTTTTTTTTGTAATTTTTAGTTCCTGAGAAAAGTCACCTTTTTTCAGTTACCTTGAGTAGCTTTGTTGCAGTGTTGTACGTGTTATCGAAAAAAAGTAACTAAACACGTTGCTTGTTACGCTAAAGAAAAAGAAACGCGTTACCACCCTACATTGCCAATAAAAAATTTAACGTGTTACCGTTACCGAAAAAAAGCAATGGACGTTACTTCTGCCGTTACTCCATGGTCAGCAATTTTAATCAGGGCATCTTCACTGCAAGGACCAACAATAACAATTTTATAAAGCTCATATTTATATTTCACATAAAAGTTCTCACCCAAACAACAATTTTATCCGAAATACTGATTTAAAGAGAATAATTTGCAGAAGTATGCCACACTTTGGCAATGCTATGGTGGCCTAAAGTTGCCTGTACAATTACATGTGATGGCTTCCTAACTCTGTGGCACATGGTGAAGCCATTTTCCTTAATGTGACATTAAACAAAAAATGATCGATTTCATCATCAACGCTCTCCACAAATAAAATATCGCTCAACTCTCAACAAACTTGTAGTGATTATGAATGGCTTGCTGCCACTAACAAAATAGATATGCAAATTATGTAGCAATAAAGAAATCCTTAAATGACATAACTGTGGGAAAAAGTATTTGTGCACCGCTGTAGAACAGCACCGGCTGAAAACAACAGACCAGGACGAGGAGAGGACACGTAACACAAGGCACACTAACAATTGAAAGTTTATTCAGTATCTGCACAGAATAAATACTGCCTTCACATGAATAAACAGAAGAAAGAAGGTTACAAAAGATATGACAGTGCATCACGTGGTCACTCCTACTGCGCGTGCAAAGCGGTTCCTGAAATTGCGATTATGAACCAACTAGCCTAAAAGTACATCTTGACAAGTTACATACTTGTGCACATTTTTTTTTCCATTTTTAACATGAATAATAATAATAATAATAATAATAATAATAATAATAATAATAATAATAATAATAATAATAATAATAATATGGGTTTTACATCCCAAAACCACAATAGGATTATGGGGGATGCCGTAGTGGGGGGCTATAAAATTTTGACCATCTGGTGTTCTTTAACGTGCACCTAAACCTACACGGGCCTCAAGCATTTAGCCTCCATCGAAATGCAACCGCCGCGGCCGTGCTGCCACGACTGCTGACCTTCGGGTCAGCAGTCAAGCACCATAATCACTAGACCATCGCAGCGGGCCACTTTAACCTTTGTAATTACCGCAAGAATTGCGAGTGTATATGTAAAGGTGTCCAAGGTCACCTGAGTGGATTACAATAACCGAAAATTCAATAACCAGAAATGTAGTTGCAGTTGCAGATACAAGGATTCAAAACTAATTTTGGAAACGAAGTTTATAAATGGAGTTAGAGTATTGCAGGGACAACTTCCTTTGTAATGCTAGTGTCATTCTCTTAAAGTTTTCTAGTACTTTTGTTGGTTGAGGATTACTTGCATACACTCGAAATTGGGTGCCTTTGCCTTGTAATTTTCTTTCAGGCTCACCATTTGTCCTTGAGGTTGTTACAGCTTTGATCATTGTGTCAACTCTATAGTGATCAATCTTTTTGTGCATTCTGAGTTTAAAAGTGCATTCTTCTGTTATACATTGTTGTTGACTTTATATACGTTATTCACTTCTTTTGACTTTTGCCCATCCTTTTATAATCCTCATTGGTATTGGCAATAAAGTTGGTCAAACCTGCTTATATACCAACATTCATGTTCCAAGAAAATTTTGTTGTTATAACCAATAATTGTTATACCCAAAGAAAGAAAAAAGAAGGGGGGAGGGGGTACAGTAGAACTATGCTTACAGTTCTACAGCAGACTGACTGTTTAAGTTGTGAAAGCATCTTTTTTCTTTTTTGCAGACTGAACTCTCGACGAGAATATGTGCCTATAGTCCACCTGACTGATGTGACAACAAGGGAAAAAGATTTTATAGTAAGTTAGTTCTATTAAGCTACTACATTGTTTCGTTTTTTTCTTGGGCTTGTTTTTGTTTACTGAGCAAGGTTGAGGAAAAAATTTTCCCATAATATAAAACAAAAAAAAATCATCGTAATGCAACTTCGCTGCATTTTACATGCCTGTACTAATTTATTGCCGCCACATTCTGCTAGCACTGAAAGTGTTGTGCTATAAGCCTAAAGTGTAGCTTGCGTAGCATGAAACTTCCACATTTATGTAAATAAATCATTTCAATACTCGTGAAGGTTCATATGCTTTATGACATACCTCACAGACATTGTGGCTGCTCTGCTTTGCTCTTGCTATGGTTTTTCTTTTGACATTGTAAATGAGCTTCTGCAATCCCATGCCTACAATACCTAAACAGTGGTGAACATCATATGCCCTTGTTTCTGTTGCTTCTTCCTTTCTTTATTTTTGACCAATCAACCTGCAAATATGCTCCACAGTTGCTAGTGGCATACTAGTGTACACCCTTCCACTAGCATCTGTTATATTCAGTAACAACATGTTTAGCCCTTTCAGGCGCTTTGAACACATTTGTGTATACAGCTTGTTTTTGCTAGTTGTGTCAACTAGTGGCTAAGAAAGAGCACGATTCAGTGAACTTTGAATGAATTGAACTTTCTGCATAATCAGTGTGTCTTCATTTAACTTCATTTTGTGGTGTATTGCTGCATATGATTACTTGCTGAAGGCACTACCATATTGAGTTGTTTGACGTGTCACTTTCAATGAGCCATGTCACTAGTATGTATTTTTGTTCACTCAAGATCAGTATAACTGAAAACCATATTGCACTATATATATTTCTAGCTTGAGATTTGGTCCTATTATGCAAAAAAGAAGCATGAATGACTTCAGGATAAGAGATTTTAAGGGGAGATGCGGGGCTAAAAACACTGATTTTCGAAAAAAAAAATATGCGTTTTCAAATTTGAGTTGTTTTGGATAGATGGCTCATTAAAGAACATGCTCACCAAGTTTTGTTGCCATCTGTGCAGCAGAAAAGAATAAAAAAATTCTTTTTACGAGAGGGTGGCACGGAATTTGCTGGGGAGAGCGTCTCTGAAACGTTCCTTTCAAGACGCGGCTGCAAAACGGGCAAGAAGCCGAACGCGAAGTGAATGCCCGTGTTAGATTGCTTTTTTTTTGTGCTTTTTTGTCACAGAAGACCTTCTGTTGAGAGTACATCAGAGGACAAACAAATAGATTAAAAAGGCACATTTTGAGCCACGCGCTGACAGCAGAGTCGCTGGTAAACTGGAACTGAAGCTCAAATTGGTGGAAACATACCACGTGACCATCTGCCGCTGCTTTCGTGCCAATCCTTAGTTACACCTGCTGT
Source organism: Rhipicephalus sanguineus (assembly GCF_013339695.2). Classification (NCBI taxonomy): domain Eukaryota; kingdom Metazoa; phylum Arthropoda; class Arachnida; order Ixodida; family Ixodidae; genus Rhipicephalus; species Rhipicephalus sanguineus. Next base: position 215,240,975 of record NC_051176.1, on the reverse strand, counting down.
GTTTGTGTGTCACTCGGCCTATATGTTCGTTTTCCTGGGAGTTCATGGCGGTCAGCGCGTGGTCCGTTTTGTGACAAACACGTGCTGTCAGCAACATTCACAGCTCGAAAGCTGCGAAAAGTTGAAGACGATTGCATGAAATTGTGACAGAACAGTGTCATGTTCATGAGGAAGGCCGTATTCATGCAGGGGGACACTTCAATAAATTTTTTTGACGATCAAAATAAATAGCATGTCTTGATGTCTTTAAGGGGAGATGCTACTCGAAGACACTTTTTCTTTAATATTCACCCTAGAGCAATGAAACTTGAGCTGCTTATAGAACTTTTTATGCTGATTTCAAATATATAATTAGTTTTCTTGCAAGTTGCATACTTTTAGTTCTGCAACATGACAAAGTGAAAAACTGAAGCATTTTGCCCCCCCTCTTTTCAGACCTAAACTTCAATAATTTTTTACAATTGATAGTTCATAATGTTTCAAATAAAGTGTGGAACGCAAATAACTAATTAGGAAGTCCATACAAAATATGTACTAGACGTGAAAAATTTAACGTTGGAAGTTCATATTTCTCCTACCCTAGTAAAAGTTTACATAACTTTTTTTTTATTTTATAATAAGAATATCGAAACTTAAACAAGATAATTGCATTTCTCGTACTTTGGAAAAACTTTGGGAAAAATTTCATGCAGATCTGAGCACCAGAAGTACCCGAAAAGGAGGGGCACATTGACAAAAATGGCAAAATTTGTGTTTTGAGAAAAACGAGTTTTGAAGTCAAAATTGCATGTTTATTTATCAAAGATGTCATTGAATGCAACGAAATTTGTATACAAGAAAGAACAATCCTCCTTGTAGTGGCCACTGCCATTAAATGCGCCAGCACCATAGGTTTGGCCCTCACGGCTCTTTCGAGCTGACTCCTCGACAAGAGATTTTTTTCTTCAGCGCACGCCGACGGGCCCTTGCTTCTCCTGTTAGTTTTTGAGACATTTTTTCCTGGCGTGTGCTGTCCCGTGATGTGCCAAGAGCAACCAGATCATGAGATGGGAGCACGCCAAGCTCTTCCAGAACACGTTCAAAACTGGAGTGCCCTCGATTAAACCAACATGTTCAGTGCTGTCATATCAGCAATCAACGAAGACTCGTCGTCCTGCGATTTTTCTTCGTCTTCGAAGAGTCCGATCTTTTTCTGGGAGGCACTCACATATTCGAATGCCGCGACAAACTCGTCGGACGCATCGGCGTCACCTTGCGGCAGCAGATGATCTTTTCGTGGTTTGAGTGTTCGGCTTTGATTTGCGCCGGCGTCCTCGAAATTTGTGCGTCGCGTGAAACTTCACAGGCCGGTGACCGCGCTTCCTACGGCTTTCTTCATCAATAACGGATAAGCACTCGAGAAAAGCGTTGTTCAGCTGCGCTGCTCGACGAGACACGGATCCTGCAAGTAGGCTTCACAGCACACACAGGCGCGCAGCGGCCAATGGCGGCTCTCGATCCGTACCACGTGATTTAAAGCCAGTCGCGGCGCTCGAAGAAGGCGGCAAAAGCGTGCTTCTCTTTATTATTTCTTGCGCTGCAGCAGCGCGGGAAACCGTTGTTATTTGAAGAGTGAGGCTCGGCTCTTCGCCTCATGCGGTCGACAATGGTGAGCGGCGGCGCATTATCAGCGGCAAGGTGCTCGAAGATGACACACTTTCAGCCTTTTGACAGCCACCTTGTGCTCTTTAGACGCAATTTTAAAGCATTTCCAGTTGAGTCTCGACATTGATTTTTTTTCTCAGAACAGTAAGGTACTAATCTTAACAAAACAGGCGAAAACAAAAAATCGATAATTTTTTAGAAAACTCGTGTTTTTCGACCCGCATCTCCCCCTTAAACTCATTTTTCTCAGTTCCCATTTTTAGGGGAATGAGACTCTTAGGAAAACTATCATTTTCAAACTGTTTCGCCTGAAATTCAGTCAGGAACAAGAAAGGTACTTTTCTGATCCCTAAGTAGTTTCTCACGCAGAAAAAAATTCACTAGTCTGACCATACAGTGACAAGGAAAAAAATTATCTTCGCTTTTAGAGTGATGGCATTTTTACAGAAACATCATAAAAAATACGTGACTGGCCTTATCCTGCACTAAAAACCTTCCAGAGGACTTAATGTGTAAATAACTCATACATTTTCATTATTTTTAAAAATGATAGTTTTCCTAAGTTAGCATACATGATTGATCATTATAACAGTTGTAGAGTTTTTTTTTTTTGTATTCATGCTAGAGTTCTTAAAATTGGAATATGTTCTAATATCAAGAAGCTGAGCCATCCCTGAAATTTTCATCAAAATTAGTACTGCAGTTCAAAAGTTGACATTTAGCCCCGCATCCCCCCTTAACTACAATTCAATGAGGATTAATTGCTCAGAAACGCACAAATCTTTCATATTAACACATTCTCTTTATTGCAATAGAATATCGAATACAGTATCTTCGAATAATGTTCTGTAAATTTGACGCATTTACAAGCAGTGACTCGTATGTCGCGTCGAAGGGGTTAGCACACGTTTTGCACGTGCTAAAAGTGGGTTAAACACTGCATATACATATCACTGAGATTAGCATAAGTAAGTTTTATATACATCTAGTACCAATACTTGCCCAATGCTTATCTGGACAAAATTTTTATGATGTTTCAGATAGTAAAAAAGGCTGAGCCAGAAGTTCCGTTGAAAGTCGTAGTTAGCCCAGTGTCCATTGGTCGACTCGGCTCATGATTACTGTCAGTGAAGCTCTCAAGTCTATGCATGCCTTTGGTGAGTGTCTTTCTTTTCCTTTCTTTTTTTTTTTTATTCTTAAGCTACTTGTGTGAGATGTTGCGATCATTAAGCATATTGTGCCATGCAATAGCACTATTGCTATGCAACAGCAACCACACACTACTATTGCATCTGCTAGTTTCTATATCTTAAAAAGCAGCAAACTTTGATTGACGTGCACAAACATTATGAAATGTGTTATTTCAACTGCAGTGTCAAAATGCCGCAGTAGCAGAGGAAAGGAGGCTTTAAAAAATACATGTTTTGCCATGCCACAACAAATAGACTGCCATTCAGTGCTCGGTCACTGCCTCTGACCTTACTACATGACAGTGCTCCTGAAAAAATACAGCTATTGCCCTATGTGCATACTATCCATTCCTCAGGGTGCACAAGAACAATGCAAGGTGTTTTCATGGTCACTTCACATTTATTCTCACTGTATATTGCCACATGCATGCTATGAGAAAGACTACAACGCAAATGTGCGTATGCTTTATACAGTAGGCAAAAAGAAGAAGGAACTCTCTGGCGCACAGTATTAAAAAGACCGACCTGCTGCTGGGGGGTTCTCTTGATCTGTACGTTGTGACCTCTGTCTTGACGTCGCGACAGTATTAATATGGTTGCTTCATGCGCAGATTTATTGCACTTTTGATTGCAGAAGAAGCAAATACTTTGCTGTTGGCTGTCTCAGTAGTATAAGCACAGTTCTAACTGCAGTCGTGTTATAGATAGATGCTGAATGTTCATCGAAGTAAAAGCATATGAGCTTTCTTTATTTTAAGCTTCCACTATTGTGGCTACCTAAGTGTAGGTCAACTGTTTAACAATACCTGAGATGCACACGGTGATTTTTTTTTATAGTACTTCTTTTGTTACTGCACCTGGATGACCTTCCAACCCACTGAGTGTGGCAGCAGATTACTTTAAATTGTGTCGCCAAGGCGCACCAAACTGACAATATTGAAATTATTAATATATTAGATAAGCATGCGCGTGTTGCATAAGTTATACACGTTACTACACTTTAGGACAATTTAAACTTGCATATCATAGCCTTGACTTTCAATGTAATTTATAGCACTTTCGATAGCACATATCTTCACTTGTCCAAGAAGAAATGGAGACAATTTCAGATTTCAGAAGCGTACCTATCAGTCAGGCTTAACCTAGAAGAACTGGCAACGGATTTTAAAGGACCAAGTTTATTATGGCGCTATGAAAAAGTATAAGTGCCAATGCCAGACACACTGAACAGCGAGAGCAGTGCTGCTAACCAGCCTCTTTCTTTCTTTATTCGATTACTTTCTTAGGTACTTTTTAGATTTCTATTGCTTTTTATTCCTATGTATACACCTTTATTGTGACTTGCCTTCAGCATCCTTTATTCTGCTGACAGAGAAGCCAAGCCAGCTTACCAAAAATTAGGCCAGGTTTTTTCATATGTCTGCATAATAGCACACTTCTACGCTTAATTTCAGTGTGTCCACTTTCAGAATGATTTCGTTGCTTGGAAACCTCACCAATTTGGAACTCAAAAAGCTAGCTCACGCAAAAAAGGCAGAACCGAAATCCATACATGCAGCCAAACTAATGGAAGGTCATGTGAAAGGGCATCCTATTTTTTATGTTTTTGCTCTGTGGGATGCCAGATGTTATTCTTTTGCGACTGGTTGGGAAGAATCCAAAATATAAAGTCTCATTTAATAAGGAAAACGGGGCTCATTCCAATCAATACGAGATGCATTTTTTCCATCAGCAGGGCTATCTCTATTCATATTCTCTTCCTTTAACATTTCACATTTGCCTTTAGTGTCCCTTTGATGCATCATGCATGGATGCAACCTGTGCGTCATTATCAGCACTTCCAAGTTTTGCCAATTTACAGCATGCATGTCCTTGTACACACTCCAGGTTGTGTGCAGTGAATGTTCGTTATAATACCATGCTTTATGTTTATTTTTGGGAGACTGGAGTTTCTTTGGAATCTTAACAATGCCTTGTTATGTTTATGACAGGCCTGACAACTAAGGACACAGATGAAGTTAAAAGCATATTTTTTGACACCAACTTTTATGTTCTACTCATGACACTCCTGGTGTCTGGCTTTCATGTGAGTACCTGTACTAAATGCAGGATTGCATCATGACAAGCAAACATCTAACCATTTTCAATACTTTAGCAGGATCTAACAACAGGGTGCATAAAGGAGCAGTGCATGAAGCACTTTGATTTGCATGCCTCTTTCGATTGTTACAAGGCACTTTCATGTGCATGTTAAGGATCTACTCTACTTACCTATTCATGTCTGTTTAATGAGAGTACCATGATACCTAGCAATCACATTGCATTCAGGACATAAAGGCTGTAGAATACTCAAAGGTATCATTAACTCCTGCGAGTAGTGTGCGAAAAGGAAGTTTGGCAAATCAGATTTTAAGAAATATGCACTGACTGTTGCTTCAATTTTATTAATGTTAGCATATTTAGACGCAGAAGTAATGGGGTTAGCAAAATTTGCAAAGTTCTGCAGGTCAGTAATATGCACACTACGTCTTAGCATACACATATAAATAGTCAAATAGCTACTTAGACCCCCCCCCCCTTGTGAGAATTCTTGTTTGGACATCAAAACTTAATTTCTTGTGAAAGGACTTGGGAGTAGTGATGCAGAACTATCGGTAAATTGACTATCGATAGTATCGATAGTTTTTTTGAAACTATCGATAGTGTAAACAAACTATCGATAGTGCTACTATCGACAAACTATCGATAGTGCAATTGGTAGTGCCATCATTAATATTTCTAGCGATATTACTGCCACGCGTGTTTATTGCTTTGTTTTGACGTATTCGTGTTCAGTCACCCACAAAGACTGTTAGCAACGTTTGACGCAGACCGTGCCGTAATGTTTGAGAAGCTTCACAATTGTTTAAGATCATTCTGTTAAGACTACACGCCGAACGCGAATAGTCAAGTTTATGCGAGAGCTTACGCGAGCACCAGCGATAACTGCTGGAAGGTTTGATGACTGATGTATGAAGGATGACACGTTCCACCGATGATCAGATTACTCAATGGCTGATGACTGCTCCCGCCACTATCAGTGCGCAGCATGTATCGCTTGTATTTTGAGTTTTGATTTTCTGGGCACAAGTTCGCCCAAATAAAGAGCTCCGTATTTCCCGAGTCTTACTGCAGCATTCTCCACCGTCACAACCACTTGACAATACTACCGGGAGTGGTGTGAATAATGATGATGTTGCTGGCCGGCCATATTGCCAAAATATTTGCGATAGCCTACTACCACCTTCGCTTATTTGTGAGCAATTTTTGGCAGAGAAATTAATTATTTCCGCCGTGAAAATGGCGGAATATATCCATCAACAAACTTGTATCCAAAAGCAAACAGTTACACCTTACAGTTAACCTCTTTATTTTTTTTTTATTTTGAAATAATAAAATGCAATGTTATTTGAAGCCGCGCAGTCCCACCACATGTAAAGGCTTCCTTTCCGCTACAGCTGAAGAGTTTGAATTTATGATCATGTGTCAGCAAAGCACTCTGGTGAAGAACACAATCATGTCAACTTTCTTGCCCTTCAGCCTGCTCCTACGACTACACTATGTACCACGCGCGCGGGGAACCAGGTTTATTCTGCAGTGAGTCCGCACTGTTGATTTTATACTATCGATAGTACCATCGAATTTCTTACTATCGATAGCACTATCAATAGTATTTTTCACCATCGATAGTTCGATAGTGACTCAGCTATCGATAGTATCGATAGTACCATCGATAGTTCTGCATCACTACTTGGGAGCAACTATAATCAAAGTAGACTTATTCTGAAAGTAGCAGAATGCAACACCAGCCCTTTCCGTAACTGAGGCATCTTTGATAGATGGTAGTGTACAATGTCCTCAAGCCGTGTAATACAATATACTTTCATTAATTCAGTTCTAGATAATTAATTGTGTTGGTTGATTCGACTGCAACCAAATGTCCCAGCTCCCAGTCATGCATTTATGTTGGCGAAAAATTCTTATTATTTCTATCCTAAAATAAACTTTTCCGAATAATTTGAACTTCACTAGCCAGCAATTGTGCTGTGTACCAACCTCAGCGCCACAAAAGCCCCATTAGAAGAGCTATTCCAAGGGGCCAAATCACTATTGAATCGGACCAGCATCAGTCCATATTTGATACAGGCAGCTGGCAAGTTATGAAACCTGTGCGTTTTAACTTTGAAAGCATCTGTTGCTTTATATAAAGCACAAGTAAATATAAAAGCGCGGACACTGGTACAGTCACATTGTTGGTTTGATATTTTTGCTCTGCCATTGATCATGTGGTGGCTGCTTTGTTGGTATTGTAAATGCAAAAGCCTGTCCTAACAATGGCAACTCGTGATTGCCAGCTTTTGGTGTCCTGCCTAGAGAGCGCCCTTGGATGTAAAATGAAAAACACTAAAGTGGCTGATGAGCAAATGAAAAAACATTTCAGCTCGCTTTGTGCAGCATCTTTGTGCTGCAAGAACAGCGCGATGCCGGCCATTTTTGCCTATCATGGCATACGCTAGTCAACACTACAGTGCAATGCGAAATCTCCTTTAACCCTTTCCCTACCGTAGACTAGCTGAGCTCATCCACGCGGTTTGTACCGCTCCCGCCAAAGACGAGCCGGGCTTGTTCATGCTGAAAGTGTTTAGCAGTGCCGCAGTTAAGCTACCCTGATCCATTTTGCTAAGCTCTCTGGTTTCAACGGATAGCACAGTAAAAAATTTAAAAACACGCTCAAAGCACGCATTTCGGTCGACAAAGGGCTCCATTCTGGTACCCGGGATTAAGAAGTGGCATTCTCCTCTTTGCACGCGCAGTGTGCACATATCGGCAACAGTGCTTGGAATAAAAGAAGAAAAAATCCTTGTTTGTCAAAGTTTTGTCAGACTCGGAGAGTGTAGAAGATTTAAGTCCTCCTGCAAGTGAAGCAGCAATGACAGAGCAGCATGTCTTCTCTAAATCATTGGAATCTGACGACTGCTTCTTGATGTATCGCCAGTGGACGACAATAGATGTAAACAAACTCGCACCGACGTGTCCAAGGTTTGCTTTCACGGCCTCGATTGTCACTGCACTTAATTTTTTAAATTTCAAACAGACATTTTCTGCACTGAAGGCTTGCGGCTCGGGCCTTCTTCATGGTGCAGCACAGTGAAGCCAATCCTCTGCATATTTAAAAAAAAATTTTTTGGCGTGTATGTTGCGATTAAAGCACCTTTAAATACATCTTTGAGTTGTTTCAAGACATGTAGAATCAATTAGGGAAATAAGAAAAATCGCTCTTTTTGTATCGTTTCTGGCCAAAAACCTCGTAGGGAAGGGGTTGATGTACCCAGCGAATTTGTATGCTTTTTCTTGGGTTTCACTTTTGGTTTCATATGGTCACCATCCAATTACAGCACTTCACATAAGTATAGTTGAAGTGTGACAAGACGGGACATTTTAGCCTGATGGAGTGATCAGTCAACCAGACAGTGTCAGTGCAAATGGTCATGCATGGAAGCTACACAGTGCTTTATATGAACAATTGAACACGAATGTGGCTATACCTGAAGATATACCTCATAGTGTGCTCACAAGGGATCAGATCAGTAAAAAAAGTATTGTATAAAAAGACCACCGTCACAACATTTCTATCCAACAAAGGAAAGGTTCCTGAAGCCTACCAGATATTGGAAAGCAGATGTAAGGTTCTATATATCTCAACGTCAGTAAAGCAGTTCTGTGCTGGATGAGAAAAATTCACAATCTGAATTCGTATTTGAGCCTTCCTCTCATCTGCGAGGAAGCCCAGATATTCACAGCCATGCTCTGTGCTCAAGACTTTATCTGTTCAGATGGCTACTTAAGTCAGGCACGTAGCCAGGATTTTTTTCGGGGGGGGGGGGCCAAGGCCCAATTGTTCGAAAGAAAGTCTTTCCATGGCAAAAATAAAACAAAAGTTGCCCAGGAATATAGAAGGCCGGACGAATTTCGGGGGGGGGGGGGGGGGGGGGGGGCCTGCCTACGTGCCTGACTTAAGTCGATTTCAAGACTGATGCCAAGTGACTTTTATGACAGTTAGCGAGGAAGACGAAGACGTAGAGCGTTGACCACAGATGAGGAACATTTTACGACTACATATATGTTAAAAGAATGTTGCTGGGCCTCTTTAAGAATAATGTGCACCACCAGAAAAAGAAGCAAGAAGTGAATAGCTTTGCTGTTAACGCGAATGGCACAGATAATAAAAAAAAAAAGGAGGATGATCTTAGTTTTAGGTCAGGCGGTCCCATGCCACCAGTTTCCCACGGGGTGGGTGCCCTCCCAAGCGACTATGTACTTCGTTCTGCCGAGCACCAGGCCGAAGGTGCGCTTGTACCTATTTTACCGGTAGGTACCCGGCGGCAGCAATTCTCTGCCTCCCACAACAGTGGCGGATGCTCGACTATTTCACCAAGGCTGTGGTGGGTTATGGTGTGCCCAGGGGCCTTTGCAGAACCTTATGGCGCCACCTTTTGGGATGAGTGCTTAAGAACAACCGAGCGCCAGGTCGGTGTACTCCTCTACCCCTTATGAAAAACCAGTGGGTTTCCAGTCGGTACTGGGAATCAAACCTGGTCCGTCCCGTATTGGAAGCGGACGCTCAACCATGTAGCCACTGCTGCAGTTATTACTTACTACCTTATGGCACAGATAATGTTGCTTGCTTGTTCCTAGCGAAGGCTTTGAAGTCATGCTGCTTCATAAGAGTGAAAGCACTCACTGCCGAATATGCTGAGAACTCAGAAGCTTTGATTAGGGGTGAACTTTTTTGTGAACAGACTTTTAAGAATAATCACAAATTTAATGCATAAAAGTAGAAAACTTGTTCACAAAAATCACCGCATAGTTTTTGTTGTTGGTAACTACAGTGCTCATGTCAATTTAGAATGACTGACTGTGTTCAAAATTCCTGAAGCTCTTGCTGATTAATGTAATGGCACTCATGCAGCCCCTGAACCAAAGTGTAATAAGGATTTTTGTCTTGTACAGGAAAGCAATTCTTAAGGATGTGATCGTGTTCGTCAAAAGCAACAAAGAATATGAAGCTATTCTGCTCAGTGCCGTGCACAGTTGCTGGGAGTTGGTGAAGCCGGTAATCATTGCAGATAGTTTCAGAAAATACGAATTCATTACCACAAAAGCAGCAGCATTTGCCATGGCAATGCCAGTATCGAGCGAATGCATAGAATACGCTGAAAACATACTGTCTGCCCCCTGAAGAAGCTAACTTTCACCCAGCTCTTGGCAATGTTTCCTTTAAGTACTTTGTAAATGCCAACCACAAAGGGCAGTTTGTGGTATTATGACAAAAGTGACATTTTATGCTGTATGACCAGTAATACGATTGACAGTAGCAACGGCAGTGGTGATGGCTGCGGGGATATCCATGGCAAGAACTGCACAAATAATGCTATTGTATGCCCGAGCATAGCGGACGTTGAGGTGAAACTGGAAGTTGCAGGATTGTTCTTTACGCGCGACGCTGGTACCAAAGGTGCACTTGAACAGTACTCCAGGACCTTGAATGTGTAAATCATGCATTTTCAAACACGCTTGTTATGAAAATGGCAACTATTAACAGCCATTCATGATTACTTTGCCAAATAATGCAGATTCGAGTTTCAGCATTTATTAGCCCTCTTTTCTAATCAGTCCACCAAATGATTCGATTGATTTCATCAGCCACTTCAGTGTCAAATTAATTGACATTTATAATGATGATTTAATGTTTATTGGTACAAGGACCAGATATGGCCAAAGAGCTCCTCAGTGGAAGTAGGCTACATAAGACTTTGTGTTTGTTATTGCCTTAATGTCCTGTACCAGGCTAGGATTGAATGTGGGGGCACAGCTGCCACAGTCTTCTACTGCCTTTTCATTGTCATTTTTTACTTGCATCGATTTTAATGCTTAGTCAGGCGCATGCAGCTGGCTGACCTTATTTTTCTACTTTGCTTTATGGTCCATTTTTCATGGTTGACACTGTAACACTGTTGTCTTATTTTTGTTACAGCTACTGTTTGATTTCTTGGCTTTCAAGAACGACGTCAATTTTTGGCGTGGTCGTAAGACCTTTGAAGGTCTTTCTGTGAAGGCTGTGCTATGGCGAGGTTTTAGTCAAGTTATCGTATTTTTCTACCTTCTTGATGAAGACACCAGCCGCATTGTGCTTGTCACGAGTGCTGTTGGAGCAGTCATTGAGGTTAGTGCCACATTACATTTTGAAACCGAAGGTTATGCTGTAGTTAAGAGTGGTGGTCACTGTGTGGAGGAGTTTGATGGGAGCCAGCTCTCTTTGCCAGGAAGTGTGTGGGTAAAAACTATGTACACCACTGGCGTAAATCATTTGGGGGAGGTCAGGGGGGTCCTGACCCCCCTTGTTTTGAGGCTTGAGGGGATGCCTCTTGCAAGTGTCCCCCTCTTGAGATTTATTTTTCAGACATATTTCAATTGCTTGACAGTGAAGTATAGCGCTCTTAACTTTTTTAAGGCCGGTTTATTTTGTAGTACGTGTGCACCTGTGTTCAATACTCTTCAGCTGTGTAAAGCTGTAGTTAAATTGCAACTACCATTCGATCGGTTTTCAAGAACACTCAGTGGCACAATGCAGTTACGTTAGGTGTGAACCCAGGCTCGTTTCTTTTTTTTTAAATTTTATTTCAAAGCATGATTTTAAATTTCATATAATTAACTATAAAACCTATATTTATAAAAACAAAATGGCAGCCATGGCCAGGAATGTGTCCACCCTTGTGGTTTTTCTGCATTTACGCCACTGATGTACTCCCTTACAGCTTTTATAATATCACACGAGTGTTAACCCCAGGATATGGTAGTGTCTAATATTAGCAAGAAGCAATGAGATCAGTTATACGACAATCAGCTTCACACTGGTGTTCTGAAAATATGATCGCATAGGTAACGCTGACAGGGTTTATGCATCTATGAGTGAGCAGCAAAGCAGACAGCACTCGCACTTGAGTGTGTTTGTGCACTTGGACATTGCATAGCAGATCTTGTTACTTCTTGCCTGCTGTACCGTGTCCTGGAGGCAATGCTCGCACAGTGTTATTTAAAAAATTGCAAGGGTGTACATCTAATGAAGGTGTCTTAATGTCCTTTATGCATTCTCAAGTTTGCATTTAACTAAATGAATGGAAAACATTAGAGATGATGGAATAGGGAAACGTCCTAGTCAAATATGAATGCTTGTGAGGAGTGACCTTTGAGTATAATATCAAATATATTTTTTTATATTTTTAAGGAAAGATAAATATGAAGTTTGTGTTGGGCTTGTTTTGTTAAAAAAAAAAGACAGGGTTGTTTGCTATATTTGATAAATAAATGCATGTACTAATGACATTCAGAACTTTGCATCTAGATTCTAGTCAAATCAGAAAATTGTAAACGAGTCATAACTTTTTTCACTTATCTGGTGTCCCATGAAAATGACAGTAATAAAAGAAAAATTGGCAAATTTTGTATGAAGGGCAACACTTTGATGGCAATTGCAATGTTTAGCATTACACATGGACTCCTCACATTGTGTTTAAACTGTTTGTGAGTACACCATGTCGGCATAATGCAGTGTGTCAGGGAACTCCTGCTGCATAGATGGAATAGTTCCCTGGCAACAACAAAATGTCTCTCAATGCTGGTATGACAGTAGTGCTGCCTGTGGTGATGCAGGCGTTGCACATTGATGGTGCACAGGATGAGATCCACTGGTTGCTATTAAGAATTGTGAAAAATGTGCCAAGAATCACACCACACTAGCTTGCATGTGGGAAATTTGTAAGCATGTCCTGTTGCATGTGCTTAGGCACCTGTTTATGATTTAATGGACAGAGTTCAAATTGTTAACTGCGTTCAATAGTGCGTCAGATCTGAGTTCAATTCCAGCCATGGGACATTTTTTTTTACTTCATATTTATCTAATCTTTGCTTACTTGTATAGATAAATATGTATATTCAGAACATCATGGTGATGCTGACAGCAAGTGTTTGCCTGTAGTGCCCCTGTATAATTTTTCTTGCAATAAGAGCGACCAGTTTATGCGTGTTGTACCCACTGAATTGAAAAAGTGCAATAGCATGACATTTAATTTCTTTTAAATGGTTGAAAGCATAATTATAGTGGCCAAATAATACATTTCTTTGCTTTAGTTTGTACATTTTATTCTGGCTACTTCTGAATAAGGAAGTTTTATTGAATGACTAGAAATTATTTTGTAGAAGTCTTCTGATTTGTACATTTGCTCAGGAACACTTGTTCCTGCAGCTCACCAGCCAACAGAATCTTCCAGAATAATTCACAGCTGCATTGGTCTATTCTCCCTGAGTACTGCTATAAGTATTATCCCTTACAAGTATTCAAATACTTTTGAATATTCAACAAGTTCAAATATTGATATCTCAAATCGAATATGAAGTGAATGGCAGAGACTGTTCACTCTGCATTAGCATTTACCGTACCTCGCTGTGATCCCAAATACCGACCAAAACATGGCCAAATTTCTTCGAACCATCCTTGCCAACATGTTTCAACTCTGCCGTGCGAATGAGCTTGCTGCTGCTTTTGCTGCACAGTGGGATGTGCACTGCCTTCTACCAAAAGCACAGCAAAGCACGAAAACGAATTCTGCCTGTCCATGACAGTGTGAGAAAAGAAAAAGTGCCGTCGACAAGCTGAGCTCGTCTTTGGCCATTTATGCCAGAAATGTGCCAACGATCCCAACTTGTCTATGGCACAGAAGAGGTTAAAAGTAGAGCTGTGCAAATAGCAAAATTTTGGGTGCGAAGCGAATTCGAATATTGAAGTGTGAGTGCAAATCGAATAAAATATTTTTCTAATATTTCTTGAATATTTCTAGAATGTTTCTCGAATACTTCGAAGTGAAATTGCAGGAAAAAATGTTGGAGAGGATTTCTAAGCACATTCTTATGAGATAGCAACATGAAAGTGTTTCTTTTCGCTAGGTTGATGAAGCGCTGGCAGGGTGGTGTTTCATAGTTGTCTTATCAAGAATGAGGCAATGTAGAGGCCGAATTGTATTTATGTACATGGTTTGGTGCAACCAAAGTGTTGCACAAAGATGCTATTTCCTCAGCCTCTCCTCCTCTTTCAACTTCTATGGAAACCCAACTGATGTAGCGGACAAGGGTGTGCTCCCTTCAAGTCCGGAGTTCCAAATCTGCCTCGTAGACGTCGATATATAAGAACAGCTGAATTCTTTGATGCTTAAAAGCTTAGGCGTCCGATTTTTCGGACTTCCCGCCCAAATTTCAGGTTCAAAACAGTATTAATTGAGCGCCCAACTCTGCCACATCTCCCATCTCCATGTTGGAACCAGCGTTTTCTTGAGTTAATACATTTGCGACCGTAGCGGAGCTTGAAAGGCAGCTTTGCCGCAATACGGGGGTGTGATGAGGTGAAGCATATTGAAAATCTAGGGACCACTTTTAATCGAACGTTGACTGTGTCTTGGCAAAGTTCGACCGTAGCGGAGCTTGAAAGGCAGCTTTGTCGCAATACGGGGGTGTGATGAGGTGAAGCATATTGAAAATCTAGGGACCACTTCCAGTCTGACGTTGAGTGTGTCTTGGCTAAGTTCGACCGTAACGGAGCTTGAAAGGTAGCTTTGCCGCAATACAAGAGTGTAATGAGGTGAAGCATATTGAAAATTTGAAGGGGTCACTTTTAAACAGACGTTGACTGTGTCTTGGCTAAGTTCGACCGTAGCGGAGCTTGAAAGGCAGCTTTGTCGCAATACGGGGGTGTGATGAGGTGAAGCATATTGAAAATCTAGGGACCACTTCCAGTATGACGTTGAGTGTGTCTTGGCTAAGTTCGACAGTAACGGAGCTTGAAAGGCAGCTTTGCCGCAATACGGGGGTGCTATGAGGTGAAGCATATTGAAAATCTAGGGATCACTTTCAATCAGACGTGGTCTTGGCGAAGTTCGACTGTAACGGAGCTTGAAAGGCAGCTTTGCCGCAATACAAGAGTGTAATGAGGTGAAGCATATTGAAAATTTGAAGGGGTCACTTTCAAACAGACGTTGACTGTACTTGTTTTTGGGAAGTTCAAATAGTTCGAATAGTAAAATTTTAGTGCAAATCGAATCGAATAGCAAACACTATTCGAAAAATATTCTAAATTTCGAATATTCGCACAGCCCTAGTTAAAAGTTCTGAGGATTCACACTCCCTAAAAACGCATCAAAGTGTCAGATCAGTGAGATCACTAGGTTTTGTGACTACATCATCATATAAAACTTATCCCTACAGTATATCTTGTTTGAGGGATAATGTAATCCTTAAATTATCTTCTTATTTCTTGTATACAGCTTATATTGTGCAAGAGGATGTGAGTCTGTATTTCTTAGTGTAGTAGGTAGTAATCTTACTGAACTCTTTTAGAATAAGTGCCCCATCAACTGGCAGTGCTAATTAATGGCAGAGCGTGGATGACATGCATTAATAAGGCATGGTTTGGATGTACATAAATAATTTCTTGCATTTTGCTGGTACTGCAGTATGAGTGTTTATTGTGCTTTGATAAGGTACATGTGTAGTCACAGCACTTTGACTCATGTACACATTCCAAAAGCAATCCATCTTTTGCTCTCATTTGTTACTACAGGTCTGGAAAGTAACCAAGGCTCTTAAGATGACAGTGCACTGGTCGAGCTTTAGGCCTCACATTGAGGTTTGTTTTTTATGTCACGTATCTTTTGTTGCTCGAGAAAGTTTTGTGTTATATACTGTAAAATTTCATGCGCAGTAGACTCTCATTGAACGGAACCTTTAGGGACCAGGAAAATGTGTTCTATTTCACAGGAGTTCTGTTTACTGAGAGATGAACAGGGGTGCAGAATACAAGTACGAAACCAATCATATCACTGATATCAGAGGCAGTTCCATTTAAGAGATTTCTGTTTACTGAGAGTCTACTGTATAATATGACGTTATTTCCTGAAAATGGTGCACCAAATTTAATTCTCGTGTTAAATTTTGGTACTGACATTACTGTGGCACATTTCCTGGCTTTATTGCTCAAGGATAATTTTCTTTTTATTTTCATTTCTCAAAACCTCTGATTTGCTCGTCACATTACATTTGGGTTTATAGTATTAGGTACAGGTTGCTCACAGGTATAATAAACAACACTTGTGACAGGAAAACAGTAACAAGCAACAATGGAAGTACCATTGTTGTGAGCAGGTATGAAAGAACAAGACAGGGGCTGTAGCAAACCGATTTTTTATATATATATATATATATAGTGTTCTCTCTTTAAAAACAAAGAAATTTCATTGCCCACAACTTCACATGCCTAAAGACAGTCATGTTGTGAGCTTAAGCCCCTAAACAAGTGTTACAGGCAACATAATTTTAACTATAGAAAATATAAAATGGCTGTTTGTGGTTGTCTCCTGATTAATTCATTTGCATTGCATAATGTATGCTATTGGCTGCAAGACTATAGTTGGTAATATATATAACATCACTTCAATCAGTGAGATTTTCTGCACCCAGCTTATATACAAGTTCAGACATATTTCCGCCATTTCTGGGACTCTGTATGTGCATTACATATAGAAGTCTGCATCTAATTTTCGAATTCTTGTCTAAGCAGAAATAGTACAGTGGTGACACGCCTGCATAAGAGGTAGAAGCTGTTGTTGCCCACTGAAGCCAGGTTGGATTCTTATTGGCCTATAACTGATGAGAAGGCTGAAGTGCACCATGTTGCTATGAGATAACAAATAAGGAAATGTCAAAGGCATTGCACATAACTAATGCTTCTGCAGCATCTAGACAAGATGTGATGTAGTGAGAGGGCTATGAGCGGTCAGGTGCTATTCAGTGCATAGTAGAGCGATGCACTGAGTAGCACATGCAGGTGGTGCAAGGATCATCTAAGGCATGTTCTCGACGGGTGGCGCACACTCGGAAGAGTTTTATGCATGCAGAGTATCTGCTTATGTGTTCCTGACAATCTGCTTGTGCTTTTAAAGCAAAAACTGTGAGTACTAGGATGTGAACATCACTACATATTCACCATAAAAACAGCTGCTAGATATCCAAAAACAACTAAAAAAGTATTCAATATTTAATTAAATTCAGTTTGCTTCTGACACTAATTGACTTGTACTTGATCCAGTCTCAAGAATCACTTTTCACAAGTACCTGCTCTGTAGGACAGACTGAGGCAAACTGTAATGCAACAGTTCTGGACAATGTGTTATGGCACATCCTTGTATCATGCGAGTGCCATCCAAAAAGCAGGATTGCAAGACTCTTCGTGCACAATACTTCATGTGTCACTGTGCAAGATGCTGAATATTATAGTACTGCATGATACTGCACATGCCACTATGATGGCTTACTGTTAGTGGTAGTGTACAAAATAGTTTGTGTGTAACATTTCTCTAGCTTTAACTGTTGTCTCGTGTGCACTTTTAAGTGAAGCTCGAATTTTCTTGCTCAGTCATTCATACATCTTGTGAAGGACCTCATTACTGTTAACTAAAGGTGTTTTTTTACTGTTTAGTTTGGTGCTATCAATGCTGAAGAAACAAAGACACAGGAGCTAGATTCTCAGGTGAGTGTATGTTGAAGGTGTGCGTTATAGGAGACAACTGGTAGTGAAAATTGTTGCGTGTGTTTTCTGCTTTTAAAAGAAACTGATAATTATGCATATTCAAGAAAAAGAAAGAGCATCATTGGATATTTGAGCTACAGCCCTTTTTACAGTTAAACCTCGATCTAATTAAGTCGGTAAACCTGAAAATTTACTTGGTTATATTGAAAATTCATTAAATTGAAATTAAACTTTTTATGCAATGTATGGTCGCCAAAGGATTCATTTTTTTTACACATAAAGTGCTATAAGATTGTTGTAATGATACACCAGTACGAAAAAAAAAAAAAAAAAAATTAATTTTAATTTGGCGGCCTTGACTTATCCACACTGGCGAAGTCCTCTTCACAGCAGCCATACGTCACCTGTAAAGCAAAAAAATAAAAATAAAAAATAAATGCAGCTGTGACAATACGAGTTATGCAAAGCCATTGCACTTATTTTGGCATCGTGGCTTGTCATCAAAACCGCAAGTGTTGGCCATAGTGATGCGACACTGATGCTAGCATGTTCACTAAACTGGACCACATGCTCTCCATTCAGTCCGTTTGATGAACGTGAAACATTCAAAATTGCTGCATGCCAAAAAAAGAAAAACTAAAATCGCATAAAAGCAAGGCAACTACCCGAATTGCAGCACCTTCATTTATGGCTCAGTGTTTTCTGTTTTCTCACGCATATGTCTGAAGAATTGAGCAACACCCGGTAGATCATTGCGAATTTTTTCCAATGCTATACTCGTTCAACAAAATTAAGTCTTGTAAGTCAGCTTTATCACAGTACGTCCACATAACTCTAAAGCTGGTGGTAGTGTGGCCGGTAACTGCGAGCAGCTCCGAAAAAATGTCGACTGCCTAAAACTTGTTGCAGCAGTGCCCTTAGGGGAAAAAAAACTTTCATTTGCAGTAAAAGCACCTGATAGTTCTAATTGCTTTTGCTAAGAATTTCGTCCATTCTTCACGGAATCCAGAGTAACTTTTCAAGTTTGGCATCATGGAGAGCGAGCTCTGTGATAAGCGGGGATGTTTTTTTTCTCACTGATATTGAGATTGCTTGCAAGATAAGTGAGAGCTTGTTGCGTTTAGTGCTATTGATTCTATGGCTACTCATGCTTGGTATACTTGACACATGGCGATAACAAAAACACCAAATTGGGTGCTGTCGCATGGCACATGCAGTGCAGAACATGCAGCTACGCTGCATAGAAACAGTGATGTAGTACACAATACAATGCACAAGGTTCCCACATGGCATGCACCAGCCGTATGCTCTCCCTCTCCGCCACTCCAAAGACGAGGAGAGCGTTCACACCCTTGCTCCCAGCCGCTGCCAGTAAAGGCGTTACATCACTTTGGCGGCCATGCTCTATCACGTGGCTTGCGATTTGAAAAATGTGTTCGTAAAATTTGGGTGTAATTAAACTGTATGACCACTGGCATCAGCAGAAGTTTTGATTTAATGCTTTGGTATTCCTCTTTGGCTGCACTGAAAATCCATTATATTTAAATCGCAGATACACACGCCTCGTTATATTGAGTTTAAAAATACATTGTGTTATATAAACATCAAGTATAAAAAGCTAAGTACTTTGTTTTACTGAGGATTTTGTTAAATTGAAGTTCATTATATCGAGGTACAACCGTACTATGACTTCACAATTGTAGGCTCATTTTTAGCACATAATCGCATTATTGCAATCATATCAAAAGATTATTTCTGGGATGTAAGGTGTTTCAGAGATGACAGGATGATAAAGAAAATGAGTTGGACCAGCTTGGTAGAGTAAACTTGCAGAATGCTTGATAGGTTGCTGTGTGAAGGCTTGGTATGCTAGAAAGCAACACAAGTGCAAGAGATAAAGTGGCTGAACAACCTCAGAATTTTAGCACCAGCCTCAAATGGCATTGTAGAGTATTGGAATGCCTAGTTGAGGCTAATTAGCTTTCATTAATATGCTTTCATATATTTAAAAAAATTTAACCTGAGCTCACATATTCTATGGATTCTTCTATATGTTCTTTTTGTCCCTTGTTGTCGGGTCACATGTTGTTCTGCAGGTATTGCTAGGACTGACTGCTCAGCACACTGAACTGCAAAAAAAGACAGAACAGGTGTTATGAAATGCAGTTAGCTCCTGAAAATACCTCAATACGCCTGACATCATGCTAGTATTAGCTGTACTATTCAAGTTTCGCTGCCATTTTCTTTTTTAGTAAGACATCTTTAGCCTCCGAATGAATGCAAAGTTTTAAGAGTAGTGTAGTACAGTTGAGTACCATTATAAGAAAGTTGAATTCGCACAAAAATACCTTTGTTATATTCAATATTTGTTACGAGGATGCATTTGTTCACAAGGCAGATTTTTAAATTCACTTTGTTATGGGGTGGGATGCGACCACAGTGTACTCTCCGTGGTCATTCATTGCTGTGTAATCACATTGTTGTTGCAACATCAATGCTGTCAGGTAAGTGGGAACTTAAATCTGTTTTTCTCATCCCCTGCAGGGAATGAGATACCTGTCCTACTTGCTCTATCCACTCTGCATTTGGGGTGCAATATACTCTCTTGTGTACCAGTCATATAGAAGGTAAGCAGAAAACAACAAACTTGTGCTTTCATGGAGCAGCTTCAAGGAAAAAAAAAAATGTTCATTCACTAAAGGCTTCTTCATTCTGAGCCTGCTTGGTCACACCTCCCTGTTAAGGGGCCCTGAAACATCTTTCAGAGTAACCTTAAAATAACCCCACTGTTGGACAAAATTGCCTCGCGAATTTCCAGTCACAAGAACTTTTTTTTAATCCTTCAAGTATAAGTGGAGTTACTGGTAGTTATCGCACCTTCTAAGCAGCTCTCTCCTTTCATCCTTGCAAGTATGCTGGAAGCTGCATAGGGGGGGATGGCAAGAGGCCAAGACTGCCTAAAAAGTTATATAGTCTCACTTCGTGGCCTCGAGCAGTTTTGCTAGTGTTTTCTGCGAATTTGTTAGCCACTAACTTCAGATCAGATGTGTGTGGTGCCAGCATGTGGAAGTATGCCGTGGTAGCTGCTGTATCGACACTATGCAGCAGAAGTGATGTACAACTGTCATGCACACGGGAAAGTGTTTTTGAATCGCACGCAAGGCTGACGTGCGAGCTCGCACTTGCGAGCCTTGGTCTGGCCAAGCTACATGAGTACCAGTGTGGACTGGATTTGCCCAACTCAATGGCTAGTAGCCAAATCTGGATTGCACATTTGGAGTGCATTCACTTAGACAAACTGAAGCCAAAGCATCTAGCTCACAAGGAGCATAAAAGGGAGCTCGCATGCACAGGCAACCGTACGTGTGGTTTGGCAATGATCTTCACTGGTGAGGATTATTGTAGTGGACTCAATACAAGACAAATGGCCGACTTGGGAACATAGAGTTTGAAGGAACAGGCATTTAGTACACCAGATGGCGCCTTGGATCAGTGTAGAAGAAAAGAACACTTTAAGCAGATGTATGCTGATTGAGACTTAAATACCAAACTTCTTCGTTCTTTTTGACATTGCAGGTAAGTATACTTTCTATGTATTCACTTAATAAATAGCAATGATAAATGCATATGTAGAATATTCTAGGGATCTAGAAATCAGCCAATACCATTTGGACCCGCTTGCTGCATAGCTGATGGCGACATTGCAAAGGAGAGAGAGTGCACAGCGCTTGGTCCGTCTCATTCACTATCCCGTGTTTCGAGCTGTTTCTCGTATTGTTGAGCTTAATACGGAGACTACAAGACCTTTCTTTCTCTTCCTTTTTTTTTTTTTAGCTGGTACTCCTGGTGCATTCATAGTCTCGCCAATGGTAAGTTTTACACCCTACCTTTCTTTTGTTTGCTGGTTTATTTTGCAATAGCAACAATCCTTGTTGTTCAATTTTGTGAGTACAGAATTGGTTGTTTAATTAGCCAAACGATAACCTTAGCTCCTCAATATATGTGTCAAAATGCAAAGCATACAAAAACATGCTTCCTTGCTGTAAATTTGCAATTGCCTTCATTTCTGTTCACTACAGATTCACCATTTATTTTTTATGCCTTCTCCACTACTCCAGAAGAAGATATGACACCAAATGAGTGTCATGCAAAATCTCATTCTCTCTTTATGACTTTGCTTTAAAATAGCATGAACGGAAAATATTGAACCAAGTTAGATGGACAGATAATTCATCTAGCACCATCACTAGCTATTAAAACTTTAGACTGATGTCACTGCATTATCTAGAGAAGTCCACCAGAGCTTTCATAATTTATCCTTTCATTTCAAACACACAATTTTTCTGCACCAATGTGGCTTTATGATCAGGTGATCTACAGAAACAAACACTTTTCTAAATGATGTTGCACCAATTGTTGAGGACTGAGGTCAAGCAGGCTGTGTTTACTTTAATTTTTCAATGGTTTGTGATTTGGTGGTTCCTAACACTCTAGTACATAAGTTAAAGGGACAATAAAAGCAAATATTAAGTCGATGTTGATTGTTTAAATAGCGTTTCAGAAACCTTGTAGTGCTTGTTTCATGCCAAGGAAATGCTTATTGTGAAAGAAAATCACGTTTTAGAGGTCTGCACAGCATTCGCGCACTTCAAATGATGCACCTGAATGGGCCTTCTGACGTAGCAGTTGCTGTGCCCAACGTTGCCCGACTTTACTGCCCGGCCGCCGACGCTACGGTTTCTTGTGCAACAGCGGCCATCAGCTTTGCCAAGACGCAGCCACGGGCCACTGTATAGTTCACTGTAACGGAGCTTAGCTTGGCCAGCAGCAGCAGTAGAGTATCAACAGTACGAAAATAGCGAGAGCCAAGTACACACGGCAGTACGCGATACCAAAACTACCACGGAGACGCACAGCTCGGCGAAAACTGAACTTTTGAGCCCCTCGCGCCGTTCTCCATGTCAGTGCCAAGAGGTTCTTTTTTTCCCATGAATCAAACAGAAACGAACAAGCAGCATTTTATTACGTCTTCTGATGCACGGAAGCTTCTTTTTTTATCGCAACTAGTTTGATTACTAGTGGTTAGTTGTACTCGGGGCTCTTGACGTCATCGGGATTATTTCCAAAATATCCCACTTGTGGCGCACATTGTGTCCTACATTTACCTTAATTTCTCGATTACTAGAGCACTGCTGTTGATACTATTGACGGTTAGATGTTCTCACACATTGACCTTTCACTCTGACATAATTTGTTATTTGCCGTTAGTGTCCTTTTAAAGATATATGATGTCAGTGGTTCTGTTTGTTTGCTCTTTTAGGATTATTTGTATCAACATAAAAATTTTGTTCACATATGAGGAAGTTAATCAGAACCATATTGCAATTATGGTTCATTCAATTTTTTTAGTGAACAAAACTGAAAAGGATAGGCCATAGTTTGGTGAATTGTTTTCGATATGTTCATAAACAACCTCTCTCCTTGCATTACCCATGCCAAAATATTCCTACATTATCCTAGTAGGTTGCTGGTTCGTTTAAGTTGGTAGCATTCCATAACTGTATACATTTAGTGCACAAGGAAGATGACAAAAACTTAGGCTAGATGCACACAAGAACTACATGAACTTGTGCTTTTGTAGCTTCTGATTTTCGCTGTACTACGTGCATGCAGAACACGTGCAGTTATTCCAGTATGTTGACTATGTAAAGCTGTTTGCTCCTGTTATAGACATTAATGATCGCTATGCTTTACAAAGCAACGTTAATTGATTGGTATAGTGGTGTCGCTCCATTTGCAGACTTTTAAATCTAGAGAAAAAAATTTAATGTGTTTTGCTAGAAAAAAACTGCCCTGTCAATTTTAAGGACACTTTGGACACCACAATGCTGAACAAACAGTATGTAATTAAGGTCAAGTGTTAATTTCGATAGTAATGTAAAATTCTGTGAATGTGATGACCGAGAAAACACCAAAAGACGTAAATGAATCTTTTGGTGTTCTCAGTTTTGTGTCCAGAATAACTCATAGTTTGGTGATTTAGACTGTCGCATTAGAATGTTTCAATCTTTGATTCTTAGTAAACTTGAATATTGTTCAACAATGTGGAATAGCACTGTCATTATCCTTCTGAAAAAAAATAGAACAACTTTGTGAGTACCCTTCTTAATAGGCATATGAGTAAATCCTACTATCACACTTATACAAGAGTTCTTGATAGGTACAAGATGAGATGGTCGAATAGGTGGTTAGTTCGGGCTTCGTATTTTTGCAGAGATGCCTTCATGGATATACTGAATGTTCATTTTTACTTCACTTTTTTTTTTCCTCCTGGAAAGGCGGTCATGGCACAACTATTAGGGGTGTGTGAATATTGAAATTTTCGAATACGAGTTGAACACAAATAAGGCAAAAAAAAAACTGTCTTCAAATATCATGTCGCATATGTCATGATTATCATAATAATAATCATCAGCCTATCTTTTGTCCATCGCAGGAATAAGGCCTCTCCCAATGATTTACAACCTACTCTGTCCTTTGCAGCCTTGTCCATTTCATGTCAGCAAATTTCTTAATTTTGTTGCTCTAGCTAACCCTTTCCCATCCTTGGCCACTGCCTAGCTGTGTGAAGCCATGAAGATACTTTTGGCAATGCTCTCCTTACAAATTGCCATACACAAAAATTAGCTTCTTGATATCTTCACAAGATGAGAACTCTTTAAGTGCTTTAACATTGATCCGAAAGAAAAAGACCCTCTCCCTTATGCAGTGTGATGCTCGCACATTGCCATTTCTTTCTACAAGCATCCAAACATTGTTTAGGTAACGTTTTTGACAGTTATTTTATTGGATCTCTTTATAAACTACAGAAGTACAGCATACGCTGTGTAAGAAACCTGCGGAATAAACATTGATGAAAAAAAAAAACCATCCTTGTTACCTGGGCATTCCGTTCAGGCTGAAATGAGCTCGAAGGTCATGCGTGCATCATGCATATTTGTCAGCGATTACATAGCCAATTGCCAGGAATGCAGCTTAAATAGGCACTGAATCATAGTATGCAGTAACTGCAAAGTACAGTGTAACCTCACGGATACATATTAGCGATGTTTTACATTTAAGAATGCCTATCATTCGTAATTTGTCACTTGTTTGAATATTTGAATTTGTCCGAATATTCGCTTCTCCGCACGTTTGGCCGTGGCCGGATTTTCAGGAAAATCTGAATATGCATTTTTTCTAACTGAATATGTTTCAAATAAGGAAAATATTCTATTCGTATTCAAAATTATGAATATTCACACATCCCGTATAACTGTGTATTTAGAGTTCACAGATCGGTAATACCTACATTGCAAAGGCGATTATGAAATGTAGAGTTGTTGCTCCACAGTTATGTTTCAACTTTAACACATGACTGCATGGGGTGCCTCATGAAAAAAATGCTTGAGACCAGTCAAGAGTGCCTCACTCATGAACAAAGTTATTAATAAAAAAAATATGGGATGAAGACAGTAATATGCGGGCCTCTAGCGAGCAGTTCGTGGGCCGCATGCTTGAGATCCCTGCTCTACTCTGAAGTGTCCTCAAAGGAATACCTGTAGGCTATAGCCATTTTGCATATATCCATGCAGACTAAAAAATTGCACGAAAGCTTCAATAAAGCCACAAAATGTACACCGGTGGTGTAGCACTTACTTCATGTAATGCTGAGATTCTAATTCAAAGAAGGAAAAAACATGGAAAGGAGGGTGGGGGGAGAATGTGGGTATTTATGTGTGTGTATGTTTGCACACATGCACTTTCCATTGCTCATATATTTTTCTGCTTTGTATTTACCTTTGTTACTGCTGCAGGAGTGTATGCCTTTGGGTTTCTGTTCATGCTGCCCCAGCTATTTCTCAACTATAAGCTGAAGTCTGTGGCTCATCTTCCTTGGAAGGTGTTCATGTATAAGGTAAGGTAGCTCTCCTTTTGAGCAGTGCTGGTTTATACGTATTGGCAAAGATTGTCCTTCGCATTTGCAATATTTTTGCTTTGACAATCAATGCATACTACTTGCCCTGCCCATTCAGCTTTATCCATGTGATAGGCAGATGCCAGTTAGTACCATGTTTACATAATTCTAATGCAGCATAAAATATAATGCATCCTATTTTTCGCTGGTTCGTAGCATTGGGTAATGTGTACCAAAATTCTAACAATCAACTGACTTTCAGAACAAGTTGTAAGCCCACATTTTTCTTGATGAGAAAATAATTAAACGTGCAGAACGTACATTCACACAGTACAAATTTATTAACACTTCGCCCTTATTGCCAGAATTTTTTACCCCCCCCCCCCTCCCCAAAAAGAACATTGAATTGCACCATGTAACTTTGGTTGAAAGATTTAAAATTAATTTTTACACCACTTTGTACCCCATGGCAAACCTTTTACCTCATTTTCTAATTGTTTGTCTGTTGACTTGGAAGGTTATGACTTGGAAGGTGTTGATGTGGAAGGTCTTGCATCCTATGATAACTTGTAGAATGTTTGGCATTACAGAGATGATGGCTGCAATTTGGCTCAGTGGCGTGGCAGGGGAATCGTTTGAGGGGGAGGTGTTCAACCTTTCTTCCAAATGTTTTGACAACCCCTCCCCCATTTAATAAAACGTTTCATGAGGCAGGCTGTGAAGTATGTAAAAATGGAGAATTGGTATAGGGTTGCTGCGTGGAAAATCGACAGGGATGAAGAGAGGTGCATAAAGCAGACAAATTCAATGCTGACTTTCAACAGAATTTTCATTTTGCTGGTGCACAGCTATTTTTACTGAACACACGGCAAAACAAGAACATTGCACCTACACACCGATTCTGCTCACATCACTACTGCAACCCTGGGATTTGTGTAGGTCAGCTCTTTCTCACACGAAGCTACCAGTGGGCAGCGGACACAGTTGACTCGCGTGTGTTATCACGGCAGCATCGATAATTTTTCTTTTGAGGGTTGGCTTGCAAGGAATGCGTTGTAGTACAAAACTCAGCATATTGGGGCAGGGCCTCTTAAAAATACAGAATACACGAGAACACATTTAAGAAGGTGGCTGAGAAAAAAAAAATAATAGGAGAAGCACCCTTGTTGGTTTCTCCTGTGATCTCTTGGTGCAAAAATCTGTGCAGGTTTGCTGCTGTGCTGCTAACCTGTTTCTCTTTCTTTTCATTGCAGGCATTTAATACTTTCATTGATGACCTTTTTGCATTCCTCATTACAATGCCGACAGCTCACAGGGTGGCTTGCTTCAGAGACGATGCAGTATTTCTAGTCTATTTATACCAGAGATGGTAAGTTGTTTGAAGTCATTGTGGTGGCATCCTGCTAAGATTGGTAAATTTCCTGGTTGAGTTTCTTGTATGATTATCTGAAACATACTTAATTAATTTGGACCTTCGACCTGTTCACATTCTTTGAAGTGCAGTGCACAAAACGAAGCATCACGCTCCTTGTGCTGCATTTCTTAGCGCCCATAAAGTGACTGCAGATTGCCACTGTTTTGGTTTGTTGAAGGCAAGTATACAATAAAAAAAACAACAGCAACAGCCACAAAAAATATTAAAATTAAAAGGTTGAGGTCAACTAAGCCAAAGGTTCTTGGCAATAGACTGGCTATGAATCGTCAGTCCCAGCCAATTGCTGAGAATGCTTCTGTGCAATCGTGCCTCCATCTTGACACATCTCACAAGAAAAAAAAAAAAAAGTGCACCTACGAGTGAAAGGGCCTCCACTAGACTTTTTTTTTTTTCTTATGTATTATCTGCGAAGGTATATTGATACTGAGTTGCTATATAAGGAGAGTTGCATCTAGGAAAAATGCTCATTATCAGTCAGCGCAGTGTCTGGAATTTTGCTAATTTTCCATTTTCTGGCAATTCTTTATATGAATTCAGTCATAAAACAAGAGTGACAGATGTCTTGTGTGTTCATCGTTTGCAAAACACAGGTTAAATTAATAGTGGGTGGTGTCCAGATAAGATCGAACACGAGGTCCCGGTCACCATTCCCGATTGTGATGAAATTTACTGTATGTCTAGGCATTACACCCAGAACAATGGTTTCGCAGTTAGTTTTGCGAAAAAAAAATTTGTTTGCCTGAAAAAAAATATATAAATTTTGGCCGCAAAAAACGCTTTTCCGCCAATTTCGTGATTTCTGAATTTTGAGCGCACCTAGGGAAAAAACGGTGAACTTCTTCATCACAATATTTATTACCCTTAAAGAACAAGTGAAATACAATCTTATGAGTCTATTATTTCCCTTGCTTGTCGAAGCACGTTTGAAGAAAAAAATCACAAACTTGGCAAATCACACAAAATACCTCTATTTCAGGAATTTATTTCTGCAAGCAGGTTAAAGTTCGGATAATAAAAATTGGTACATATTAACTTTGATACTTTCGCTCTCTTTTAAAATGATATGCGTGGTTTTATCGCGCTCTGTTTTACTTGATAATTGGGCTGAAACGTAAGGGATTTACCAAAAATGCCGAACTTTGAAAATGATTTTCTCAAAAAGGCCATTTTAAATTTTTTTTTAAGATCCCTCCGATTGAAGTCAAGGACGTCATCTACCATTGTGCAGAAAAAAACATTGCATTATTTTGGTTGCTAACAAGTTATAGTGCGTCAAATGTGACCATGCCAGCCTAGCGGCCGCGTCGTTCGTTATGGGCTGAAACTCGGATATAAGTTGCTCAAAAATACTTGTACGTCACATAATCACAAATCAGCAGCTCCACACCAACAAATGCGTAGCCCGTTGTCATTGTTCAGCGAGCTTTGTCTTGCGATGAGCCGCTTGACAAACCCGCAGCAGCGGCCGCTCGATGCTGCGGGCACTCACATCACACGAGTACCGCTTCGACTGCGAATGAGCCCCGCTTGAGCACCAAACTACGCTCAGAGGACAAACGAGAGAGGGAATGCATCACTGTGAAAGTTAAAGGCCGTTAAGTGCCAACAAATGTCATAATATGCAACGAAAACTCTACCGGCGATTTCCCAGTGAGCGCCTCCAGTAGTGTGCTCATGTGTTGCTTTCTCTCCTCGGATGGCCTAAATATAATTAGGTTCATTCTATGAGCAACATATGGCACAAAAGAAAGCCATTGACATCTAAAGAAAGCTGTCATACGTGCTTCCGATGGTCGAGCAACTCAAACTGCAGTTGTTCATCTCGTGCCAGAACACTTGTGTCAGCCGGCTGTGAAAAGAAGTGTGTCCAAGTCCTTTACTTCATTAAAGAACCGCTTTTACAATACTGTATTGTTGGGCGTCCGCAGATAAAATATTCAACGCAAGTCGAACGTTTACACGATATTTTGCGGCTTCGCGCATAACAGCAGGGAAAAAAAAATACATCCGTGCTGTATTGAAGGCGCTCACTGGGAAATTGCCGGCAGAGTTTTCGTTGAATACTATGACATTTGTTGGCACTTAACGGCCTTTAACTTTAACAGTGACGCATTCCTTCTCTCGTTCGTCCACTGAGCGTAGTTTGGCGCGCAAGCGGGGCTCATCCACAGTCGAAGCGGCACTCATGTAATGTCAGCGCCCGCAGCATCGAGTGGCCGCTGCTGCGGGTTTGTCAAGCGGCTGATCGCAAAACAAAGCTTGCTTAACCATGACACCGGGCCTGCGCATTTGTTGGTGTGGAGCTGCTGATTTGTGAGTATGTCACGTACAAGTATTTTGAACAACTTATATCCGAGTTCAGCCCATAACGAACGACGCGGCCGCTAGGCTGGCATGGTCACATTTGACGCACTATAACTTTTAGCAACCAAAATAATGCAAACGTTTTTTTCTGCACAGTGGTAGATGACGTCCTTGACTTCAATCAGAGGGATTTAAAAAAAAATTAAAAATGGCCTTTTTGAGAAAATCATTTTCAAAGTTCGGCTTTTTTGGTAAATACCTTACGTTTCAGCCCAATTATCAAGTAAAACGGGGCGCGATAAAACCACGCATATTATTTTAAAAGAGAGCGAAAGTATCCAAGTTGATATGTACCGATTTTTATTATCCTAACTTTAACTTGCTTGCAGCAATAAATTCCTGAAATAGCGGTATTTTGTGCGATTTGCCAAGTTTGTGATTTTTTTCTTCAAACGTGCTTCGACAAGCAAGGGAAATAATAGACTCATAAGATTTTATTTCACTTGTTCTTTAAGGGGAATAAATATTGTGACGAAGAAGTGCACCGTTTTTTCCCTAGGTTCGCTCAAAATTCAGAAATCGCGAAATTAGCGGTAAAGCGATTTTTGCGGCCAAAAGTTGTATATCTTTTTTCAGGCGAACAAAATTTTTTTCCACAAAACTAACTGCGAAACCATTGTTCTGGGTGTAATGCCTAGACCTACAGTAAATTTCATCACAATCGGGAATGATGACCGGGACCTCGTGTTCGATCTTATCTGGACACACCCAGTGATGTCTAAGCGCATGTTAAAACCACCATGCAGAAAGCATAAAAATGGCTGTTGTGCTTGCAGAGGAATTGTGAGAAATTTATTTAGCTGAGCTTCAGAAGCCCTGACAAAAAAAAAAAAAAGAAAAGTCATTAACGTGCGTAGGGCAGCAGACTCACTCATGTGTCGACTCACTCAGACTCAGATCGAGCCATGAGTGTGGGTCTGATTGAGTCTGGTTGAGTAATATTTTGGTGTGCTTAAGTCTGAGTGAGTTCGGTTGAAACAAATTTACTGAGTCTGAGTCTGAGAGAGTCCGGTTGAGAAAATTTTTTGTGATTCTGAGTCCATATGAGCTCTAAGCACAAAATATATTTCCTGAATGAGTCTGAGTGAGCTCGAAATTTTTTTGCTGACATATGGTGATAACTACTCAGCTTCAGCATTACTATCAGCCTTATGACAGCTCACGTTGATACTCACTTCTACTCACAGATACTGCAACGCACTCGCATTCATACGCCAGCTTAATAATTATTGATCAGAGGCGCGCCTTGACCCCCCCCCTCCCCCGAAAAATTTTTCATAGGAAGCTTTTGATAAAAATATCTCGTTTGAGTCAAATATTTCAATAAAAATGTCCTTCTGGATTGCAATCACTGATAACTCGTATGTGAAGGAAGGAGATCAAAATGCGCATCGTAGAGCACCGATTATGCGAGATATTGGCGTTTAAGCGCGTTGACATCCTGATTGAAAAAGCTAACTATACAATGATGGACTCATGAGTCGGCCCACACAGTCTTACTCAGACTCAGATCGAGCTGTGAGTCTGAGTCTGAGTCAGTAATATTTTGGTGAGTTTGAGTCAGAGTGAGTACTCTTGAGAAAAATTTTAGTGAGTCTGAGTCCGAGTGAGTCTGTTTGAGGAAAATTTTATTGAATGTGAGTCTGAGTGAGCCCTAAAAGCAAAATATATTCCATGAGTGAGTTTGAGTGAGCTCCGCACTTTTTGCCTACCTATGTTAGCATGCGATAAAAACATGCCGCTAGCCTGCATAAGGATGGTTAAATTTGCATATGTCACACGAGTGGGGTGCTACTTGTGCACTTAATGTCTATAGTGTTGTAAAATTACTGATCACTAATTAAATTTTTAGTGTAGCTGTTTGGAAGCATGATTGTGTGTAAGAGTTGAACGTAGGTTTCCAGAACATGAAATTTCATAATTTTGCTGTAATGTAAATTGTCCAGTGCTTCTTCCTTCCTCTATCTTGTTTTTTCTTTTTAAACAATGCTTATAGAATTTAAACACGCACTTTCTATTAGCTGATGTGTGTCACAGAAGCACTGCTCCTAAATTGACTGTAATAAAACCAATCTGTCAAACCAGTCCAACTGTAGTTCTATCAGCACTGTAAGAATAGACAGGTACCCCAGCTATAAAATTCAGTGGCGTTTTCAATTACATGTCTAAAGGTCCTTGCTATTGTAGATCTAGCGAAGGCCTTGTCTTGTGCACAGCATGAAGAAGGCATGGCAGAGTAACCAGCAGTTGGTTGTTTGCAACTCTGCTCTTCAAAACACATTGAAATGTGTTACCTTGAAAAAAATGCTTATGAGGTGAATGCTGTTTAACATTCCATTACACTGCTTTCTTAAAGGCTGTTGCAGGACTTCTGCGACACTTTTCTTCTATACGCATATTGTGTATGACTGTTGAGTTTGGCAGAAGGTTGTGTAATGTAGTAGGTACAAATAATATAACCTTCATATCATGTATTATAGCTCTAATAAATTCTAATTTGTGCTAAAAGTAAGTCAAAAATCATAAACATAATTAAAAACTCTCACGGTTATAATGAAGGTTGAATGGGCTGTACACAAATTTCAACTACTTAGCGTCCCCGCAGAAGCATCTGCACAAGCAGGCATTTGGTGTGTAGTGACACCATGGACCCGAGCTAACACAGTGGTGGATCCAGAGGGGAGCGGTAGGGACAATCGCCCCCCCGCCTGCAGTGCCTGTCGCCCACCTCCTTTGTCAAGTTGCTTCGGCTACCATTACACAAAAGGGGGAAGGAGAGTCTTGTCCCTGCTCTCTACCTCTCTCCTCGTTTGACCCCCCCCCTCCAGTCAGATGAGGGAACCCCCCCAGAGTCGGCACCTGAATCCCCCCCTGAGCTAAGGGGGTTTCGACCCCTCCCACACCTCGCTGTGCGTGGCTCTGCCGTATCTGGGGAAAAGGGGATTCCGGAGGTTGAGCCGATACCGGGTGATTGGACCTTTAAGGCCCCCCGGCAGAGGCAACACACCTCTTTAGCCCCGGCTTCACATAGACAGCGCCCCTAGGCTGACCCCCGCAGGGAAAATTAGCAGTCGCCTTTTCTTGTCTCTCTCCTTTCACATCTTCGTCTTTCTCTCTCACATTTAATCTTTCATGTCCTCTCCTCTCTTCAGTTTACTTCTGTTTTTCATGGTGGCAAGGGTTAACCTTGTGTGGGTAGCCAGACTTGGATATGCCATATTTGGTTATAGCGGTAATATACAGCTAGCGCTTGCAGGATCTGTTTTTAACACTTCCTGCACATCCCCTAGTTGGGCTCTGCGGTGGGTGGTTGGCGTTACTGCCGAAACATAAGATATCCTATGGCTAGCTCTATTCCCGAAACTTCCCCATCGCCCCCATAAGAGAGGGAGCACCGAAGATGTATTTTTATTTGTTGGACACCGGAAAGAAACATTTCCACATTATCATGCCGTTCATTCCGAGAAAGCAGGAAAAACAGTGAGAATGAGCTCGCCTTTCCTGGTCTCAAAAACTGTCCGATACCATTGGAGTAGGCTACAAAGTGTTGATAATGGCAAATGGAGATCTTCTCTTGGCACTCCGCGATCAAATACAACATCAGAAGCTCTCCAATCTAACATCAGTTGGGGACGTCCCAAGGACAGTCACCCCGCACCGCACGATGAACACATCCCGTGGTGTTGTCTCAGATGATGACCTGATGGGACTAACTGAGGCTTAACTTTTTGAGGGCTAGAGTGACCAGAATGTCCTGAATATGAAGAGAATCAGTATGAGGCGTGATGGAAAGGAAATACAGACAAAGCATCTAATCCTCAGTTTTGGCTCCAGTATCCTGCCCGAAACGATCGACACAGGGTACATCAAACTCAGTCAGACCTTACATTCCATCCTCTCCAATGCTTCAAGCGCCATCGATTTGGCCACAGTTCACAGAACTGTCACGGCCAGTCTACCTGTGCAAAATGTAGTGGAACCGAACATCCGTCCGAGTCTTACGAAAACGCTGCACACTGTGTGAACTGTGATGGGGACCACACTGCGTACTCGCGATCACGCCCATCATGGAAGAGAGAGAAGGAAATAGTTGCAATTAAGGTCAAGGAGGCATGCAGGCATATTTCCTACTTATGTAAAGGTAGCTTTGCCGATGTGGTACATCAGGGGGCAGCATCACAACGGCTCCTGGCAGCTGTCCAGCCCACACATAGTGAGCTGGCAGTGACGCCAACTGCCCCCTCGGCGACTGCAGCCAGTGCTGCATCGCCATCTCTCAAAAGGGACCCACCAGCCTCTGGGCACGTGGGCCCAAAGGTTCTGCCCCCTGAGGCGAAGCCACTTCGGCGAACATCCAACGCCTCGCAAAAGGCAATGGACACTAGTTCGAGTGAGGCGGTGCACAATGCGTCGAAGGAGCGGCGCAACTCTGTCAGCCGCTCCAAAAAAGAAAAAATTCGTATTACGGGACCTGGAAAGAGCTCTGTAATTTGAGGGCTCTGTAAACACACAGCACTAAGCTTCCACTCAAAATGGATACGCAGGTATTGCAATGGAACGTTAGAGGTCTTCTGCATAATCTAGACGACGTTACTGAGCTCCTGCGTAAATTCAGTCCAAAAGTGCTGTGTGTTCAAGAAAAACATTTTAAACCCACACACACAAACTTCCTCAGACAATATGCCATATTCCGCAGGGACCATGACGACGCAGTCACTTCGTCCGGTGGTGTGGCGATCATAGTGTATAGTAGCGTTAGCTGTTGGCAACTCCATCTGAGAACGCATCAAGAAGCAGTCACTATTCAAGCGGTGCTTTTTAACAAGCTAGTCTCTGTCACTTCATTATACATTCCCCCAGGCTGTAGAATTACTAGAACTGAATTCCAGAACTAATTGATGAGCTTCCTGAACCTTATTTTCTAGTTGGAGCTTTCAATGCATATAGCACACTTTGGGGAAATTCTCGTGATGCGAGAGGACGACTGATAGAAAATTTTCTATTCTCTACTGGTGCATGTCTGCTCAACAAAAATGAACACACATACTTCAATGCCACACACCAAACATACTCATCTATCGACTTAAGCATCACATCCAGTACTCTAGTTCCGTATCTTGACTGGTGGATTATTAAGAACCCTTACGGAAGTGATTGCTTCCCATAGCAATAAGTTTAACAAAATGAGTCAGTGGTTCCCCACAGCTTCCCCGTTGGAATATCAAGTCAGCAAACTGGGAGCTGTTCCAAGAACATACATATCTACAGTGGGATGACATTGCTTGCTTTAGCATAGACGACGCTGTGCCGTATATAACACATTTTATTATTGACGCTGCTGAAAAATGTATCAAACAAACGGACAAGTCAGAAAACGTTGTATACCTTGGTGGAATGAAGAATGTAGGGAAGCGAGGAAAAAACAGAATAAAGCTTGAGGTTTACTTTGTGACCATCCAGCAGCTGAGAGCCTTGTTAATCTCAAGAATTACCAAGTCGCAGGGCAGACGAGTGTGTCAACAGGCGAGGAGAGAAAGCTGGCAAAAGTACATATCTAACATAAACTCTTATATGGATGAGAGCAAGGTGTGGAGTAGCCTAAACAAAAAAAAATGGCCGGGAAACACAGCCACTACCCTTAGTAAATACCGAAGGCAATAGCATGGAAGACCACGCAGACTTTCTGGGTGAACGCTTTGAACATATTTCTAGTGCATCCCATTATAATCCAGCTTTCCTGAAGTTCAAGGAATGCACAGAGCGGGAACGCCTTGAACGAATGTGCACAAAGGGTGAACCGTCTGTTTAATGTAGCTGAACTCAAGGCTGCTCTGAGTTCCTGCAACAACTCAGCACCAGGTGGTGATCGCATCATGTATGAGATGATCAAGAACTTACAACCTGAAGCACTAAATGCACTTCTGTCTCTTTACAACGCCATGTGGGCAGCTGGGTACATTCCAACGTCTTGGAAAGAAGCCAGTATAATTCCAATATATAAGCAAGGGAAAGATCTGTCCTTGGCCAGTAGCTATAGGCCGATAGCATTGACAAGCTGCTTGTGTAAACTTTATGAAAAAATTATAAACCGGTGATTAATCTATCATCTCAAAAGCAACAATCTACTAGACCCACTTCAGTGTGGCTTCAAGGAGGGTTGGTCAACACTAGGCCACCTTGTTCGCACTGAGGGAATAATTAGGGATGCCTTTATCTATAAACAGTTTTTTCTTTCTGTATTTCTCGACCTTGAGAAAACCTATGACACAACATGGCAATTTGGAATCCTCAAACACCTGACCGTATCGGGTGTTCGTGGCAGCATGTTCAAAACAACAGAAAGTTACCTGTCTTATCGCACTTTTCGCGTTAAAGTGGGGAATGTCCTGTCGAAGCCGTTCACCCGAGAAACTGGTGTGCCGCAAGGAGGAGTGCTTAGCTGCACCCTCTTCATTGTGAAAATGAACTCTCTTCATATGGTAATTCCTCCTGCAATGTTTTACTCGGTATATGTTGATGATGTTCAAATAGGCTTTAAATCATGCAACCTCTCAATCTGTGAGCGACAAGTTCAACTTGGCCTGAACAAAGTATCAAAGTGGACAAATGAAAATGGCTTTAAGATAAACACAGAAAAAGGGGTTTTGTATTAAATCCTGAGGTTATGTTGGATGGACAACACGTACAAATCAACAAAGAACATACGTTTCTAGGCATCATCCTTCATTCAAAACTATCCTTCATCCCTCACATCAAGTACATTAAAACTAAGTGCCTAAAAACAATGAACATCCTAAAGATACTGTCACACACAGCATGGGGTAGTGATAGGAAGTGCTTGGTGGACCTGTACTAGAGTCTTGTCAGGACGCATTTGGACCACGGCAGTGTGATGTATTACTCTGCCACACCAAGTGTGCTGAAAATTATTCATTCAATTCACCATTTGGGCATCCGCCTAGCCACTGGCGCCTTCAGAATGAGCCCTCTAGAAAGCCCCTACGTGGAAACAGACGAGTGGTTGCTTCATTTACAGAGGTCATACCTATGTTTTAAGTATTTTTTAAAAGTTAACGCAAGCGCTGGGGATCACACCACATATCCTGCTGTAAATGACCTGTCCAGTTGTCAGTTCTTTCACAACCGACCTGCAGTGAAAGAACCCTTTTCGCTGCGTGTACGAGCACTGGCTGAGGAAACAGGTGTCCCACTGCTCGAACACCGCTTAATGGCTCCTACTTTACAAGCCCCGTTGTAGGAATGGCAGGTTATAGATCGTGATACATCTTTTGTAAATATCACAAAGCAGGCCCCCCTGCCCCCCCCCCCCCCCCCTCTACACATCCAGATGTGCTTCCGTGAAATGCAGCACAAATACCCTTGCGCAGAAATTTTTAGAGATGCATCAGTCTCATGTGGGCGTGTCCTCCGCAGTCGTTGGACAACCCTATTCGCACTCTAACACAGGCATATTGGTGGCCGTAATACTGGTGGCCGTAAAACACATTAAAGGGACCCTGAAACGGCTTTTTTTTTTTAAGTTTTGTTAGCGTTTAGGCTTGAGCATCATCAAATCATTCGCACCACAATTTAAGTGACTCATCATGTACCAAGTCCGCTACGGCCACTTATATCTATATACCCTCCTTCTCACCGTTGCCTTGCCTCCTCAACTCATGAGACACGCTGGCATCGCTGGTGATTGCAGCGCTCTCATGAGCACACTCAACGGTTTGAGCTTCACCCAGTCATGGCCTCCGATATTGCGCGCCGACACGTTGCGCGCAATCTCGGAGGCCCAGTGTGCCCAGCAGCACGCCGTCTGGCAACAGAGACGACGCTCGTGGAGTGGTTGATATCTGCTCCGACAGGTGCCGCCACACTACCAGCTGATATTATTTTATTCTCCTGTAAGTGGCCCACATGCAAAAGCATGCTGACAAAGAAAAAGAATTCAAGAACGATCACCGATAAGTGTAAACTCGTGCGATGTGGTTGTGTCTTCAGGGGTGAAGTTACGGCCGCAGACTCGTGGATCGTCGCGTTGAACCAATAGTGAGAGCGCGACACTCATTGCAGCGACGAGCTGAAGGGATTCCGCTCGCCAGATGCTTCACAAACATTACACGATTTCACAGCTTTACAAGTCACCAATTGCTAGATATATGGTGCACAACATGGCTAGGGCAATTCATTGTGTCCAAGAAACCTCGAGATAAACACTGTCACTCAGCTCATGTCAACACGGAGCACGTTGTAACACAGGCAGACTATGCTTACTGCCCACAGGAGGTTCAGTGACGTGGACTGGGCATATCGCATCAGATCGGTCGCTGGGTTCTATGTGTATTGGAACAATTCTACGTGTAAAGGGGTATTCAGACAGGGGAGAAATGCTCGGGGGATAAAGGCGGAGCCTAGTGACGTCAGCTCGCGAGGAGAAGTCTCCACAAATGCCCCCCACTCACAGGGACGAGGCGAACGGAGGGGGAGACCAGTGTTACTAGACTACTCTGGTGGTTTGCACCACCCGTTTGACGAGCTGCAGACGACCATGCGGCTGCAGACTGTACACCCGCTGCCGCTCTCTGCAGGAGCAAGTGCAACAATGTGGCCAAACAAGAGCCCGAAATTCCACCATATCCCCCACCGCCGGGGGATTGTTTGTCCTTTCAGCGAAAAGGTCTCCGTCTCCCCCGAGGAGGCGCGGGGGGGTCACGCCCACTCGCTAATCCGTGACGTCGCGGTCACGTGATCCGCAATCCCCCCGTCTCCCCCGAGCATTTCTCCCCCGTCTGAATACCCCTTAAAAGGCGCTAGAAGTTGAAAACTCGTTCGGCTGAGCCGCTGCGATCCGTAGCCATTCACATGTTTAAAGTCTTGTAATAAGTTACACAGTTGACGCAGAGAGCTTAAATCGGTCTTCAAATGATTCTTAGGACCTGCTTTACCGGATTAGTGCGTTTAGACAAAATCGACAAAACCGTTTCAGGGTTCCTTTAAAGAAATGAAAATAAAAAATGCAGTGATATATACAGATTCCTTGAGCGTGGTGAAAGCTTTAAAAACCCTAAAAACATACAAAAGCTCCATCATTCGGTGATGGAAGTGCTGCTCCAATCTCTCCAAACTGCTCCAAAAGAGGAATGCTGCTCCATGCTGCTCCAAAGTGTAATATTTGTTAGTAACTGCTCCAAACCTGCTCTGAAATGGCATTAGGGAACTAAAAACAATGAGCTTTAAAGGGACACTAAAGGCAAATAACAATTTATGTCAGAGTGAAAGTTCAATGTGTGAGAACGTCTAAAACGTCAACAGTATCAACAGCAGTGCTCTAGTAATCGAAAAATTAAGGTAAATGTAGGAGACGATGTGCGGCACGAGTGGGACATTTTGGAAATGATCCCGATGACGTCAAAGAGTCTAGAGTACAATTAACCACTACTAATCAAACTAGTTGCAATAAAAAAATAACCTTCCGTGCATCACAATACGTAATAAAATACTGCTTGTTCGTTTCTGTTTGATTCATGGAGAAAAGAAGCTCTTGGCGCTACCATGGGGAACGGCGCGAGTGGTTCAAAAGTTCCGTTTTCGCTGAGCTGCGCGTCTCAGTGGTAGTTTCGGTATCGCATACTGCTGCGTGTGCTTGGCTCTCGCTATTTACGCCCTGTCGATACTCTACTTCTGCTGCTGCTGGCCAAACTAAGCACCGTTACAGTGAACTATACAGTTTCGGAGTGGCCCGTGGCTGCGTCTTGGCAAGGTTGAGAGCCGCTGTAGCTTCGGCGGCCGGACAGTAAAGGCCGGCAACGTTGGGCACAGCAACTGCTCCGTCGGAAGGTCTTGGAAGTGTGCTAACGCCGTGCGGACCACTAAAATGTGATTTTCTTTCAAAATAAGCATTTCCTTGACACGAAACAAGCACTACGAGGTTTCGGCAACGCTATTGCAACAATCAACGTCGACTTAATATTTGTCTTTAGTGTCCCTTTAACCATGTGACCACCCAGCGAGCCTAAACAAAAACAAAAATAAGCTGTGTACTATCATCTAGTATGCAGCTTGTATACTAGCTGTACACTAGCACATTGACAATGCTACATGTACTGGCATTGTTGATGTACAGGGTGTTTCAAGAAATGTGTCCGAAAATCATCAAAAATAAGGGAAATGGAATATTTGCTGACTGCCTTCATACTTACTTTTTCTTTGGTGGCAGACATCTTAAGATGACCAGACACAGTAATTACGACATTAATAAAATGAATTAAATAACTTTTGTATTAGCGGAGACAGACGGTTGGTTCAAATGGGAGACTCGCTGTCCTTCCTGCGAAAAGGCCATTGACGCTTTTGAGATTTTGAGAAATCAGACTCCAGTAATTATTGCGAAGCAATGAAATTCAGCCAAATTCACTGGCGAAACCGAAACCAAATCTCCGATGAGCGCAGCTAGCAGACGACCAGAATGACGTCACTGTTCATGACTGTGATTGCAGGCGTGTTAGTTCTTCCGCATTTGTTAACATGCGTGCGCCCTAGGTGGTCTTATCGCAAAAGAAACCCACACAACCACAAAGCGAAGTCAGTTGATGGTTGGTACAACGACGCTTGCTCATTCTAGACGTTTCTGAAGAGTATGGCTGTTGCACTCTTCCAAGTTTCAGTTTCGTTTTCACCGACAAAATTTGTCATGTTTCATTACTCGCTAATAATTGCCAGCGGCTGCTTTTGTGAAATCTGAAAGCGGCAACATGCTTTTCGCAGAAAGGGCTGCAATTTTCACATTTAACTCGACCACCCGTCTCCTCTAATTAAATTTATTTAATTCCTGTCTTAATTGATGCCTCTACTCAGCTTAAGATGCCTGCTGCCACAGAAAAAGTAATTACGAAGGCAGCGTGAAAATATCTCATTTTCCCTATTTCCGAGGATCTTCAGGCACATTTCTTGAAACACCCTGTACATCTGATTTCATTGTATATTTGTACCTGACAAGCAGACTATTTTGGTGATATTTGTGTGAGATTAGTTCATTATTATAACGATTACTAACTGTTGCCGTGACGACTTTGATGTGTGACTGATTACATTATGCACTTTATCAGCTTCGACCTCCTTTATGCCACATGAACTGGCATTTTCAAGTGTATAGCTCATTTAGCTTATTTTATTCTTGAAGTTTTCAATGCTGGCAATTTTGGCGAAATATGAAAATAACATACTGAACTCGTACCGATTATAAACTGCTGCTTTGGCAATACAGTGAAATCTCGGTATAACGAACTTCAGGGGACCGCGGAAAAATGTTCGTTATTCTGAAAGGTCGTTATAGTGAAAGCCCAAAAATTTACCATAACAATAGAATTTCAGTAACGCAAACGTCCTACCTTTGCAACGGTACGTCCTTGAACTCGTTTCTCACAACAATGCACACGTGAACGTCAGACAAGGCACGTTTATTTGAAATAGTCCGTGATCATTTTTTGATGGGTGCAGCACAAACTCTGCGTCACGAACGATTCTAGACCGTCCGCATTTTTATCCGCCGCTTCGGTCGCTGTTCCGCTTTTTTCTATGAATATGCGGAGTTTCCTCAAGCAGTCCAA
The DNA here is from genome assembly GCF_013339695.2 of Rhipicephalus sanguineus. NCBI lineage: Eukaryota > Metazoa > Arthropoda > Arachnida > Ixodida > Ixodidae > Rhipicephalus > Rhipicephalus sanguineus. The sequence continues at coordinate 215,200,102 of NC_051176.1, read as the reverse complement.
CGCATCTGTGGCCGACACGGACTCGTCGCGATCTTCGGGTGCTACCGTGACATCGTCGTCCATGTCATCGCTGCAATCCTTTAAGGCCCAACTGCATGCACGCGAGTTTTGAGCGACGGCCGACAGGATTTGCTGTCGCGGAGGGCCATCCATCGCCGTCGCTTGTCGCAGGGGTGCAATCGCGAAACGATGCTATTTCCGATTCCACACGGCTGGCTGATCGCGCTGATAACGCGAGCGGACCGTCGTTCTGACCACTGGCCAAGCGCGAAAAGCACGAAAGGCATCCCAGGTTTCTGGAAAGCCAGAAAACATCGCTTGTCGCCCGGAAGTGAGCATGACGATATCCAACAACATGGCAGCATCTCTGACCCTTGCTTCGGTTGCAATTTGCTCGTGATGCTTCCAATCGGCGCGTACTTCAAGGAATGCAAGTTATAGACTACCTTCTTTACAGCCCCATCTCACGCGGAGAGCGAGGCAGCGGCCGTATTTTGTCGTTATTTATGATCGATCGACGGTTCGTTTTGATGTTTCGGTGGTAGCTTGCTGCATTGGTGGTAGCTTGCTGCAATGTCAACATCGTCGTCGTGTGAGGTAGCCCTTCTCCCTGCGAAGCAACGATGTGAGGCGCTGCGGCTTTTCTTAAACGTTCTATGACAGCAAGAGGAAACGTTGTCGAGATGCGCCTCGTGGACTAACCCCAACATAACGCAGTTTGCAAAGTGCGACGTAGCGTAGGCAGCGTACGCTTCCGGGCGCCCCATGGGATCACAGCAGATACTACTGCCGCGGTTAAACATAAGATTGCGAAAAAAGGAAGTCCCGAAACGCTTTTATGGCATCTTTATCTCAAACAAGACATCAATAAATTTGCCATGTTGTCATTCATCTACTCTGTAATTCTTTTTCGTAATTTGCCTGCGTACGCGCAATAGTTTTCAATCGAGCAGCGCGACGGAGCCCGTTTGTCGCAGCCGCCTTCGCTCGTAAGCCGCATGCTATGCAACGAAGGGAAAAAAAAAAAAAGTTCTCCGCCCGCGTCTTTCTCCTCCCGTGCCATCTCAGGTTTTAGCGGGAGGGCATCCGCTCTTCGCGCTGCGTCGTCTGCTACCTTACAGCTCCGACTGCCATGACCGATACACTGAAATCGAAGAATCCTCGCATTTCGGGATATAAGTTCGTAGTACTGAGGTGTTGTTAAGATTACGCGGGAATTAAATAACGGTCGTTATTCTGAAATGTTCGTTATTCTGAAGTTCGTAGTAGTGAAATATTTTTACATTGAAACTATGAGCAGTCGGCACGGGATTTCTTAAAAGTTCGTTAATTTGAAATGTTCGTTAATGTGGTGTTCGTTGTAACGAGATTTGACTGTAGTTACATGTTACAATAGTTACAACGCGCATCACTGTTTGCATTTTTAAAAGACCTCAATACCTTTCACGTTTTGTTCCCAGGCGATTCGTAGCACGGCCTCTGAACAGAGGCCGATGCTGCGGTTGTTGTATTAGAAGCCACTTGCCTCCCGGCTTTTGTGGTCAGAAGCTTAGAGGAGGCATTCGTGCTCTTTCCACATTCTAATATTTTAATAGCATTTCACACCTATTTCATTCAACACTCATAGACCACTTCAGATATCACTGTCATTATTTGATGCCATGTATATTTTTTACACTTCTATATAGCGCGTGTTTTTAGGCCACTTTAGAGCCCCATTACATCCCCTCATAGTAAATCACTGGTCACTGTTAAAACCCCATTATTTGTCATGGCGCTCTTTGGCCAAACATGGCTCTTGCGCAATTCAAACCCACATAACAACAACTACCTAGCGTTCCTTAACATTAATCTAAAAAATTGTAATTTCTGCCTTCCAAGTGTAATTTGTGCTGAAATCTTCAAAGACGGCAATTTTCACATTTTTGTCATGAAAGTGTTGCTGTTTGCAAAAAACAGACTTGAAATCAATTGCATTGAAGTTTCGTATTTAATTCTTGTGGTAGTCTTTCTTCATAAATGTAGTGTGTGCCACATGTACAGTATCACCGAAAGAAGATTGGCACAAGTGACCAGTTGCCAGAGTGGCAAGACTGCGACATGCAGCGCTGCGTTTTCCTGAGCGCACCGATATCGAGAGTGCCAAGCGTATTCCATTTTCCAAAACAGGGGTGGCCGGAGGAGAGCACTCCAGCAAGCAGCTTTTTCTGGGAAACTGCGATAAAGATACGGTTGCTCGTAACTTCAGCGAAAAAAGAAAAACAAAAAGGATATCGTGTGCATAACCACATCTGGCGGTAAGCACTGAACAAGCGTTGCTTTAAGATATGGGCTTTCGGATGGGCCAACGGCAAGATGGGCTGCTTTCCGATGGTCCGCCGGCCACCCCTGCTTTGGAAAGTGGAACGTGCACGGTACTCTCGCTATCGGCGTGCTCGTGAACAACAGTGCCGCGTGTCGCAATTTTGCGGCTCCGGCCACCGTTCACTTGAGCTAATCTTCTTCCGTTGAGACTGTAAAATTGCATTAATTTGAGCAACGATGTGCAGATGCTTTGTATTTCAAAAGTAATATTAAGTACAAGGGTTAAATACAAGTATTATTAAATACAAAGTTGGTCTAGGTTATATAAGTTCTGATAAACAAAACTTTAATTCATGCTTACTTCACTGCCTAGTGAACATAGGCTTTTATGCTGTGTGCAGTGGTACTAAATCGAAAGCCATTCTTTTTACGATTCAGCTTGAGTGTATGAGGATTGTCATCCGCCAGAAGAATTGTAATCGTAGCTTTTGTTTTCAAATATCCCAGTCAGCATATGCTCTAAATATTGTTTCTTTCATGGATGGCTAGATGCTGTGTTGTGCAGCTTAGCCAGATTGAGGTACTGCCCACAAGATTTCATCTGTTAGCCTAAAATAGTGCATACTTAGGCCATTTTGTGCATAGCACTTAGAATTTACAGCGCTAATGCACAACAATCAGCACAGCAAGACCTGATTGGGGCATCGCAACTGGTAGTAGCACGCTGCGACGTATGGTCACTTCACAGTGTACTAGCTGACATTAATTTTTGGGCAAACCCTGTATATAGTGCTTTTCCAGGAAGTAGTCCATACAGCTCCAATTGTGACCATTGTTCTGTCCTTTCTCTTGGCACTTGTACAGTGTTAGTATACTTGTCTAATTGCTTCATGAATTGTGCTGTGCATGCATATCTTGAAATTATTATCTGATTACGTATGTCTCCTTTGATTTGCTGCCAGGCTCTACCCTGTGGATAAAAGCCGTGTGAATGAATTTGGGGAGAGCTATGACAAATCACCAGAGAAGCCAAAAAATCAGTGAGCCATCTTGCATCCACTGTGCACAGACCACAAGCCTGCAAGATAGTCCACCGACCTACACAATGCCATATATTGTGTTACCTGACATCAAGGGGCTCTCCACATTCCATTTCTCTGAGGCTAGAGCACATGTTTTCACTGCAGTGTGTTCAGTCTTTTTGTGGCTGCACCTTAAGAGTGGTTTTGCCTTTGAAATTGTCATGTGTGGTAGGTTTGTGGAAAGCAATGTGACAGTGCATACTGGCTTAATAATTTCATTATTACATGTGGAAGATTGCCCATAAAGCTTTATTAAATTTTTTAGTAAAAAGTACCAAACTAGTTTCCTGCTTTGTTGCTTCATTAGAAAAATAAGTTTTTTTCTTTTTTAAATTACAGTATTTTGTAACCACAAAAGCAGAGACTATGTCATACATTTGTATACCATGCAGTAGGTGCACCATTGACATAGCCGGGGGGGGGGCGTGTTCAACCTCTCTCTGAAATTTTTTTACACTTATTGCATGTATATATTGCATACTCATGCATGTGCACACTCGCATGGAAGTCTACAGGCATCCCCTCTTCCATCCTCCCCCTACCCTTCTTTGAAATAAAATTGCCCCCGAGGGGAATTACAGTGTCTCCAAATACCTCGGTGCTGCACTTCAGCAAAAAAAAAAAAAAGGAAGCATGGACATTCTAGTATGCATGATTGGTGTGTCATATGCGGTTTTGTGTCCTAAAATTATTAATTGAAAGACTTCAATATTTACCCTTGTTTGAATGGAAACTGCCTGGGTGTTTGTCTTTCGAAAAAAAAAAGGGGGGGGGGGGGTTAAACTAGTTTTTTTGTGATGTAGGATTAACAAGAGCAAGCACCTATGCAATTTAGATTAAACATCTTCTGTCACTATCAATGTATGGTGGTTGTCGGACTTCGTGGTTGCCTGCCAAAATAGAGTGCAGGACATTTGCATTTACATAAGCATTTTGAAATTTTTGTCTTTCAGCATGTTATTATTTTCTTTTAATGAAATTTGAATTTGGGAAGGTCTTTGGTGTGGTGTACTGAAATGGAATAATAAAACGAATTGTTGCTCACTGTTGGTTCATTTGTAGGTATGGTTTGATTGGGGTAAATTTAGACATATTTTTTTGGTTGTACCAGAGGCAATTTCTGCAACATGAAAGTTAATTTCTGCATGTGTGGTGATTTTCTGAGTGGCGATTTGAACACAAGGTTGTTTACATACGGCGCTTCACTCTTTATGTGAATAAAGGACCACTGAATTAACAGTGACTGTTGTCTTCTGTGGCAGAAAGCTGGCCAGGTGACTGAAAATGGACAATGCCTGAATTTTGTTGTAGGAAAATTACCACAGGAAACATTACATTCTTTCGAGATAAAAACAAGGGCGCTTGTTAATGTTTTTCAAAGGTAAACATGCAAACCGGGACACAAGGTGAAACAAAACGAACACTGTGAATGCCGCTTTTGTTGCTACTAGTGTCCATACTTCTGTTTGCCTTTCAGTGACACGAGTCCCCACTGCAATACACAACTGAGCTATATGGCTCATAGCTTATGTCAGTTGAACCAGTGTAATTGAAAACGCGGGCCAAAGAAGAGACAAGTGAGGATATTTCTGTAGTCCATTTCCCCTTTAGTTTTCAATTCCTTTGGTTAAACGCCTTACCACCTTGCTCAACTTTCATTCGTTTTGCACAGCCATAGTCCAGTCACTATGGCATTGCACTACTGAGCTCAAGCTTGTAGTTTCGACCTTGGGTGGAGTGGTCACATTTTAACAGGGGTAGCTGTGTAGTCACCTAGTGTGCTGACCTCATTGTCTATTTTTCAATCTTGTTTTTCCCACGTTTTCATTTATTTGTTCATTAGTGAAAGCAGCAATTCACACTTAGCACATGACCTAAATTTGGTCATCCCTCGGAGTTGAAGGGCTCCTAAACTACCGCTGGCATTTTTTACATATCTTATCCTGTAATGCCCAATGTAAAGTATATTATGCTACACTGAGCTTGATGCTCTACTTAAGGCCAATAGTATTGTCTTCGGTGTGTTGGAGTGAAATCATGCAGGCATCTCGCTTTCCAACTGTTCAGTTGCTGTATTGTGATCCACCAAGTAAACTGTCCAGTCTCACTGCTCTGATGTCCAGTGACGAAAGCATGGTGCCTGGTGAATCTGAGAGGGCAACCGAACATCTTAAAGGCAAGATGCTTGCACAACCTCGTCCCTGGCACGAAGTTTCAGATGTGGGACAGATAAGCAAGTCATTCTCTAAATGATTACTTTCTACTAATTAAGTTACAGCTTGAATACTGTTATCGCTCATAATCGTAGCATAATAGTAAGGTGTCGTGATGCTAGGCCCGTGGACACGGGTTTGATTCCTGGCCATGGTAGCCAGATTTCAGTGGCACAAAATGCAGAAACACCAGTGTACTTAGATTTAGGTGCATATTAAAGAACCCCGTGTAATCAAACGTAATCCAGAGTCTCCAACTTCGGAGTCACTGTGGTGGCTCAGTGGCAGTGGACTGACCCTAAAGACGTGGGTTCGATCCCTGCCACAGCGGTCGCATTTTGATGGAGGTAAAATGCCAGAGGCCTGCTTATGGTACACGTTAAAGAACCCCAGGTGGTTGGAATGATCTGAAGCCTTCCACTATGGTGTCCCTCATAGGTCGAGTCGCGTCGGCACACTAAACCCCATAAACCAACCATTTTTCACAAGTGTGGCATTGCTATGCCACTGCAGGAAAGTAATAAACTCAGAGAACGTTCCCATGCACCCATCTGGGCTTTTCCTGTATCTTCACATGTTGTGATGCCAACAAAGTGCTGCATGTGACATCACCAAAGTAAAATATGCCAATTTGTTGGTTCACGACCTGACATGACAGGAACTGGGTATGTCTTCTGAGAATTGAGATGTGTTCTACAACTGTGTGCCACTGAACCTCTTTAGAAGCTTTCATTCCGTCATTGTGTGCGGAGGCTGGTTAGGGGTGGACTATTTTTTTAGCTGGTGTGTTGATGCAACCAACAGCATTCCCTGCACTCCATGGAGCTAGTGAGAATGCACAATAAGGACAAAAGAGTGCTCGTAGCAAGTGTGAGAAACTGTGGCAGCTGCATAGTCGTTCATCAAATGTCTGTAACCGTGTTGCGACAGCATCATTTGAAAAATTTTCTGTGACTGCACATTTATGGTAGACTGGTACACAGCTGCCACTGTGTAGCATATTTTCAAACTCCAAGTGGTTTAGAGTCCCTTTTATTAAAACCAACCAACTGCTCCTCATGAGCAGTTGGGTGGTTAAACAATTACGATTGATGTCGATAAAGGGGATTTGTATGGAGCTTGAATCGAGAACAAAATACGCATGCCCAAATATTTGACAGTAGGACGTGCTTGACTGACATGCGTCAGTCAAGCACGTCCTCGAGACATTAGCCTATCTATAAAAACACAGTTGTCAAATAAACAAAGGAGTAGCAAACTCCTTTGTTACTCCTAAGATGTGCTTATTCCTCCTAGGTTGTATTATTTATTTATTTGATTTGCATACATACACAAGGGCACAGAAGAAAGAGTGCCTGTCTTAGCTAACTTAATGTTACCGGTATTTTTTTCCTTAGTACACACATCTCAAATGGACTTTGTGGCGCAGTATATATTTCGCTACGAGAAAAGCACGCAGAAAATACGTTTGAGTCATGGAGGAAGAAAATATTTCTTCCTCCACGATTTCAAATGACATGCGCGCGTCTACAGAAAATGTTGCCATGCCGTTGGCAAAAACTGAATGATGCCACCTACAACCATACCTACATGCCACACAAAACCGACAAAACGTTCAAAGGTGGAAAAGTCTATTCAAAAAACATTTTTTTTACAGTAACCCATGCTAACACTGTACTAACTGTACCATGCTGTAACCACTGTAACCATACTAAAGTCTTAAAATGGTACGAAGTGTACTAACCACACAGAAAGCTAGTGATGATGATGATGATGACATAAATTCAATGTGACGTGACAGTATAAAAATACGATTTTACCAATTTCACTGCTTTTTTTCAATAACTGCACAATTGTTAGCAATATTAAAAATATACTCTGCCGCGTAAAGCATATGACCTAAACAGTTTGCTCATGCCGAGGTCGGCTCACAGCCCACAGCGCTTTGCCGCCGAGGCCGAGGTGGCCGAGGTTAGCGCGTTGATTCGGTTTGCGACATTGGATGCTGGCAACGTGGTTCGTCGGTTCTAACTTCTGACCAATCAACAACTACGGTTGTCCGCTCAAATTTGAACTGTTTGAACTTGGCTAGGCCGGCTAGGCGGCTAGTTTGCGCCGTTGTTGCATTTTGGGTTGGCTGGGCGCTTGTTTTATGTGTCAGCTGCAAGCCCGCGGGCTGTTCGGCCGGCGAAAGCTAAGTCGCTGTGCTTAGCATTAACTCTTTGCTAAAGTTTGTGCATCGTAACTTGGCTTTTCCCGATGTCTTTTCCAAAGGCACCCCGCTTCACTGCGAACAGCGCAGGTATGGTTTTTCACCTCTACGTTTTTGTTTTTACTCCGTTGTGCGTATCGTCAAAGCAGCCTTTTTTCTGTTTTCTCGCAGATGATGTGCCTCCAGTTGGGTCTTACAACTTACCTTCGGAAAGCAACACACCTGCGCCCAAGTTCTCTTGTGCAACCAGATTTCGCGACAGCCATGGTAACGTCTTTTCTCCTCTGGGGATGTGTGTTTGGGGTGGATAGGTATTGTAATATTTATGCGGGAAACTTTGCTTTGGCTCTCGTATCCCAACTAGAACTAAAAAGATATGAACAAAACTTGGCGCTGTGTTCTAGCGTATGTCTGTGCCCTGCACTTCAGTGCTATTTAAAATAGCTTCCCCCTTATGACAGACCAACTACCCAATTTACCGTGTTGATTGCAAGGGAGACATTTTGCTATCAACAAACTTTATATATTGCACACGTTTGCAAGAAAACTGCCAAACAAAGCAGTGAAAAGTAGGGGCGTAGACAGGCTTTTTTTATTTTTTCGGGAGTGGTCGGACCTCCTACTTGTATTTGTCAGTGTATAAGTGTGCGTGTGTATATACATGTATATGTGTATGTTATATATATATATATATATATATATATATATATATATATATATATATGGGGGGAAGGGGGTGCAAGGCAGAACCCCCCCCTTCCCCAGTTACTCCTATGGGGCAAAAAGAAAAATGAAAACAGGTAAGTAAACAGTCATTCAAGTGTAGGATTAGGGTGTCGCGCACCCAACCGAAGACACGAGAGAACACAAAACAGACACAAGCATGGTGCTGGATGTTTGGCAAGTGTGTCTGTTTTAGGTTCTCTTGAGTCCTGTGTTAGCTGTAGTATGCCCCGATTCTCGTGCTGTGCTAAACTGACAAGCCCAAAAGTGCAACACTGATAAACTTCAGTATGCCTGTTTCATCTTATTGCTATACGAGATTAAAGAAGATTGAAAGAGGTCCAGAAACACAGCCATTTGTACTTGTTGTGTTTCAGCTCTGTAGCACAGTAATGTTTCCCTGAAACAAGGGGATGGTATTTCCCACTGTCCATCAAGAGATTAATACAGTTAAACCTCTATATAACGAAGTCAGTTAAGTGGAAAATTTACTTCGTTGTATCGAAACTTTGTTAAATTCAAATTCAGCCTTTTGTTCATAGTATAGTCGCTAAAGGCTTCTTTTTTGCATGGGAATTGTTGGAAGATTGTTTAAATATATGACAGTACAAAATACATTTCAATGACGTAAAAAAAAAATTTGTTGAGCCTGAAATCCAGCGACTGCGACTTTACGATGTGCCAGCGAAGTCACCTTTACAGTGGCCGCATTGTCGTGTCGCACATTGGTGGCGACACAACACGCATGTTGTGTGTAAAGCCGAAAGAAATGCAAGTTTAATGCGCTGTGGGGTCAAGTGAAGCTATCGTGCCTATTCTACCAGTGCAGCTTGTCACAAGTGTTGCCCAGAGCAGTGCGACACTGATACTATCATTATGAAACAAACAGCGCACTTATACGACCAGGACACAGAAAGAGAACATACAACAGTGCTAACTTAAAACAATTTATTAGAGCCTTTCTTTCATATAGGGAATCAACCACTTCATTGCATATGTCAAAAGCAGATACACTTCCCATCAACTTGGAATCCCCGATCGCAAGAATTGTAACTCTCTAATAGATAGCATGGTAGACGGTGAACTAACACATTGATCACCTAACCTTTGAATCATTTATGCTTCTCTTATTTCGCAAACGTTTGTTCTTATGTTTGCTTGTTATATCCACTCATTGGAAGATTGGCTTACATGTGCAATCCTGACAATGTAGAGCAAGAAGGCCTCCCTGGCCTTTTGCAACGTTGCTGTTATGCTCCCTGAACCTTTCATTGACGCATCGGCCAGTTTGGCCTATGTAATGCATCCCACAACTTAGCGGTAGTAGCGGTACGAAAGGCCAGGGAGGCCTTCTTGCTTTACACTGTCAGGATTGCATGTGTAAGCCAATCTTCCAAGAAGCGGATATAACAAGCAAACATAAGAACAAACGTGTGCAAAATAAGAGAAGCAGAAATGATTCAGAAGTGAGGTGATCAATGTGTTAGTTCGTTCTATCATGCTATGTATTAAAGAGTTACAATTCTTGCGATCGAGGTTTCCAAGTTGATGGAAAGTGTTTATCTGTTTTTGAAATGTGCAATGAAGTGGCTGATTCCACATATATATATGTGGAATATATATATAAATTAGTAAAAATCTGAAATAAATTCGCAAAAAGAAGCCCTATATAATTTTTCATATTTTTTACACAGATGGCTTTTTTGTTGCACGGGTACTAACGCTATTGAGTTAAAACATCTGTTACCCATAGTCACGAGCCTGGTTTTATTTTGACAAGGCTGCACGCCACCCACATGCACAGAACAATGGACTCCACAGTCGTGCTGTTATGTTATGTACCAGGTGGTACTACGGGTGGCAGTGGCTTATTGTTCATGTCAATGCTCCCGCAGGAACACTGCTATGTGCTTTCGTTATTTCGTGATTTATCCGACAGATGACACTGATCGTCTCCCCGCAACTTTCTTTCTCGCCATGCTCACGGCATTCATTCTCCCCGTCTTTGCATTTCGGCTGCATGTCATATTTCACGTGACTGTCTGCCTGGCCTGCATCGCCACATATGTGAGGCTCAATGTTCGGTACACCTGAACAGATGTTTCACACGAGCATGCGTGGGTTAGCGGCAAAAAGAATGCTGTGGTAAATTTTGGGTGTCTCTGTGCTACAGTTTCAGGTTTTCAAAACCAGTTTCTCAATTTTACAAACTTCCCAATTTAACGAAGTAATTTGAGCGTGGTGATGACTTCGTTAAATTTAGTTTCCACTGTATATGTATAAGTGCGATAAATTTAGTCAGAAGTTGTAACATTGTTATAGTAAAAAAGCTCCTCAGTTTGATGCCGTTCTTCAGTCCTTGAAAAACGTTTGACAGGCCCTTGAAATTCCTTGAATATCCTTGAATTTCTGCTTTGAAACCTGTACAAACCCTGCAGGAAGCATTAGACTTAATTTCACAATTGAATTGTCACTACTGAACTGGCACTCCCATGCCCTAACTGGCCCTTGCGCCATCTAACTACGCATCATTTGCTGTCTCTTCAATTCGTAGGCCTTTTTATTCCCTCCTGGACTGTACGTGATGTGTACAAGTTGTGATAGGGTAGTCGTGTTTTACTCAAGAACAAAGAATATTGGAATAACTTTTAAATTGTCTTGCTCTCAGCGACCAGTTTTTCAACACCTGGTGGTTCCTTCCGTTTGCCACCCGTACCGTTGCATGTGAGTATTGCTTTGATTATTTCAAGAGAGTATTAATCTTCATTCTTTCTGACCCCGGGCTACAGCTACGGCTCCATAATTTTGTGTCTGCACCTACCTACCTACCTTGAAATATTGAACCATATTGCTTGCATAAATTCAGCATATGCTGGTGCCTAATCTTGCATAATGCCAGATTAGATTAGGAGGGTACGTGCTGAAGAAAAATTGGTGTAAAGTTAAGGTGTTGCGTACTGGGACAGGGCAGTGTGCCGTCCACACAGCAGAGTAATGGAACAATGGTCACTCTTCTGACGACTCTTGTGATGACTCTTGCGATGACATCACCAGAAGTGCGCTACAATCGTCTGGTATGCCTAGCACGCAAAATTTGAATATGCAGGACCAAACTTTCTGCATACCAAATACAATGTTCATATAATGCAATTGAAGTTAGCATAATATGCAAAAGATAAATGCCACGGACCATCAGGATGCATTATTGCTATAAGTCAAGCTGCTTCTGCATTGTTTGGGCTTGCACGTTTCTTATTGCAGATCGGCGTTCCGGATCACCTGCCTAAATACTCTTTTAATGAAGGGGGTAAAAAAGAACTCTCGTCTGCTGATACCATGTGTATGAATGTCTGTTTCATCATCACAGTATTTTGAAGTTATGTGACAAAACACATGGAGTTCTGGAAGGATTATGTTCACTCTGTTAGGTTGGCTGCGCGAGTATCATACCCTCACCTGAATCAGCCATAAGAGCTGATGTGAGGTCTTGTTAAAGGGAAACAGTGCTGTATGACGCATGCTGCCACATTTATTTGAGCATTTTGCTCCACAAAGGGGAGCCAAAAATTAAGAAATGCATCTATATGTTCCCACGCTGTCCAATATAAAGAAACCTGGAGTTCCAATCGACCCAAAAGAAACGCAGCGCATAAAAAAAGCAGGCTTTCGCAAACACTGCGTGTGTTGTGCACACACAAAAATTTGAGAGCATGGCATGAGAAGTGGCGAGAATCAATCAACGAGTTCTGTGCAGACGTTCACAGTTAACACAACTGCAATCATATAACCCGAAGGCCCTGTATCCCCATGTACCAAAAATTACTAAAGTGGGCAGCAACAGATGGCACTGCAATAGACTAGTGTGCTCTCGCACCAAAGGCAATCGTCGCAAAAAAAAAAAAAAAAAGCTACACTTTGGGCTCTAGATGGCAGACTTCCCAATTTCAGTACACCGTAGTTATAGGCCAAATCTGCAGTGTAGCCATCTGTGGCGGTATTTTGTACGTGTTCCTTAAACAGGCAGGCGGTCCGTCTGTTTGAGTCGCACGCGATTGGTCAATGTGAGCCTGAAAACAGCCAATGAGCAAAGTGGAAGCCTGCGTTTCAATCCAATCCAAGCCGGATGGCAGTCATTTTAATCCATCCGTTTCGTTTCGGACGGTTCTCCGTCCATTCTTTCGCCTCCGTCCGAAAGCAGACACGTAACAGTCAACGTCGCGGCGCTCGTCAGGCTCACATCGACCAATCGCGTGCGACTCAAACGGACAGACTGCCTCCGTCCGTTTTAGGAATGCTTACAAAATACCGCCGCTGGGCTCCATTTCGAACTTTTGGAGTGTGCATAGCTGTTTTTTTGGCGCCTTGACTTTTCTGCTCATGATATTGTGACTGCGGCCTTCTAGCCGAAGTGTGAGACCCTGATTAGATATGCCTTTACTTTTACACATACAGCAGCCAGGCATTTTTTTTTTGTCATTATGGAGTGTAAAATTTGAGAAACAATTACTATAACTTACAGGCCTCCAAAGAACTGTTGAAGCGCAGATTGTCTGAGATGGCACATCACCTGGAGGAGAGGGACATGCTTATAGCGCAGCTACGAGTCAGCAAAGGGAAGCTCTCAACCCGTGTGAGCCAGCTGGAGCAACTTCTCAGAGGCCTCTCACGGAAGGTGTCATCCAGAAATGAAACGTATGTCCTAATTTGTCACTTTAGCTTGCTTGTGACTGCTGCTTATATTGCTGTTTATTATGAAAGGCTGCTTTAAATTTGCCATGCTTGTCTTGTGTATGAAGGTTTGTAGTAATTAGGGTTGTTTATAATGAAACTCCTTGATTGAATATGAACTGATAACTACCTCCAAATATCCAATCAAGTATTACCCGCCGCGGTGGTCTTGTGGTTATGGTGCTCGATTGCTGACCGGAAGGTTGCAGGATTGAATCCTGGCCGCGGGAGCCTCATTTCAATATAGGTAAAATGTTAGAGGCCCTTGTGCTTAGACTTAAGGGCACGCACGTTAAAGAACCCCTGTTGGTTGAAATTTCCGGAGCCCTCTCACAGCATCCTTCATAATCACATTGTAGTTTTGGGGCGTGGAACCGGTAAAACCTCAACAATTATTGTATACTATCCAATCAGGTATTGAATATTTTCTTATTCCTAAAAACTAAGTTGGGCAGAGTTTGCTCGGTTAAAAAATGTTATTTAGGTTATCTGATGCACACATGCATGTCGTGCCTATTTAAAATTGTGTCAATTTAGGCAATGGTTGTTTTAGTAAACAGCAGAGAGGTGGGCTGTATACATACTTTGCAATGTATTTCTATAGGCATGCAGAGACATAAGTGCATTGGTTTAGTCGTCCGGTGCGGCCATTTGTCTTCACGTAGTAAGCGGTGGCGATTTTATGGTACATGACCACAAAATGTCATTGACCACTTTGCATAGAGAGGTCCAGTCTCTGTAAGCAACTGTTGAAAAGAGTCGTGTTTCAGGGTGACATCAATGGGAAGGAAATTGGCAACACTGATGGTGCCCAGTAGAAGCCCAGTAGCTCCTGGCCAACGTGGAAGAATGGTTCTGGAGGGCTGGTTCTGGAAGAATTGTTCAGAGTTGATGGGTTGGGCTGGCAATTTGTAGCGATGCCGTTTTGTGTGCCATAGCGATGGTGTGCCCACATTACAGTGGGATCAGCCAGCACTGAGTGGTAGGTAAAATTGGCGTAGAATTGTGCATAATGTTTCGCTACATAACACCAGCCGTGGAGGACGCTGGAAGGAAGCATTGCTGGCCATTTGTGTTGTTAGCATTTCACAGCTGGCAACATAACCTTGGATGATGCAATAAAAGGTTGTGCCAGTGCAAATGAAACCAGACGCAATCATGTGAATGTAATCGGAGATGTCCAGTGGATCATAAAGCTGCTTGAGAACATTCGAATGCAGTTGTAATGTAATCGGAGATGTCCAGTGCATCATAAAGCTGCTTGAGAACATTCGAATGCAGTTGTAATGCAATCGGAGATGTCCAGTGGATCATAAAGCTGCTTGAGAACATTCGAACGCAGTTGTGCTGAAACGTCAAGCAGCTGCTTAGGGTGAATATTGTGGTGATATCAAAGGGGACCTGCAACACTTTTTGAACATGGTCAGAAAATGCTGCCAATCGGTAATCGAGGCTCCCACGAACATGTGAGCCAATTATAGCACTGCACACTGCAGGGAATTCACAATTACATTTGATAGACAACTAAAAATTGCTCGCTATTCTCTCAGAAAATTGTCAGCGGAGGGAAGGATCAGTCCTCCTCGACTTGTAGCGCCATCTCAGTGATTATACACAAAATATAGTTAGTGTTTCTGCAAGACTCTCATTTCCATCGCATAGTGGGGATTTTTAAATAGCACACAAGTTCAAAGGTTTAAGTGCACGTGAGGAGCGTGGTGGTATCAACATCCAAAACCACGCGCACCCAAAAGAAAGCTGTTTCGCGTGGAAGAGATCTCTTGTCTATTTTGTTATCCAAAATGTTCCTTTGAAATTGCATTTTATAATCAGTTATGTATACAGAATTTTTTTTTCTTGAAAAAAGTTTTTTAATCAGACCAAAGAGGGCTTGAATATTTTACTGTGTGTCACATAATTTTTCTTAATGCTAGGTGTACTTGATCTGTGGTTATAATTCTTTAAATATTGCCAAGTAATCTTACAAAAATTTATTTGGAAGTTTTGTTCAAAAACTTTTACCGAAGTTGTTGCTTCTTGTTCAAAAGTTTCAGAAAATGTTTCATGGCTGGCATCTGTGCTCTAGTGTCAACAAGTGCTGCAACCAAAACACCACATACTAGAACATTGACTAAGTTCTGGCGAGTAGTTTTTAGTAGAGGATTTTCAAAGTGTCAAAAATGCAACATCAGCTTCAGGAGCTGCACTGTAATTTTCAGTGGGGTAGCAGCCACAGTAGGAGGGGCTAGTGGCAAAGGTGATCGGCGTCTTTGTGGCTGTAACGAATGGCTTATTAGGGCGGCTACATTACTGGGGTTTTGTGGCTCATATAGGGAAATAAAGCAGTTAGGGCATCCTTCCATACAGTGGGCACTTCGGCTGCTTCATTTGAATGGCATTGACCAATTGTTGCAGCAGCGGCATGTGATGTGACCAAAGTGAGAGCAGCTAATAGGATGGTAAAAGCAGCATGAGCCTATGTTGAAACACATAGGTGTGCTGCTCACCAGTGAGCCGGCTGAATGATCCGAGGTGCAGGGCTTGTTACTCACGGTGTCCTACTACAGTCTGCAGAACGGATGGAACAAACAGACATGACCAAGTTCTTGAATTCCTGCCAGACGTACTTGCCTGAATGTTTGGTGGAACAGCTGCTGGGGACATTGCTTCCTCCTCATGATGAAGAATTCATGTCAAGTTTTCTTGTACTACTACTAACTTGATGGCACGGGCCCTCACATTATGGTGGGCAGTGTTGGGAAGCCTGTCGAATTCATTTTAATAATAATAATTGCTGGGGTTTTACATGTCAAAACCACGAGATTTTGAAAAACGCAGGTGGTGAGACAGCTGCACATATTGCACATTTTTTACACGATTCCATTTTCCTGTGCCAAGCTGCTCCAAAAGCATAAAAATTGCAAGAATTGCACCTAACTGCTCCAAATCGGCCTCAGAAGCAAGAATTTTTATCCCCACGTCAGCTTCAGTGGGGGAAAGAAAGCTGAGTTGACGTGATTTTCCAAGTAGTGCCTAGCCGCGCCAGGGATACCAAGAAAATGAGACGTTCGCAGAATATGTAGATGTGCCTAAGCGTGTTTCTATGCATCTTTCTAATGAAGGCTCCTATGGTGCCACTATAATCTCTGCGTTATAAATATGCGTGACCCCCCACAAACGTGCTGCCATGCCCCGAGCGTGCTGCTTCTACTCGCTAGACTATGTTCTGGCGCTACTGTCGAAAGCTATTGACGTGCGTAGCGGGTTGAGTCTCAGGATCTTTGTTGCGCATAGCATGTTCCTCCAGTCGCTGCGGTTTTCGTGTTGGCACTGCTGCGTGTGGTCACCTAAGTGCGCGTTTGACGTGGCAGTGCCTCCTCTCTAGCTGCGGGACTGTTCATACTGTTGCGCCCTATACCGTGCATGGGTACGGCACGTGTGAGGTGACTACCTTGCGTCAACAACAGTCTCTCACCTTTTATGTCCCGCTTATTGCGCTTTATTTTTACCACTAGCATCCTACATTCGATGCGTCTCCGCGATGCTCTAATGGTTTTGCACGAGGAGGTGGCAGTGGACTGATGCGAAGCACGTTTGTATCATCCCCTAATAAAAGTATGCAGTACGCTTACAACGGCGCTATGCTTTCAGTACCATACGCACATGTTTGATGAGATAGCCTGCTCCAAAATTCAAATTTGCTGCTCCAAAAACTGCTCCCATTTCAATTTCAGCCATCTCACCACTGAAAACGCCATAGTGGGAACTTCAATATACACTATAACCTCATTAAAACAGTCACATCTGACACGAAAATAACTTCGTTATATAAAAAAATTCGTTATAAGCATGCATTCACAACACTGTATCTAATGACAGGACTATTTTTCATTTATTTCGTTATAACCGATAATTCGTTATATCCGTGTTCATTATATCGAGGTTTAAGTGTAATTTCAACCAACTGGGGTCCTTTAACGTGCCCCTAAATCTAATTACACAGGTGTCCAATTGTGGGTGAAACCACCGCTATAGAAATGCAGCTGCAATGGGCGGGAATTCAACCGGTGTCCTCGAGCTTATGACACTTTACTTGCTAAGCGGCCACGGCGAGTATGGAAGTGACTTTGAATGCGATGGCTTTCGGCTTGCTTAAAGCATCAGCGTTCTTTCATGACAGCATCAACCGGAGCAACCAAAAAGTGTAATGCATCATCCACCATGCCCTTTATAATTGCCAACTTCAGGCATGTGAATGTCAACTTCCTCGCACAGAGCCAGCCTGAATGTATGCTATATACAATTTTGTCGCTGTCTGAGCACAGGATACAAGTCCTTACCTTGCAGCCATGTCACAGCCAACAGGCTTTCCGAGCAAGTCGCTGAACTTCTGTTTACACATTTTCCAGCTCATCAGGTCATGCTCATGCATATTAAACCAGACGCTAGTGATGCAGAACTATCGCAAAATTAACTATCGATAGCATCGATAGTTTACTTGAAACTATCGATGGTGTAAACAAACTATCGATAGTAGTACTATCAATAGTACCATTGGTAATATTACTAGCGATAATACACTCTTAGAAACAAGTTAGTAAACAGTTCGTACATGCATGCATTTACTAGTATCTAGCATATTTTGCAACCTTCGTGACATCCCTTTACTACCCAGCAGCTAGTAAAGCTGGTAAATTTTGCCATTACTAACCGGGGAGCGTTTATTAGTGTCCTTAAAGTTACACTAAAGGCAAATATTAAGTCGACGTTGATTGTTGAAATAACGGTCCAGAAACGTTGTAGTGCTACTTTTGTGCCAAGGAAGTGCTTATTTTGAAATAAAATCGCGTTTTAGTGGTCCGCATCGCGTTAGCGCAATTCAAATCACCCGCCTGAAAGCGGTGTTTCTCACGTCATTGCTGCCGTGCCCTTTACTGCGCGGCGGCGTGCACTGGTGGCGTGCGCCATTCGGGCATCCGGTAACATCACATGCATGCGGCATTCTGTCGAACTTTCTGTCGAACTTTCTGTCAGAGCGACTTTCACGAGCGCGCAAAACACACACGGCAGTACGCGATACCGAAACTACCACTGAGACACGACCGCGTGAGCGAAGCAGGGTGCTGGGCGAAGCGCAGTTCGGTGAAAATGGAACCTTTGAACCACGCGCGCCATTCCCCATGGCAACGCCAAAGAGGTTCTTTTTTCCATGAATCAAATAGAAACGAAAAGGCAGCATTTTATTACGTCTCTTGATGCACGGAAGGTTCTCTTTTATTGCAGCTAGTTTGATTACGAATTAATAATTGCAGTCGAACGCTCTATGCTGCTCGTGGCGCTCATCGTGTGATACATTTGCTTAATTTCTCAGTAAGGAGGGCACTGCTGTTGATAATATTGCCATTTTAGACGTCATACATTCAGCTTTCACTCTGACATAAATTGTTATTTGCCTTTAGTGTCCCTTTAAGTATACTACTAAAATACGTATGTTGCCAGATTCTTCGTAGAGGCTGTAGTTTATTATGCCGTAATTGTGACAGGTTAATGGAAAATTTAGGCAAAACTTCAATTTTCTAGATTATGTTGGAATAACAGTATCGCGATACGTGATGGCATACATATGTACATACACTAGTATACAATACACTGGGCAAAAAATAATCATTTATCTTTCTAAATTCTATGACTGCTAACCGGTATAGTGTGGGCTATTTTAAAGTAGGTACATAAATAGCGGTCAAGCTGCTATTAGAGTAGATGGCGCGTGCGTAGAAGTCTTGATATTCTGTGTGTGCTTGTGTGTGTGCTTGCTTACAATCCGTTCATGCCTCAATCTATGCTGTTATGATGCATACTTAACGTGGTAAACAATTAAATTAATTAGCGGTTAATTGGCGCAACAAGCTGTGCCATTTCTTTTTTTTTTTCACCTTGTACATGCTTTTGCGGCACAATAAACGTGATATGGCAATGCACACGCACATATAAATGAAATAGGCGTAAACTTCTACTTGGCTAATTGCAGTCCGCTAGAGTTAGTATGGTAACTAAGTTGCTGGTGAAGTTACGAACTATTTAGTAAGACTAACCATTTGAGTTACTATAATTCATATACTGACAAGGTAGCGAATTTCACTAACCTGCATCTTACTATTAGTATTTTGTTAGTGAATATGCCTGCCTTTTTTTTTTTTTTTCTAAGAGTGTACTATCAGTAGTGGTGTGCATAATGATGCTATTGCTGGCCGGCGATATTGCCAAAACATTTGTGATAGCGTACTATCAGTACTATCAGCAATATTCAGTTCGCTTAATTTATGAGCAATTTTTGGCGAGAGAAATAAATTATTTTCGGAGTGAAAATGGCGGAATATGTTGATCAATAAATTCATTTTCAGTAGCAACCAGTTACACCTTACAGTTAACAAACTTAGTTCTTTATATATATATTTTTTTATTTTGAAATCATAAAAAGACATAAAAATTTGAAGCCGTGCAGTTCCGGTACATGTAACAGCTACAGTTTTAACCTAATTACCATATGTCAGCCAAGCATTCAGGTAAAAAAACACAAACATGTCAACTTTCTTGCCCTTCACTTTGCTCCTCCTGCTCAATATATACCACGCACTCGGGGAACCAAGTTTATGCTTCAATGAGTTCGCGTGGTTGATTGTATACTATCGTTAGTTCTTTCTCACCATTGATAGTGACTCTACTATCAATAGTACCATCGATAGTTCTGCATCACTACCAGACGCACAACTAGATGCGAGCCCTCATTCAGCACCATCACCGTAGAATTAATACCCCTTAACGAGGTGCTTCATTTAGGAGTAGATGCCTCTGTAAAACTTCTTTATTCTTTGTTTGCACTAATTTTTTTCATTTTCAATTGTCTCAATGTGTTTTTGAAGTTGGTGTGGACGTGCTCCTTTCTGAAAGGTCTAAACTCATGCTGTTTTAATGAAATCTTTGGTGTAGCTTGCACAGTTCGAAGAAACCAAAAAGCAGGGAGTCTTCACTGACAAGACGGCAAGATATAGAAGCAGCTGAAGCTATCTTGAAAAAACTAGGTGAAACTGATGAGGCAGAAGCCTTTTCTGAGGTCCGGCTATCAAGAGGAACACAAGAGCTCGCAGAGGAAATCGGTGAAATGATTGACAAGATGAATGCCGATGATGCCAAGGCCAGCAACACAGGTTCGTAGTTTGTTCATTTATTACTGCACGACTGGATGCCCTTACAAGAGGGAGAAAGATGCAGAACATGCATTTACGAAAGTTTGCAATGCAAAATGAAAAAAAAAAAATGCACAAAATTATATCGGATCAATCAATACTGTGATGTGGTTGTGACAGCAAAAGAGCTATTGGGCGAACTTGTGCCTGGCAAAATGAAACACTTGCAGTGTAATGATAGCAACAAGCACTATTGTTGGTCATCTAGAATCTGATCTACATATATCTAACATACGTTTTATACACGAGTCGCAGTGCATTCGACCACAATCATTGGTGGTCACCCGTGTTTTAGAAGGTACTCTACTGTTTGTCATGCACGTAATCTGGTCAGAACAATAAAAAAATTTTGAGAATGCTTAGATATATTCAGGCGTGGCTTTTGCTGAACGATAATACATGCAACAGTTTTAGTTGAGAAAACCCGTTCACGTTGTCGGAAAAAAAATTATGTCAATATCAAATGAGTAAAAATACTACAGTGTACAGGATGTTTGAGAAAATGGTGCCATGTGAAATTGCTTTAGGGGGCACGCAGGGATAAAATCGCAGAAATAGCCCCAAAAAAAATTTGGAAAACACTCGTTTTGGCATCTGTGGTCTCTGATTTACGCAGCAGGGAGTGGATATTCACCTGGCATCTGGCTGAATTGTGCGAGCAGAACTTGGCCAGCAGTGTCTCCTCATTGGCCGGCTGTAGTCACGTGGTTAATGCTGGCATCCTGTGGCAAAAAGCGCTTTGCTGGCACAGGCCGGTAGCAGTTGCTGAAGTTACGTCGAGCATGTTTTCCCATCGGCTCTCACTATTTTCCAAGTGTTCGTGGCGTGCCCGTGTCACTGGGCCGCCAATAACCTATGTGCCGCTTTGCGCTTCTCAGTATTTTGCCAGCGTCCGTGGTGTGCCCTTGTCACTGGGTGCCAGTAACCAACGTGCCGCTTCGCGCTTCTGAGTATTTTGCCAGCGTCCGTGGTGTGCCCATGTCACTGGGTGCCAGTAACCAACGTGCCGCTTCGCGCTTCTGAGTAAGTTGCCAGCGTCCGTGGTGTGCCCATGTCACTGGGTGCCAGTAACCAACGTGCCGCTTCGCGCTTCTGAGTATTTTGCCAGCGTCCGTGGTGTGCCCATGTCACTAGGCCACCAGGGCAAAGCGCTTTTTGCCACAGATGCCAGCATTAACCACGTGACTACAGCCGGCCAATGAGGAGACACTGCCGGCCAAGTTCGGATGACAGGCGATTATCCGCTTCCTATTCATTATCTAAACAATTACGCTGAAAACGCACTCTAAATGCCCGAAAAAAAATAATTTTGTAAATGAGGTCTGTGAAAAAGAAGCCCAAAATCGCGTGTGCTAAAAGTTGTTGTATCTCGTCTTTCTTGCCACCGAGCGCCGCCATCTTGGCGTCGTTTCAAAGCTCGAAGTTCCGCCTTTCCATTCCCGCCCTCCTCGCTTTACGATCACTGCATAGAAAAAGCACAAAAAAAGATGGCTGATCCCTCTGTCATAGGAATTGGTATAACACGTGACGACACAGTGAAACGTGTCGTCACAGGAGTAGTTGATTGCTTTAGTGTATTGGTATATGAGAGCTCGTACAATGTCTACTGTTGTTTGGCAAATACAGCACCGCTTGATGTGTACGCACTCACGTTGACGCCTAGTGGCACATCTCCGTACCGACGACTAACGCCAGTGACCATGATTTAACCCTTGCGGTAGGCTGGTAGCTGAATTTTTTAACATATACGTGGACACCGCATATGGGTGAATCCCGCGCAAATATGGCATCAACAAGCACATAGTAAACACTGATACTCGATATGCACTCCTTCAAAGCGTCGTGAAACTCGAAGAGAAACGCTATGCACGTTGCGTCTTCCCTCTGGCCCGGCCGTTAATTCTCACAGGGCGAGCGGGGAACGTGGAGCGACAGTCAGGCGAGCGTCAGAGAGCTATTTTTCTATATGGATGGATGCTATGAGTGAGGCTTGGGCCAAACCAACACCTCGCGGTGTGTTAAAGCATTGAAAAAATTACACTTTATTGGAAACTCGCCGAATGGGAAGGTCGTAGCAACGGCGCGTCTTTTCTTTTTTTTCGAGCCTGGTGGCACACGTCACCACCCCGTTATACAGGGGACGCTCATAACATCTATCCATCCATCCAAGAGAACTGAGGGGAAAGTGGGAAAGATAAGACACGTTCATGTAGCCTTCGTTATATGTTAGGCGGTAGCTCAGTGGGCTAAACGTCCGCCAGCCATCGTTGCGGACCGAGAGGTCATGGGTTCGACTCCTACCAACGGAACATTTTCTTATAGATTTTTTTCTTTGCCATTTGATGACATTCATTTTGCTGACGTATTCCCGCAACAGAAACACGTCATGAAAGTGTTGGTGGATCCCGGCATCAAACACTTTTGTGTTGAAAAAAAATCGGGCGTTCTCACGAACCTTGCAATGTACGCGGCGCTCCTATTGGTGGAGCGCGCACCGCTGTGTTTACGAGCGGAGTGCTTGCTGCTTGATCACTCCGTGGCCGTAAGCACGTAAATCGCCGTTGTTCGAAAGGCAACGTGTGTACGGGAGGCAAAATGCAAGCCTCTTTAGTTTCGTACGGAGGAAAACGGGGGCGGTATCGCATGGATCGGGACCAGATGACGCGCAAGTGCCGCTTTACCGGCTTTACTTCGGATACAATCTGCCAACGCTTGCTCTCGCGCCTCTCCGCTAAAACCCGAGCTTCGTGCGCGCGCGTTCCTGGTCCCGTTTCGATAAAACGGCCGTCGTCAGCTTCTAACTGCCAAGAAAGCATCGGCTCTGTGGCGCGGGTGCGGTTTATTGTACAATAAAATAAATCTTTAGGCATTAGTAGTTGACAGGGGTGATCGCAAAGCTTCATCAGAGTAATACACCATTATTTAGGCCGCCTGACGACACGTTCCGCGGCCGCAAAAGTAGCGGTACAGTCCAACATGCCCAATGTTTACATACAGCCTGGTGCACTTGCGTTCCAGGGGGCTGCACAAAAGCGTCTGCGGTAAATGATAGAGGGTAATAAACTTCCTAAATCAGGCCAAATTAAGAAGTAGAGGCGCAAAAGATTGCCTTATTGCAAGGACACCAGTCATTACTGTCCTGTCACACTTTAGCATGCCCAGGGTCAACTGCACCCAAAATTTTTTTGTCCATTTTTTCAAGAGTGTTTTGTGTCTGTCACTTTGCTTGTGGAAAGCATAGCACAACTATGGCTGGACCGATTTTTATGCTGTTTGTTTTATTGTAATCCATAAACTGTGCTGTACTTCAACACAGTCTTGGATTTTTTTGTTTAGGCTTTCATTCTTTTCTTATTTCATAATTACTGCATGGCACAATTAGCTGAGCCACAGGCATTTGCATGTAATGTTCAGCAGAAAATTACTAGGGCTGTAAAAAAAAATCTAAAGCTCTCTTTACGTACAAACAAAATGTGAGCAAAGATACGGAGTAGTTCCAGCCTCCTAGCATGCTTCATCACTGTGCCAGGCTTTCCACGAGCAAGGAACTTGTGAACTTTTATAAAATGAAAACTAGTAAAGATATCTTTATATCTTTGGAGCCAATGGCGCCAAAATACGATAAATTCACTTTGAAATTCGTGACGTCACGCAGGGAGATTTCGGCGCGAAATTTAAAAATGAAACTTTGAACTTGATTTTGTTCTCTATTAATAAACCTATGATGGCGAAATTAATGACATCAGAGTTCTTGGAGCACAATTTATCGATCTAAACAGATCCATTTAACTTTAGTGTCCCTTCACCACAATTCCTTGCCTGACATGATGCCTGTATAGAGTCTTTTGCAAAAAGTTTCAAGCACCAGAGTGGCTCTGTGGTAGAATACTGGAATGCCATGCAGAGGGCCCGGGTTCAAATTCGATCCAATCCTGGATATTTTTGCTCGTTTCATTTTCTCTTATTTCATGCGATAGTGGTTACGGAGGCCGGCGGCTGCGGTGGACAACTACCCCACTGCCATTGTGATCTAATAACAGCTTTCGCTGTAAAAAGAAACCTAATATACAATGATACCTTGTAGGGCTTATTAAACGGCTGAAATTACCTCATTTGGTTCTATGATGATTGCACGTAGTCTTGCTTTTTTGGCCTTTTAAAGTTTTCATTGCTCATTCAGCTTTCCTCACTACTTCCGAAAGTTCGTTTGCTCAAATGAAACGATCAAATACTGTCCACATATTCATGGCAAAAAATTTGATAATGTGCAGAGTGCACTTCAAAACTATTTGCTAGAAAATTTGGTGGTGCAATCGTATACTCCTGCTCAGCTTGTGCTGAGGTAGCTGCATGATTTGCAATGCTTGCCACTCATGTATCCATGTGCATTCATATTGAACACCGTAGGATATCTATTATTCTTATGATGTAAATGTAAATGATCTTGTATTTGCCGATGAATACTAACATTCATGGGAAATTTTGTGCTTTATACATTGGCAAGCATTTGTTCTTTAGGAAGCAAAACAGTGGGACTGCCAAATGTTCATGGCTCCTCTCACTGCACAATAGTTCAGGTGTGCTTAGCTGTTCAGCAGAATAGCTTAGCTGTGCCAAGAGAGATAGTTGTGGTATTTAAAACTGGGGAAGCCGCGTCACTTGCAACAATCCCCAATTGAACAAATTTGGAAAGCTGAAGCCCCTCTGAGTGAACAGGGCACGTTGCGAGCGCAACTTTGCCACGTTTATTGGTTATGGTGAGGGACCATATCCTGTGCCCATGCATTTTTCCTACTGCTTTTGTCTACCAACATGGGATGTTACTCGTATTGGTGACTCTGTTCGTGCAGAAGTTGTCTATGTGTAACAGTGTGAACTTTCTAGCCCATATGATTGTACAGTAGAGCAGATGTGTTTCTACTTAAGGCTTTGAAATTGAAAAATTGTTGCAGGAAGTGACATCACCAAATAAGACAAGGTTTTTATTTAATGGAACTTCTCTTATGTTGTATACTGTCATTTTCTGCATGCTAAGTGTCACTGAAATGCCTAACACAAGTGGCCTCTGATAAGTACTACCTTACTGTGCTCCAGTGTGGCAGAAAAGTGTTTCTACAGAGTTGCCTGCATGATCAGACAGCTAGGTGTCACTACCAATGCAAAGTGCTTGAGATCTAATTTAGTGGTTGAAGATAAATTTGTATCTGTAATAACAGCAAACGCGAGCCATTTTTATTGCGATAGCAATTATATGGAAACTCGGCGGATTTTTGCCATCGCCGTCATGTCTTGTATATGTATGTATATATAAATAAAAGCTTTAAAGGGTGTAAAACCGTTTAAAGCTAGCATGGGAGGATAGGTTGGTGTAGCAGAATTGCTACATGGGATGTGTCATACAGGCATGTCCAACTCCAGTATTTGTCTTGTTCTTGCTGCGTAAAATTGCTGTCAGCATCTGTAACTTATCATAGTGCACCTTAGTGCAATCTTACCTTACATTACCTTAATGCACTATTGCTATGTGATCATGTTTATTCAAAAGACTTAAAATGTCTTGTAAAATTCTACAACTTATAGATTTCTCACTTCAATTTTATTGCAGGCCCTGCTTTAACAAGCACATCTTCCCAAACGAATCTCATGGATGCAAATGGCCAAGAAAATGCAAGCTTCAAGGCAAAAGCTTGTCTTCTTGAGCAAGAAATTAAGTGTTTGAGTGATAGGCTGACAAATATGGCGACAGAAAAACAAGAATTGGAGAAGAATCTGGCAGAAATTTGCACAGAAAAGTCGTCTCTGCAAGGAAGAATAGAGGATACTGAAGCAAAGTGTAGTGAACTTTTCCAGCAAGTACTACGTCATAAAGAAGAATGTGCAACCAAGCATGCACAAGTGGAGCAATTGGTTTGTGAAAATGATGTGCTGAAAAACGAAGCACAGTCACTGATTGATTGCAAGCAAGAGCTGAATGAAATCATAGACCAGATGAAGGCAGAGAAGCAAGAATTGGAAAAGACGTTGTCAGAAACTTGCAAAGAGAAGTCTTCTCTGGAAGCACATGTTGAGAACTTGGATGCCAAGCAAACTGAACTTCATGATGAGCTTGTATGCAAAAAACAAGAAAACACTGCCCTGCAGGCTCAAGTTGAACAGTTTGTCCTTGAAAATGAAATGCTGAAAACCGAAGCACAATCGTTGACTGATTCTAAGAAAGAGCTGAACACAATAATGGAGCAGCTGAAGGCAGAAAAGCAAGAGTTGGAGGAGACGTTGGCAGAAACTTGCAAAGAGAGGTTTTCTCTGCAGGTAAGCATTGCGAACCTCGAGGCCAAGCAAGCTGAACTTTATGACGAGCTTGTATGCAAGAAACAAGAAAACACTGCTCTGCAGGCTCAAGTTGAACAGTTTGGCCTTGAAAATGAAATGCTGAAGACCGAAGCACAGTCATTGACTGATTGCAAGAAAGAGCTGAACACAGTGGTGGAGCAGCTGAAAGCAGAGAAGCAAGAATTGGAGGACACATTGGCAGAAACTTGCAAAGAGAGGTCTTCTCTGCAGGTAAGCATTGTGAACCTCGAGGCCACGCAAGCTGAACTT
Source organism: Rhipicephalus sanguineus (assembly GCF_013339695.2). Lineage (NCBI taxonomy): Eukaryota > Metazoa > Arthropoda > Arachnida > Ixodida > Ixodidae > Rhipicephalus > Rhipicephalus sanguineus. The sequence continues at coordinate 215,172,996 of NC_051176.1, read as the reverse complement.
CACGACAAGCTTGTATGCAAGAAAAAAGAAAACACTGCCCTGCAGTGTCAAGTTGATCAATTTGCTCTTGAAAATGAAATGCTGAAGAACGAAGCACAGTCATTGACTTATTGCAAGAAAGAGCTGGATGCAATCGTGGAGCAGATGAAGGCAGAGAAGCAAGAATTGGAGAAGGAGTTTGCAGAAACTTGCAAAGAGAGGTCTTCTCTGCAAGTAAGCATTGAGGACTTCGAGGCCAAGCAAGCTGAACTTCATAATGAGCTTGTATGCAAAAAACAAGAAAACACTGCCCTGCAGGCTCAAATTGAGCAATTTGTTCTTGAAAATAAAATGCTGAAGAATGAAGCACAGTCATTGACTGATTGCAAGAAAGAACTGGATGCAATCTTGGAGCAGATGAAGGCAGAGAAGCAAGAATTGGAGGAGACGTTTGCAGAAACTTGCAAAGAGAAGTCTTCTCTGCAAGTAAGCATTGAGAACCTTGAGGCCAAGCAAGCTGAACTTCATAATGAGCTTGTATGCAAAAACACGAAAACACTGCGCTGCAGGCTCAAGTTGAACAGTTTGGGCTTGAAAATGAAATGCTGAAGACCGAAGCACAGTCGTTGACTGATTGCAAGAAAGAGCTGACCACAATCATGGAGCAGCTGAAAGCAGAAAAGCAAGAATTAGAGGAGACGTTGGCAGAAACTTGCAAAGAGAGGTCTTCTCTGCAGGTAAGCATTGTGAACCTCGAGGCCACGCAAGCTGAACTTCACGACAAGCTTGTATGCAAGAAAAAAGAAAACACTGCCCTGCAGTGTCAAGTTGATCAATTTGCTCTTGAAAATGAAATGCTGAAGAACGAAGCACAGTCATTGACTGATTGCAAGATAGAGCTGGATACAATCTTGGAGCAGGTGAAGGCAGAGAAGCAAAAATTGGAGAAGGAGTTTGCAGAAACTTGCAAAGAGAGGTCTTCTCTGCAAGTAAGCATTGAGGACTTCGAGGCCAAGCAAGCTGAACTTCATAATGAGCTTGTATGCAAGAAACAAGAAAACACTGCCCTGCAGGCTCAAATTGAGCAATTTGTTCTTGAAAATGAAATGCTGAAGAACGAAGCACAGTCATTGACTGATTGCAAGAAAGAACTGAATGCAATTGTGGAGCAAATGAAGAAAGAGAAGCAAGAATTGGAGAAAAAGTTTGCTGAAACTTGCAAAGAGAAGTCTTCTCTGCAGATAAGTGTTGAGAACCTTGAGGCCAAGCAAGCTGAACTTCATGACGAGCTTGTATGCAAGGAACAGGAAAACACTGCCATGCAGGCTCAACTTGAACGCTGGGTCCTTGAAAACGAAATGCTGAAGAACGAAGCACACTCATTGACTGATTGCAAGCAAGAGCTTAATGCAATCGTGGAGCAGATGAAGGCAGAGAGGCAAGAATTGGAGAAGGAGCTGGCAGAAACTTGCACAGAGAAGTCCTCTCTGGAAGCAAACATTGGGAACTTTGAAGCCAAGTGTACTGAACTTCATCATGAGCTCCTATGTAAGAAACAAGAAAACACTGCCATGCAGACTCAAATTGAACAATTGGTCTTAGAAAACGAAGTGCTGAAAAACGAAGCACAGTCACTGACTGGTTGCAAGCAAGAGCTCATTGCAGCAGTCGACCAGATGAGGGCAGATCAGCTAGAATTGGAGGAAAAGATGGCGCAAACGTGTGAAGAAAAGTCTTCTCTGGAAGTAAGGACTGAGAACCTTGAGGCCGAGCTTTCTCAACTCCATCATGAGCTCCTATGCCATAACAGGAAAACACGGCCATGCAGACACAAGTTGAACAATTGGTCCTTGAAAATAATCTGTTGAAAAGGGAGACACAGTCCCTTGATAACTGTAAGCAAGAGCTCAGTGCACTTAGTAGTACACTCTCTCATGTGAAATTGGAAAAAGAAGACATTGAAAAGAAGGTTGCAGAGGTGCATTTGGAGAAAATAACAGTAGAAAAAAGGCTGGAAGACCTTACAACCAACTTTCACAAGCTTCACCATGAATCCATGCAACATCAGAAGGAGAAATCAGTGCTGAACACAAAATTGAACAAAGTTGGGAAAAAAATGAAGCCCTGCGGTCAGAACTTGATGAAGCTCACTGTGAAGTGGCTGAGCTTAAGTCTTCAGTGGCCCATCTGCATAATGAAATTTCCATTCATGAGCAGCTGAAGCAGGACATGCTAAAGCAACTTGAGGACTTTGGAGATATACTATTACTCAAAACAAGCCTGGAAGAGAAACTCTCTTCAGCACTTGTTGAAGTTGACAGCCTTCGGAGTAGCAACATGGAATTTGCCAGGGAAATGACTGCACTGGAGGATGCAAATAGGACAGCAAGAAATGATATTGCTAAGCTGCTGAAAGAAAGAGAACAACTTGAAGAATTCATTCAGTCATGCATGAAATTAGGAAAGGATTAGAAGGTCAAGCTTTCAGATGCCACACACAAACCTTGATATCTGGAAGGAAAAGGCAGAAGCTTTGTCTTGTGAAATCTTCGCCAACATGAAATGCTGACAGGACTATACTCGGCAGCTTGAAGCTGCTGTGCTTCGTTGCAGACAAGTACAAATGTGTGTGCAGTGAACTTGACAGACAGAAGAGGGAGTTACGTGACCAACTGAAGCAGCTGTCAGAAGAAACTAACACAAGTCAAGGACGGTGAGTTAATTTTTGTTTTTTCTTTTTGCTTGTAGTTTGCTTAGCTGTATTTATGGTGTGCCTGGCAGAGAACAAATAATTTGCTTGCAGTTGTGCTTAAGTTTTAAATGATTTAGCATCCAGAACAAACCTTTCACAGACATTTCTGCAGGTGGTTGAATTTTATGTTGGAAAAAAAAAAAGATGCCATCTTAAATCTTTGACATGCAATGCCATTTACTGTAATGTTGTTTTCCTAGATGAGACACCAACACAACAGTGGGCTTACCAACTAGTTTGCTGGTTAGCATAAAAATACCCATGAATGTGAGAATGTTTGTGCTGAAAGGCTTCACTGTAGACGTGCTTGCGCATCAAGTGCACCTTGCAGCTGTAGCGGCGGTGTCCTCAAGCGGGAGTCAACTCTCGTACTTGAGTTGAGATTTCAGTCTTTTCGAAACACGCATTCCATTATTTTCGCTGTTCGATGAATTTGTGCTCGTGATGTAAGCAAGGACGCACGTAACCGTTGATGCTAATTTTCGCTCTGATTCAATAATTGGTATACTTGAAGGGATCTTGCTTCGAGTGTTATGGCATGAGAGAGAATGGGGTTGACAAATAGCGTATGTTTCAGTGATTGACGACAAATAACTATCGCAGTTGTTGGATTGGTGCTTATAAAATGCCAAAAAAAATTGTGGTACGATTGCCAAAAAAACCAGCCAGTGACGGCCGGTCTTAGGTCTGAACCGGTAACAGGCCCACTGTCCAATAAACCAGCTGGGTTAGTCTAAAACTGGGCATGTGACAACCCTAATCTTTGTTTGTGGATTGGTGCATTGGCATGGCATGCCTTAATGATGAACAGCCTAGGGAAAGCTTTTGCACTTGCTATGCATGTGAAAAAAGAACCTTGATAAAAAAAAAAGTCATGGGTAGAGAACTCATTTTGGGCATAAATTTTGTTGATACTTATTATGCTGAGGTGCAGGAGGCCTTAGATGTAACAATTGAATCAGCTTAAAGTGCAAATGCGCTACTGTGGTCTCTTTCACGTCTAGGTGTATTGATCTGGTGTCTGATCCTCCTCATCGCTCATTTTCTTTCCAGCTAAGGTAGATAATGGATAAAATGCGAAGCATTGCTGTGCTGGTGCATGCAAGTGGAGTTGCTACCAAAAGTGCCCATGTCTCTTTTAAAGTGTTGTCCCCTCCTGGTCTTTGTCACAAACATTAATCTATCTGACACCATCATATTCTTTTTTCACTGACAGCTTACCACTTGTGCGTGCTTACCCTAAGCTCCCTACGGACAGGCATAGAATGCATTTAGTGCAGGAACCACTAACATTGTGCACCAAAATATGGTGAAATTATGCATTCATTGCACTAGTACTTGCAAATACTTGCTTTATCACAGGTGAAACTTGCCTCTTCAAATGTTTTGCCAAAGTTGCATGCCCTGTGTTATCAAGTAAATAGGAATATTTGATCCCATTAATGTTTAACAGTGCGGAAACAAGGATGAAGGAGAGTAACTAACACGACAGGCAGAGCAATTAACACTTATTAAGTATGTGGATTTAATTAGATTTGTACAGTGAGCAAAATTTCATGTTCACATGAGCCCTTTGTGGGTGGGTACATGTTGCTACAATTCAATCGACTATCATTTATATAACTTTGCTTCCTCAACCACCCTTGTCACCACGAATGTTTTTACGAAATATAACCAAGTACTTAACGGGAGATGTGGGTCTTAAAAAATGTTTTTTAACAGTTGGGTGAACTGAAATTAATATGCTTAGTTTTTTCTGCAGATTTCAAATCTCGAAGTAGACATGCAGACAAGATATGCAATTTCTAAAATGAATTTAGCATATTTCTTAGGGGGCTTTTCAACAACTTGCTTTGTCAAAAACAAAATATGTGGAAACATTGCCAGGTAGGTGGCCTTGCAGGTGATGCTATTTTCTTATAAATTGTTTGTCAAATTATAATTCTCTATAAGCATAAATATTATGCAGCAAAAATTTTTTCACTTGTTTGCTTGTGTTTATTTTGAATCTGAAGTTGGTTGAAATCAATAAAATCAGCATCACCAGCTAAACCAGCTCTCTGGCAATCTTGCCATATACTTTGTTTTTGCATTGAACAAAGCAAAGTTGCCAAAAAGTGCTGTAAGAAATATGCTAAATACGTATTTTATCAATTGCGTATATTTTGGTCTAATGCAACTGTTAAAATCTAGTTTGAGATTTCGAACTTTCAGCAAGAACTGAATAAGTGTATTAAATTTCATCCAGTTCACCCAACCAATAAAAAAATATTAAGACCTACGTCTCCCCTTAAAAAATTGTTTCTACTCATATGCTCATTTTCTTGCTAGTGCTTGTGTAGTACCAGGCTGACTGAGAACAGTCTCTCAGCTTGCTATTAGTTATGTTAATTAGCTCACTTCTTTAGTATATTGGCCCATGATTTGCATTTGCAGAAAGTTTCAACAATTCTGCTCCCTAAAGCTTGTAGTCCATGAAAGCTACATGGTTAGCTAGGCAGTGACATTGTGGCAGTTGGGAAAAGATTCAAGTTGTTTGTCACATTACAAATGGGCTATTTTCAGCTGCCAAATAACTTAGTGGATGTTGCTGAGGCATATGAAAATGAAGCTACTTGAAGGGGCCCTGCAACACTTTTTCAGCATGGTCAGAAAACATTGCCGATCAGTGGTTGAGGCTCCTGAGAACACGCGAGCCAAAACATTATAGCGCAGCACGCGACCTGGAATTTACAATTAATTCTCAGTCAGCTATAAATAGTTCCCTCTTCTCTCGACAAATGATGCCATAAACCCAAAGTCAACGGCCATTAGCTGATTTGGCATCGTGAGCTGCATAGTTACTGTGGCCGCCATGGGATGCCGCCACATGCCCGCCCGCGCGCTCACGATCACAATGAAAGCTTGCACTAAAAATTTGGCGAAGCTTGCACTAAGTCGCACAAGGCTTGAAACAGCAAAACGCGATGATTCTGAAGTCTAATCTGGTTGCTTCTAGGTTGTTGCTAAGCTTTAGCTAGGTTAGTCACGACACAGATGTCCAACTCCAGAACCGAGCGTTCGCACTTCTCGTAGATCTATGGGCACGTCGCCATTGGCATAGGGCTTCCATCGCTTCGGGCTCTTCTCGCAGCCACCATTGCCTTTCCTGTTCTCTAGTACGGCAGCTTCACGCTAGTCGTGCCAAGTCTTCTATCTTTTTATGTCTTTATGCCCATTATTTCTCTCTCTCTCTTAGTGAACCATTGGTGAGTAGTGGGATTACCTCCTCCTCATGCTCACTTCCCTTTCTCACCCCCTTGCTACACTATACTAAGCTCTGTTAGTGTGCCTGGATAGCAGAGTGGTTAGGCCGCTCGCCTTCGGATCAGCGGCATGCAGGTTCGAATCCCACCACGTGAAGAATTTTTTTTCGGCAAGAATTTTTCTTTCTCTTTATATCTTTCTTTCCGTCTCTATGTTTGTTTGTTTCTTTCTTTCTTTCTTCTTTCTTTCTCTCTCTCTCTCTCTGTACTCATTCTCAGGGTTATCACAGGCCACGCCATAGTGGTGAGTAGTGGATGTACCCTAATTCTGTGGCACATACCCGTTCATGATGATGATAGTTTTCTGATAGGCTGCACATTATGGCTAGCTTAAACAGCTTCGCTGTTAAAGAAAGAAAGTGCTGAAGGACATGACACACGCTGATGAAGGGACGAGTCTTCTTGTCTCCTTGTCATCCCTCCTCCCTGCGTAGCTTTCAGTGCACTCACTGGCACGAAGGGAGAGAGAAAGCGCTTGAAGCGTGCGAAAAATTCCTGTAACACCACTCATACTTGACGGATTCTAAAAATTTTTCTGGCAGTCGATTCATGAGGCCATAAGATCTTTTAATGAAGCCATTCGATGAATACTTGGAATGGTTCAGGGGCCCTTTCATATTACTCTGGCATGGTGTTGCAGAAAAGGTGCTTTGTGCAATTTGCATGTACCAATAGTTAGGCCTGGATTGCATATGAATATCTAAAGAGCAGTTAAAGGGGTCATCAACCACTTTTCCAAGTAATGATCTAATGACTTCATTATCGGAGTTTACTGCCTCCCGAATCGATTCCACAAAAATTTCTTGAACCCATCAAAAATGAGCAGAATTACGGGGGTCTGGTGCACTCTCTCAGCGCTTTCTTTCTTTTCTCATCCCGACGAGCGCACTGGAAGCTACACAGGGGGGGGGGTGGCACGGGGGAAAGAAGTTACGTCAGCGCGTGTCATGAAACGCAATCGCTCTTTCGCTGTGATTTGCGTGCACAAGTGTGGCTTCCGTGTAAAGTTAGCGGACTGAGGAGTGCGGGCACTGGCAAGTGGCGCACCCCGTGGCAAGAAAGCGCATCTGATCCGAACGCCACTCTCGATTTATGCCGGCTATCGGCCAATGAGGATACTATGTTTCTTGCGCGACATCAACTGACAGGCGCCCCCGCCCACCGAAAAGAGTGAGAAACCGGCCTCTGTTTGAATAGAAGCCGCCTGAGAAAACAGACAAACTTCGCGCCTCCGCTTGTAGCCTTTACACGGCGCGCACGACGCAATATTTGGCTGAGCAGTTCATGCCCTGTCAGCTTTCCGCAGGATGTGTTTTTCAACAAGCCCAGGGGTGCTTCATGACCCCCTTTAAGAACAGCCACCTACACTAATGGAGAAGGACGCTGGACAAGTGATAGTGACCTTTCTGCACTGCAGCTAAACAAATGAATGGAAATGCGTAAGACAGCCATCTAGTGCAGTTGTGATTAAGTTACAAATGGTCAGATTTGTATTTGTCGAATGATAGTGTTTTATATATCGATCAGAAATGAGTGTCCCATAATAAAACGGAACTCAAATCTGGTGACCTTTATACAGGCCGTGCATCTGGGGTGTAATGAGGCAGGGTGTTGGGTTTGGTCAACTTGAATGCCAGTTCATTGGCAGACAAGAACACTTTTGCCCCTTTTCTTAGTGACTCAAAGTTTTGGAGGATAGTTAGGTGTGAGAATGTAGCACCAACCTCATTCTGCATATCATAGGTTATTTCCATGCCAGTTTGTTATAGTAGTTCTTCTAGGAGGATTACTGACTTGGCATGTGAGACCAGGTCTTTTCCCAACAGTCACTCAGTCGCCACAATTCCTGCCTCATATTTGCGTTTTACTACATATGCGATTCCTAATAGTCCCTCTAAAATACTTAAAGGGACGACAACCCATTTTTATGGTGCCTATTCTTTAGTGCAATGGAAAGCTTACCACTGAGAGCGTCTAATCACGAATAGGTAAGATGGAAAATGCCGTGAAACATTTGTAATCAGACTTTTTCTTCTGTGTGAAATATGAAGTCATATACACAGGGACAACACATGCTGCAAAACGCAGGGTGGAGTTGGAGGGTGGGTTCGGTCTCGAGGAGCGCGGGGGTTGCGCGCATGACAGTGAT